>NW_004443970.1:15305758-15369931 GCF_000243295.1 Trichechus manatus latirostris
ATGTTGTGGGGTTGTTAACCAATGTCATAAAACAATATGTGTACTACTGTTTCATGAGAAACTGTTTGTTCTGTAAGCCTTCACCTGAAGTACAATTAAAAAAAAAAAATTTTCTACATGCACGGTTCAGTGACATTGACTATGCTCTTCCAATTGTGCTGCTATTCTCCAATTTATTTTTGGGGTTGCATTAGTGATGGACATTTAGGTTGTTTCCATTTTAGGTTTAACATATACTGCTATAAAGAGCACTCTGGTATACATCTTTTGATATACATATGCATGTACTTCTGTTGAATGTGTAACTAAACGTGGAATTGATACCAAACCAAAAAAATCCACTACTGTTGAGTTAATTCCAACGCACAGCGACCCTAGAGGACAGAGTAGAACTGCCTCATGGGGTTTCCAAGGCTGTAAATCTTTACAGAAGCAGGCTGCCACATCTTTTTCCCAGGGAGCAATTGGTGGGTTCAAACTGCTGAACTTCTGCTTAGAAACTGAGTGCTTTAAGCACTGTGCCACCAGGGCTCCTTGATGAGGCACAGGGCATGTATAAAGTTAGTTTCATTGGATATCTGAAAACCGTTTTGCGAACTGTTGTACATGTTGTAACGCATATTTTTGAAAAACACTGCAACTTTTTCTTAATATTTTATTAATAGTGATTTCTTCAAATTTTAGTTCCAGTCATCCATTACAAGTCACCTTTTAATTTTGCAAGTCAATTTTCAAATTCTTTAGAAAATATAATAATGGTTTCGGGAAGAGTAGGTTTTTACTGTCCAAATATAGATTCTAAACTTTTCACAATTTTTCCTACATTAGGCTACAATTTTACTATTATACAGAAATATGCTGTTTTGTTCATATGTGTCAGACAATAATTTACAATTATTTCAGGTTTTCCAAGCAGTACTTCCTCTTGTTCACTCTTTCATTAATCATTTCATTTAAGGACTCTTTACTGAGCACATGCCACACACCACGTTTTATGCTAGATCATTGCAATAACCGCTAGCGTCCACGGTGCAATTCCTACGTGCTAGGGGCTCTTCCAAGAACTTCCCTTGTATTCGCTTTCATGATCTGTAACTTAACCTTATGAAATTTAGAAAGTTAGGCTGCTTGTCCAGGGTCACAAAGCCAGTGAGGGAGAGAGCAAGGATGTGAATCAAACCTGATCCAGAGCCAGTGTTTATAATCACTACACTATTTTACTCTCAGGATAAACAACTTACTGAACTAGTGTTTAGAAAACATTTGAGGTTTTTATTTAGGAGATATTTAAATTGTATCCTAGAAAATTTCCTTTTTACCCTTAAGAATTTAACAGACACACTAGAAATGAGTACTAATTTCTAAAGTGATATAAAATATATTATCTGACTTTATTAATCATTACATTAAGGTACCAAAATCTCTGTTGTTGACTAAGAATACACACTAATGAAAAATAATGAAACTAGAAAATTGTTCAGGATTTAAAACTTAAGGGCAAGTTATTCAAGTCCATATTTGGACACTGATAAGAAAAAGCAATTCAGCTTTCTCGGAGTAAAATTTTGCAGCCTTGGAGCCCTGGTGGCATAGTAGTTAACCAAAAGTTTGGCAGTCTGAATCCACCAGTCGCTCCTTGGAAACCCTATGAGGCAGTTCTACTTTGTCCCATAGGGTCGCTATGAGTCGGAATCCACTTGACTCAAGAGTTTTTTGTTTGTTTTTTTTTTGCGGGGGGAGTAAAATTAAAACTTCAAGTTTGTATGTGGACCAAAGAATAAATCTTCCAAATTTCCAAACTGTGTGGTGTTTGTGTGAGTTTCATTTTGTTGATTTGTTTTTTGGTTCAACCCAATCAGCAGCCACTGACTTTTCTTTAATGTCTGCACTGTATGACGAACAATTGTAAAGACGGCAAACCACTCTACCGTAGGAGATTAAAATCTTCTGTAAGCACTGCACCTGCAAGGGGCCCCAACTTTGAGAAGGCTCTGTGGATGAAATGCTTTGCTAACAGCATTTATCTGTATCGAAACCACAGCAGACTCTTGCCTAATAAAGTCCTTCCTTCTTTGCTAATTAAGATAGTATCAAAAAAATAAATAAATAAAGTTACTGATTCAGTCATGAGCACTGAATGCTCCCAGTAGGCAGTCTTTTCACAATTCAATCTTCCCAATGGGACTCGAAGAGGAAATGAAACAACAAATTGTAATCCTGATGAACTAAGCAGAAGCTGCTATTCTATAGGGGACACTGCTAGGTCAATTAGTTCATCATGTTAACAGAATAGCAATCCAGAAACCAATGTCCCAACAACAAAGGTTCAAAAAAAACAAACACACACAAAAAAACGAAGTTCAATGGCCTCTTGTAACAGTTTCCAGTGGAAACTGCTATATACGGGTGTGTAGTTTGCCAATGATATATTTTAATACATGATACACATAGCAAAGAATAATGATGAATCAAAATAATGAGCATTATTGCATTATTACATATTTAGAATAATATACTTACCATTTATATGTATTTGCCATTAAATGGTAATTGCTTGTGTTTTCTGAATTTTTTTTAAGAATGTATGAATTGGAAATATTTTAAATTAATATGGTTTCTTTCCATTTTCTAGTTATACCTTGTTCAACTCCAAAAGACAAAATATAGCTATGCTTCATTTTAACAAGGCTATTTTAAACATGCATGTGTCTAAAAAAAACCAACGTTATTTTTTATTTAATTGTAATTTGGTGTGATTTAATTGCAATTATTGTAATGTAAAATAATTTAGACACATCTCTTAAAATTTTTAGATGTTTATATGCATGTTGCTATGATGCTGTACTCTGAAACTTGCTCTTAAACAGAGTAGCTAAAGCTACAGGAAGAAATGGTGAAGTAAAAGAGCTGAACAGAAGATTTCAAAGGGCCGCTCCGGAAGATAAAGTAAAGTATCATAATAGAATGTGCAAAGACCTGGAGATAGAAAACCAAAAGGGAAGAACACTCTCGGCATTTCTCAACCTGAAAGAACTGAAGAAAAAATTCAAGCCTCGAGCTGCAATGCTGAAGGATTCTATGAGGAAACTACTGAAGGACAGGAAGCATCAGATGAAGATGGAAGAAATACAGAGTCACTGTACCAAAAAGAACTAGCTGACGTTCAACCATTTCAAGAGGTAGCACATGATCTGGAACCGATGGTACTGAAGGAAGAGGTTCAAGCTGAACTGGAGGCATTGGCGAAAAACAAGTCTCCAGGAACTGAAGGAATACCGACTAAGATGTTTCAACAAACAGATGCAGCACTGGAAGTGCTCACTCATCTGTGCCAAGAAATTTGGAAGACAGCTGCCTGCCAACTGACTAGAAGAGATCCGTATTTGCACTGATTCCAAAGAAAGGTGATCCAACAGAATGCGGAAGTTATTGAACAATATCATTAATATGATACACAAATAAAACTTTCATGAAGATCATTCAAAGGTGGTTGCAGCAGTACACTGACAGGGAAATGCCAGAAATTCAAGCCAGATTCAAAAGAGGACATGCAACAAGAGATAATCATTGCTGATGTCAGATGGATCATGGCTGAAAGTACAGAATACCAGAAACATGTCTACCTATGTTTTACTGACTACTCAATGATTCGACTGCGTGGATCATAACAAATTATGGATAACACTGCAAAGAATGCAAATTTCAGAACACTTAATTTTGCTCCTGAGGAACCTGTACTTGGACCAAGAGGCAGTCACTGGAACAGAACAAGGGGATACTGCGTGGTCTAAAGTCAGGAAAGGTATGCATCAGGGTTGTATCCTTTCACCATACTTATTCAACCTGTATGTTGAGGAAAAAATCCGAGAAACTGGACTATATGAAGAAGAACAGGGCATCAGGATTGGAGGAAGACTCATTAACAACCTGAGTTATGCAGATGACAGAACCTTGCTGAAGGACTGAAAGCGAAGAGGTCTTGAAGCACGTACTGGTGAAGATCAAAGACCACAGCCTTCAGTATGGATTACACTTCAACATAAAGAAAACAAAAATCTTCACAACTGGACCAATAAGCAACATCATGATACAGAGAAAAGGTTGAAGTTTTAAAGGATTTCATTTTACTTGGTTCCACAATCAACACTCATGGAAGCAGCAGTCAAGAAATCAAAAGGCACAATGCAGTGGGCTAATCTGCTGCAAAGATCTCTTTAAAGTGTTAAAAACAGAGATGTCACTTTAAGGACTAAGGTGCACCTGACTCAAGCCATGGTGTTTTCAATTGCCTCATATGCATCTGAAAGCTGGACAAAGAATAAGAAACACTTAAGAAGAATGGATGCCTCTGAATTATGGTGTTGGCAAAGAATATTGAATATACCACGGACTGCCAAAAGAAAGAACAAATCTGTCTTGGAAGAAGTACAGCCAGAATGCTCATTAGAAGTGAGGATGGCGAGAAACTGTCTCAAATACTTTGGACATGTCATCTGGAGGGATCAGTCCCTGGAGAAGGACATTACGCTGGATAAAGTAGAGGGTCAGCGAAAAAGAGTAAGATCCTCAACCTGATGGATTGACACAGTGGCTGCAACAATGGGCTGAAGCATAACAACGATGGTGAGGATCGTGCAGGACCGGGAAGTGTTTCATTCTGTTGTACACAAGGTCGCTGTGAGTTGGAACCTATTCAACGGCACCTAACAACTGTAACAACATGATGCTGTATAGCTTTCAGAGCAGTTTCTAGACTAAGATGGACTAGAAATAAATTCAGTCAATGAAATACAAAAATCAGTCAATAAAAAACTTACGGGTTACAATGGTCTGAACTGCAACTGATCATGGGGATGACTGGGCAATGTTTTGTTCCACTATGCATTGGGTCACCATGAGTCGGGGGCTGACTCAACAACAGCTAAAGATGGCAATGATATGAATGAATATATTTCTAATAGTAATATTAGTAATAGTGTTTCATTTATATACTATATGAAGTCCATGAGGTACTTCTACTTGTATTAACTTTTTTAGTCATCTCAAT
This sequence comes from Trichechus manatus latirostris, assembly GCF_000243295.1. Taxonomy (NCBI): domain Eukaryota; kingdom Metazoa; phylum Chordata; class Mammalia; order Sirenia; family Trichechidae; genus Trichechus; species Trichechus manatus. Next base: position 15,310,806 of record NW_004443970.1, read on the forward strand.
ATTTTGTTCAGCTTTCAAACTAAAAAAGTACTTCTTGTTAGCTGCTGTCAAGTCAATGCCGACTCAGGGTGACCCCATGTGTTACAAAGTAGAACTGCTCTGTAGGGTTCTCTTAGCTATAATCTTAGTGGAAGCATGTAAGCCAGGCCTTTTCCTTCACAGTACTGTTGGGCAGGTTTGAACTGCCATCTTTAGGTTAGCATTCCTTTAATTCAAAAGTACGTTCCCTTGTTAATTTTCCACATTTAAATCTTGATCTAAAAATTTAAAGAGCACACCAACATCTTCTCATGTGGCATTTAATTTTTCATCATGACTGATATTTAAGGTTAAATATAAACTTCCCCATATCCAAACCTATACCTCATTCTATATTTCTTATCTCACTGCTCAAACCAGAAACCTAGGAATATTCATGTCCTTTTTCTACCCACCCACCTTCCTATCAAACACCAAGTTTTACAAATTCTATTTCCTAAAGATCACTGAAATCTATTCACTTTATCCATCCCTACAGCCAGCCTTTCAGGACAGGATGCTATAATCTCTCTCCTGCATTACAAAATTGATTCCTACCTGGTTTCTCAATTTCCTCTTCTCCCATTCAATTAATTTTCCCCATAGCAGTCAGAGTTATCATCAAAATAAAATTTATAGGATTTAGAAGTGTGCTCATTAAAACAAATCCACTCAATTCAAAAGTATAAAACTTTAAAGTGAATACTTCCCCCTGATTAAAAAATAGAAATCTAATAATCTCTCTCTTCCGCTAACAAAAAAAATTTAAAAACACAAACAAAAAGCCTTAGGGCACAGGTCACTATCCTTAACGGAAACTATGAGTTCCATGTGATTTGGCTCCTCCTTCTATCTCCAGACTTATATATCACACCTGTATATCCCTACAAATCAATATATACATCATGCAAACTCCCAATATACCATAATCTTTACTTTTAAGACTCCCTGCAGCTTCTCCTTTTCTAGTAGCTCAAATCTTTAATCCCAGCTTACTGTAAGACTTCAGTAAGCATGGCTATTGTGACTCAGTCCCAGGTGAGATGCTCCTTAGGAGTCCAATGTCACTGTACCTTTTCATTTATAGCACTTATTTGCTTGATATAACTCTTGCCCACCAGTGAATAAGCAGCTTCAAAACAATAATGCAGCTGTCTTAAGCATTAATACCATAGAATGACGCCTAATATATATTAGGTACTCAAGAACACTGGTTGACTGTGTTTCTAAAAGGAAGAATAGCGGAGAGATCAGATTCAAGTAATAATTTTCTAAACTAATTTTGAATATTGTATATGAGATGTTCCTCTTCTATGTACAAAGTTTTCACTGGTCAATTTTTATCAGAAGTATATTGGCAGGCCCTTCTTCCTAGTCTGCCCTGGTCTGGAAGCTCTGCTATAACCTGTTCACCATGGGTGACCCTGTTGGTATTTGAAATACTGGTGTCAAAGCTTCCAGCATGACAGCAACATGAAAATCACCATAGTGCAACAAACTGGGATATCATTGCTGATTTCAGAAATATCTTGCTGAAAGCAAGAGAATACCAGAAAGATGTTCACTTGTGTTTTACTGACTATGCAAAAGCATTCAACTGTGGATCATAACAAATTATGGATAACACAGCAAAGAACAGGGATTCCAGAACACTTAATTGTGCTCATGCAGAAGGGAGGAGTTCCAAAAGAGCAAGGGGATACTGCGTGGCTTAAAATCAGGAAAGGTGTGTGTCAGGGTTGTATCCTTTCACCATACTTATTCAATCTGTATGTTGAGCAAGTAACTCAAGAACATGGACTACGTGAAGAAGAATGCAGCGTCAGTTTTGGAGGAACACTCACTAACAATCTGCAACATGCAGATGACATAACCTGGCCTGCCAAGAGTGAAGAGGACTTGAAGCCCTTACTGATGAAGATCAACGACTACAGCCTTCAGTATGGACTACACCTCAACATAAGAAAACAAAAATCCTCACAACTGGACCAATAAGCAACATCATGATAAACAGAGAAAATACTGAAGTTGTCAAGGATTGCATTTTACTTGGATCCATAATCAATACCCATGGAAGCAACAGTCAAGAAATCAAATGATGTATTGCATTGGGCAAATCTGTTGCAGAAGATCTCTTTTAAGTGTTAAATAGCAAAGATGTCACTTGAAGGACTAAGGTGTGCCTGACCCAGCCATGGTATTTTCAATCGCCTCATATGCATGCGAAAACTGGACAACGAATAAGGAAGATCAAAGAAGAAACGACTCATTTGAATTACGTGTGTTGGCAAAGAATGTTAATTAATATATCATGGACTTCCAGAAAAAGGAACAAATCTGTGTTGGAATAAGTATAGCCAGAATGCTCCTTAGAAGTGAGCGTATCAAGGCTTCACCTTAGTTATTTTTGACATGTTATCAGGAGGGACCAATTCCTAGAGAAGGATATCATGCTTGGTAAAGTAACCTGTTGCCAAAAAGTTGTTTCTGACTCATAGCAAGTGACCCTACAGGACAGAGTAGAACTGCCCCATATGGTTTCCAAGGAGTGGCTGGTGGATTTGAAGTATCAACCTTTTGGTTAGCAGCCTAATGCTTAACCAGTGAGCCACCAGGGCTCCTGGTAAAGTAAAGGGTCATTGAAAAAGATGAAGACCCTTAATGAGATGGACTGACACAATGGCTACAACAATGAGCACAAACATAGCAACAATTGTGAGGATGGCACTGGACTGGGCAGTGTTTTGTTCTGTTGTACACAGGGTCACTATGAGATGGAACCAACTTGATGGCACCTAACAACAAGAACAATGTGAGACGTATTCTGTATAGAGTTTGAAAAGCATCTATTCTAGTCTTATTTCTACCTTCAATTTACCTCTTTCATTTGTTAATACATTTCAGTCACCCAAGTTGAGGTTTGAGCTACTTGTCATGAGAATGGCATTATAGAAAGATAAAGCACATTCCTGTTGATATTCACGTAATGGCATGCAAACTGACAACAGCTGGGTAGAGATGCATATGACTTATGATATTAGCAAATACTTACACAACACTTAATATGCTCAATTCTGTTCTGATCAATTTACATATATTAAGCTAATCAATATTCACAACCACCTATAATGTTTTGTTGTTGTTACGTGTCATCGAGTCCGTTCCGACTCATAGCAACCCTATGTACAACAGAACAAAACCCTGCCCAGATCTGCACCGTCCTCACAATCCTTGCTATGTTTGAGGCCACTGCTACAGCCACTGAGGGTCATTAAGGGTCTTCCTCTTTTTCACAGACCCTCTATTTTACCAAGCATGATGTACTTCTCCAGGGACTGGTCCTTCCTGATAACATGTACAAAATATGTGAGATGAAGTCTCGTCATCTTTGTTTTTAAGGAGTATTCTGGCTGTACTTCTTCCAAGACAGATTTGTTCATTTTTCTGGCAGGTCGTGGTATATTCAAAATTCTTTGCCAATATCGTAATTTAAAAGCATCAATTCTTCTTCAGTCTTCCTTATTCCTTGTCCAGCTTTTGCATGCATATGAAGTGATGGAAAATACCGTGGCTTGGGTCAGGCGCACCTTAGTCCTCAAAGTGATATATTTGCTTTTTAACACTTAAAAAGGTCTTCTCCAGCAGATTTCTCCAATGCTTCATTTTATAGACTCAAAAACTGAGCGTCAGATAGCTTAATTATTTTCCCAGGGTTGCACAGCTCATAAACAGCAGAGCTAGGAGTCAATCCTAGACTGTCTGGTTCCAGCCTTAACACTGTGGTGTGAACACCTTCATTATAATATGAACCCAATTACTATTCTTTCATAACTTGAATAGGATATTTTTCTTAACCCAAATAGTTTTAACATTGAAAAATCCTTTCATGCTACATATGTCTATCCTTTCATAATTCAGTTTAGTATGCAAAGAATAAGGTTTAACCTTTCCGTTAGTATAACACTTAGAGAACACATTTTTTACAATTTCTTAAACCTTGAATATTTTTAATATTAGTCAGCTTAATGTTAAGCTGCTTGGCATATTTTATAAGATAGTTCATATGTCACAAAGCACATTTGTATTATCCTAAAATTAATCCTTTATTTAATGTTCTATATTTGGATTTAACCATATCTCATGTGTTTACTATGGGTAAAATGTCCAAGTAATTTAAAATATAACTAAAACAATGTACAATGTCATCAGAATTTTGCATTGTTCAAACGGTGGATATTATCGATTGGATTTAAACATAAATATAGTTGAAATATATCCCAGATTCTATACAAAATATAATTAAGTAGATTTGCTGCCAGGATTTCTGGAAGTTATAATTGATATCTGACACAGAAAATCACAGACAAGCAGAATGGAATACACATATAAACAGTACAATGAAAACCTAGAACTCATATATAAATTAACAGGATAGTATTAATTCATGTTATTCATGTTATTCCTCTTATCAGGAATTGGGGAGCAAAATACAGTACAGTAAAAATCAGAGAATACTGTATGGCAATTTGAGAATAAAGTCCTGTGAAGACACACCCATTGTCACTGAGTTGATCCCGACTCATGGCGACCCTATGGGGAGAGTAGAACTGTCCCACAGGGTTTTCAAGGCTGTAATCTTTATGGAAGCAGATCGCCACATCTTTCTCCCATGGAGCAGCTGGTGGGTTTGAACCACTGACATTTTGGTTAACAGGCAAGCGCTTAACCAGAGCTCCTTCCTGTGAAGATACCTAGATAATAAAAGATAGCCCTACTGAAAGTAGGGAAAGTATCTCCTCATCGTCCCAGTTCTGGCCATAAAGTCATTTTCACCTCCCTGATTCGCCCATCAGTGCTATCTTCAAATACCTACGTCTCTCTTTTCCCACATTCTGGAGTCATTTGTACCACATTTCAACTTCTCTGTGCCCATAACTCTTGAACCCAATTCAGTCCGTTCTGCTGCTAATGCTTTGTGGGAACTGCCAAGGCCAGCACTGCCGCACCGAACACAAAGACCCTTTCTCTTACCTGATCTCTCTGCAGAAAACAAAACAAACAAAACCCTCATTTTTCTTGAAACACTATCCTCCTCAGTTTCCTTTCAGTGCCTCCTAGGCCCTCTCCTAGCTTCTCTTTGCTTCCATGCTCCACCATATTCCTTCAAGGACCTCAACTACTTCCATGCTAGGAACTCCTTGATCTCTCTTTGCGCCCAAGAGCTTTCTCTTCTGAGCTCCATGATCCCACACCCATGTGCTTCAAGGAAATGTCCCCATGGATATCTCACAGATGCCTCAAAATTCATGTATCTAAAATTGATGTTATCCTCTTCCCCGACAAACGTGCTTTTTCCAGAGACCCATGTGAAAAAATGCCCCACAACCCACGTAGTCATACAAGTCAGAAACTTAGGTGTCATTTTTTAGTCCTCCCCCCTACTTAGTCTTCAAGTAAAGTTAGCTCTAGATTACACCCGGAATATGTCCAATTTTGACAACCACATGTGATAAAAAACAAACTTGGTGGGTATTCAGAGGGGAGCACCAATGGCAAGAGACTTAAAATTCTCATGTAAGAAACAGGTGAAGATACTTGGAATTTTCAACTTGAAGATTAAGAGGGGCCATGATAACTGCCTTAGAAATTGTAGTGAAAAGGAAGATGTATTCAGTATGATACCATGAAAACAAACCAGCATTCACTGGGAGAAACTATAGAGAAGCAGCTTTCAGCTTAAAAAAGAGTAAACTATTTACATTACCTTAAGAACGGACCAAACCAAAGCTGCTGGCATCAAGCTGATTCCAACTCATAGCAACCCTATAGGACAGAGTGGAACTGACCTAAGTTACCAAGGCTATAATTCAATAATTTCTACATGTACAATTTAGTGACATTGATTATATTCTTTGAGTTGTGCAACCATTCTCACTCTCCATTTCTAAGTTGTTCCTCCCTTACTAACATAAACTCACTGGCCCCAATGTTCCTACCTAAACTTTCGATTTGCTATTGTCAATTTGATCCCATACAGACAGTTCTTAAAAGAGCATAATGCTCAAGGCAGGTCTTTTTTACTAGCTGAGCTAAACTATTGTTTAGTTTTAAGAAGACTTCAGGGGATACTTTTGGTTTAAGGTTTAAAGATTATCTCACGGCAATAGCTTCAAGGGTTCTTTACAAAAGCAGACTGCCGTTTCTTTCTCCCGTGGCTGGCAGGTTTGAACTTCTGACCTTTTGGTTAACAGCGGAGCACGTAACCACTGCACCACCAGGGCTCCTTAAAAAACCAGTTGCCCTCGGGTCACTGCTGACTCAGGAATAAATCACTGATTTAACCCAGAATAATAACTGTGTATATTTATTTAGCAATTTTAGGTTTAACAAGTGAATATATATATATATATGTATATTCTTATTTAATTACCACAACTCTGCCTATGTAAGAAAATGAAAATTGTTATCCTCACTTTATCAATGGGACAGAATAAACTGAGCCTTACGTTATTTAAGTGATTTGACCAAGGTCAGGTAGGTCCCTACATACAAAATTTGAATAACTCTTCTTATACGGTGGTACCTTACCCACTAGATTCTCTACTTTTGGCGTTTCCTACCAGTATACAACAAATGTTCTGAAATGTGAGTTGAGTGGATAAAGTACTTAAACAATCAGTTAATGCATCAATCAAGCCAGGACTTAATTTTAGCCCTCTGACTTTTAACACAGATGTGATGTATAATTGACTAAATTATAGAAAACAAAATAAAGAAGAGCAATCACTTGGGTGGTTTGATTGGATATATAATACTAAAATCTGCTTTACAGATGTGCAGAATCTGAGGGGAAATAAAAGGGAAACATTCTGGTAGCAGCCTGATAAGGGAACCTATGAAGGACCCTGAACTGTCCTTCCTCTGGCCCTGCCTCTCCAGTAGGTGTAAGCAAAATAAAAAGATTAGGTTTCAGTAGAGAAAGCTCCTTCATTCATCTATACTTCTTTCCCAAATTAATAACCTCTCTGATAATAACAACACCCAGGCACAGGATTGTTATGAGGATTATATGATAGTAGGTGGAAAGAACCGAATGTAAAACAGTTCACATGCATTTATAATGAGGTAATGGGACCATAAGGAACACAGCATACTTAAGCAAGAAAATGATCAGTCTCCTAAGAATGAGGAAAACATAGAGGATTAATGAGCTATTTGATTAGCATGTCTCCTTCCTTCCTCCCTTCATTCCTCCCTTCCTTCTTTCCTCCTTCCTCCCTCCCTCCCTTCTTGCAATTAAATGAATCATCTGAAAAGTTCTGGGAATAGTACCCAGCATAGTGTAAGACATACATGGTGTTAGTTACATATATACATATATATACACCTATATACATATAAACATACGTGCACACACACTTAAAGTAAGTATTTATTAAATACATAGCACCTTCAAGGTCTTAGGAGCCCTGGTTGTACAATGGTTAAGTGCTCAGCTGCTAATTGAAAGACTGGTGTGGGTATAAATCCACCAGCCACTCCTTGGGAGAAAAGACCTGGCAATCTGCTCCTGTAAAGATTGCAGCCTAGGAAACTCTGTGGCAGTTCTACCCCGTCCTATAGAGTCACCACGAGTCGGAATCAATTCGACGGTACACAACAACAACAACCTTCCCGGTCAGCAAACTAAAGATAGAACAAAACTATTATACACTTATGTTTCTGTTGTTGTATACCCCTTTATAAAAAATAGTTCAAAGGTGTTCCTGTGAATATAGAATAAAATCCATTACCCTTTGCCGTCGAGTCAATTCTGACTCATAGCAACCCTATAGTACAGAGTAGAACTGCCCTATAGGGTTTCCAAGGGGCAGTTGGTGGATTCGAACCGCCAACCTTTTGGTTAGCAGCCTGAGCTCTTAACCACTGGGCCACCAGAGCTCCTGAGCATAGAATAGGCATAATAAAATGTAGTTTTATTAACTTTTTAAATATTCAGAATATTTCATATAGGATATTTAAAAATATTTCATATACACCTCCTCACCTATCAAATATCTCTATCTGATATTTCAAATTTACTACAATAGTAAAAAATCTACTATCCAACTACTCTGCACATTAATGATGTACATCTGGCAGTAACGAAGGCTGAGGTACAAGGTGAGAATAACACTGGCTGTGATGATTAAGGTTTTCTGTCAGCTTGGCGAGGCCATGACTCTCAGTGGTTTGGCAGTTACGTAATGATGTAATTTGGCAGTTATGTAATGATGGTAGTTGGAAGTTATGTAATGATGTAGTCATCCATTTTGTACCCTCATGTGGTCTTCCTCCATTTTTCCACAACACTGATTTTGCATAACGACCTAGTCTTAGGAACTTAATCATGTCAATAAGTGAGGAGAAGATAATAGATTTTTCTTTAAATATATACATGAAATATTAAACCCCAAAACCAAACTCACTGCCATAGAGTTGATTCTGACTCACAACGACGATGTAGGACAGAGTAGAAGAGCCCACGGGGTTTCTAAGGCTATAAATCTTTTACGAAAGCATATTGCTACATCTTTCTCCCTCGGAGCAGCTGGAGGGTTCCAAACGCCAACCACTCTGGTGGCAGCTGAGCACATAACCACTGCACCACCTGGGCTCCATATGAAATAAAGATTTTTTAAGATTTTTTCATTTAGATATTTTTTTCTGGTGCTTCTCATCTTTTAAAAATATTCTTTATTTTTACTAATTTTATATTAATAAAGTAACTTTATATTGTAATGTTCTATACCGTTATTGTTGTTAGGTGCTATTGAGTTGGTTCCAACTCATAGTGACCCTATGTACAACAGAATGCCAACACAGCCCTGCCTTGCACCATCCTCATGATTGTTGCTATCTTTGAGCCCTTTGTTGCATCCCGTGTCTTTCCACCTCATTGAGGGTTTTCCTGTTTTTTGTTGACTCTACTTTACCAACCATGATGTCCTTCTCCAGGGAATAGTCCCTCCTGACAACATGCCCAAAGTACCTGAGACAGTCTTACAATCCTCACTTCTAAGGACCATTCTGGCTATACTTCTTCCAAGACAGATTTGTTCATTCTTCTGGCAGTCCACAGTATATTAAATATTCGTTATCAGCACCGTAATTCAAAGCCATCATTTCTTGTTTGGTCTTCCTTATTCACTGTCCAGCTTTAGCATGCATACAAAGCAATTGAGAATATCATGGCTTGAGTCAGGTCTACCTTAGTGCTCAAGGTGTTTTCAACACTTTAAAGAGGTCTTCTGCAGGAGATTTGCCCAAAACAATACATCACTTGATTTCTTGACTGCTGCTTCCATGGACGTTGACTGTGGATCCAAGTAAAATGAATTCCTTGACAATGTCAATCTTTTCTCTGTTTATCATAATGTTGCTTATTGGTCCAGTTGTGAGAATTTTTGTTTTCTTTGTTAAGGTCTAATCCATACTAAATGTTGCAGTCTTTGATCTTTATCAGTAAAGTGCTTCAAGACCACTTTCAGCCAGTAAGGTTGTGTCACCTACATATTGCAAGTTCTTAATGAGTCTTCCTCTAATCCTATTGTTGCGTTCTTCTTCTTATAGCCCAGATTCTCGGACTATTTGCTCACCATACAGATTGAATTAAGTATGGTGAAAAGATTTAACCCTGAAACACAATTCCTGATTTTAAATCATGCAGTATCCCTGTGTTCTGTTGGAATAACTGTCTCTTAGACTATATACAGGTTCCTCATGCACACAATGAGGTGTTCTGGAATTCCCATTCTTTGAATATTATCCATAATTTGTTATGATCCACACAGTTGAATGCCTTTGCATAATCAATTAAACACAGGTAAATATCTTTCTAGCATTATCTGCTTTCAGCCAAGATCCATCTGAGATCAACAATAATCACTCATTCCATGCCCTCTTATGAATCCAGCTTGAATTTCTGGCCATTCCCTGTCGATGCAACAACCATTTTTGAAATATATTCAGCATAATTTTCCTTGGATGTGATATTAATGACACCGTTCCATAATTTCTGCATTCCATTGTATCACTTTTCTTCAGAAAGGGCAGAAGTATGGATCTTTTCCAGTCAGTTGCCCAGGTAGCTGTCTTCCAAATTTCTTGGCATAGATGAGTGAGAGCTTCTGGCATTGCATCCATTTGTTGAAACATCTCAGTTGGTATTCCATCAATTCCTGGAACCTTGTTTTTTTGCTAATGCCGTCAGTGTAGCTCAGACTTCTTCTTCAGTATCACTGGTCTTGATCATATGCTACCTTCCGAAATGGTTGAACACTGACTAATTCTTTTTGGTACGGTGACTCTGTATATTCCTTCCATCTTCTTTTGGTACTTTCTGCATTGTTTAATATTTTCCCCATAGAATCCTTCAGTATTGCAACTTGAGGCTTGAATTCTTTCTTCAGTTCTTTCAATTTGAGAAATGCCGAGTGTGTGCCTCCCTTTTGCTTTTATAACTCCAGGTCTTTGCATGTTTCATTATAATACTTTACTTTGTTTTCTCGAGCCACCCTTTGAAATCTTCTTTTCAGTTCTTTTACTTCATCATTTCTTCCTTTTGCTTTAGCTACTCTACGTTCAAGAGCAAGTTTCAGGGTCTCTTGTGACATCCATGTGGTCTTTTCTTTCTTTTTAATGACCTTTGGCTTTCTTCATGCATGATATCATCCCGCAATTCGTCTGGTCTATGATAATTAGCGTTCAATGTGTCACATCTATTTTGAGATGGTCTCTAAATTCAGGTGGGGTATACTCAAGGTCATACTTTGGCTCTTGTGGACTTAATTTTCTTCAGCTTCAACTTGAACTTGTTTATGATCAATTGATGATCTGTTCCAAAGTCAGCCCCTGGCCTTGTTTTAAGTGATGATATTGAGCTTCTCCATTGTCTCTTTCCATAGATGCAATTGACTTGATTCCTATGTATTCCATCAGGTGAGGTCCACGTGTAAAATTGCCATTTATGTTGTTGAAAAAAGGTATTTGTAATGAGTAAGTCATAGGTCTTGAAAAATTCTATCATGCAATCTCCGATGTCATTTCTATCACCAAGGCCATATTTTTCAACTACCTATCCTTCTTCATTTCTAACTTTCACATTCCAATCACCAGGAATTATCAATGCATCTTGATTGCCTGTTTGACCAATTTCAGACTGCAGAAATTGGTAATAATTTTCAATTTCTTCATCTTTGGCATTAGTGGTTGGTGCGTAAATTTGAATAACAGTCGTATTAACTGGTCTTCCTTGTAGGCATATGGACATTAACTTATTACTGACAGCCTTGTATTTCAGGATAGATTTTGAAATGTTCTTTTTGATGATGAACGCCAACATCACTCCTCTTCAATTTGTCATTCCAAGCATAGGTGACCATAAGACTGTCTGATTCAAAGTGGCCAATACCAGTTAATTTCAGCTCACATTATAATGCCCAGGACGATGAATACTGTTGCTTTATTTTAAAAATTTCCATAATGATGTTTCAATGAAGATATAAGGTCAGGTAACTTATTACGAGAGCCATATTTTCAACAGTCAACACTTGGTCTATATGAGACTAGTTAAGTGGTCAAACTTTAAAAGTTTAATGATCTGAGCTTAAGAGCTAGCATGCAGCTATTTCCAAATGTAATACAAGCAGATTTATTTGCAGTTCGTACAGTGATATTATGGTTATTTAATTTGACCTAGCAAGATAATAAAATAATTGCTCAGCCCATACTGTTGCTGCAGTATTTTCCTAAAAGGTAAATTAAGGAACCCTGGTGGCACAATGGTTAAGTGCTCAGCTGCTAAAAGGTCAGCAGTTCAAAGTCACCAGTGGCTCCATAAGAGAAAAGACCTGGTGATCTGCTCCTGTTAAGATTACAGACTAGAAAACCCTAGGGGTAGTTCTACTTTGTCATACAGGGTCGGAATCAACTTGACTGCACATAACAACAATAGAAACACGTATTGAATCACATCACTCATCTTCTGAGAAAAATCCCTCCATGGCCCCTGTTGCCTAGAGGGTAAAATCCAAGTTCCTAAAACTCTGGTGGCATAGTAGGGTTAAGACTTCAGCAGCTAACCAAAAGGTCAGCAGTTTTTGACTCCACCAGGTGCTCCTTGGAAATCCTATGGGACAGTTCTACTCTGTCCTATAGGGTAGCTATGAGTCAGAATCAACTCTATGGCAACCCGTTTGGTTTGGTTTTTTCCCTCCTGGCCCTTGATCATGTTCCTGCCTACCTAGGCATCTTTACCTTTATAAACTCTGCCCCCTAGAGGCACCTGACAGAATAGCCATCTGAAGTGCATTCCAGTCCAGTTGCTGTTGAGTCGATTCCAATTCATGGCGACTCCATGTGTTTCAGAGCTCCACAGAGTTTTCAATGGCTATGATGTTTCTGAAGTAGATCACCAGGACTTTCTTCTGAGGTGCCTCTGGGTGGATTTGAACCTCCAACCTTTCTGTTAGTAGCTCAGCACTTAATTATTTGTGCCAATCAGGGACTACGCCTGAAGAACATAACAGTTCCCCAAACATAAGCTATCCTCACATCCTCACACTCCATATCTCTGTATGAATCTCTTCTTATGTTGGCATGAGTCAATAATGTTCTATTGATCTTTCAAGTCTCAGCTCAGGAATTATGATAAGGCCCCATCTAGAAAAATACACACTTATAAATGTTTAATGTTTACAGGATACATAGAAATTCCAAGTATGTAATTAAATTGGCAGTATGTCCTAAATTTAAGGTAAATAAATCTCCATATTGTGTATTTTAGAGTAAGAGATGTCAGGACGGATGGACAGGTGGGTATGCACATATAAACTAACATTTCAACCAGAGAAGTTTCTGAGCAATCAGAGTTTACTACCCAAAGCACCCAATCAACAACAACGCAGACACTTTGAGATTATTTTTTCATGACTGGCTGTGCAGTATCAAAATATGTACAGAAGAGAAGATCACTCTGTCCAAGATTACTGCCATCAGGTACAACAGTATTAGGCCTCAGAGCTTTATTTACAGAACTCCCTAGTGATAAATGATCGAACTGCATAATAAGTACACAAATGCTTTTTCAAGAATAGTCTTGAAAGTCATTTTTATAAAAACACCCTCTGGCTGAGTTATCTGGATGCACAGTGTGCTGACAGTCGGAAGGGATAATAACACAGATGGGCTTTGTTGGCTTCTAATGGATTCAACCCTGAGTAGCATGTAAAAAAGTGGAAACCTAAGTATTTTAGAAAGATTTGGATCTCTCTCTCCATGGGGCCCTATAGTTTGCAGAAGAGCAGGGTATGTGTATAGTCATCTTCTATTTATAAGAGAACATAGTGGTTTGAATAATATGATTTTAGTAGGTTTGCTTGTGGGGGTGGAATGCTACAGATCATGCTCGTGGGGGTAAAATCCTAGTATTGTTTTTTTTATTGTGGTAAATACATATGTAACAAAATATTTTCCATTTCACCATCCTTCACATGTACAATTCAGCGGCATTGTTTACTGTGTTTTTTCAACCATCACCATTATCCGTTTCCAGATTTTCTCATCACCTTTAACAGATCTTTAACAGATGCTCAGTGTCACCTAAGCAAAGAATCCCCCTTTTCCCCTCTCCCATCTGCCACCATTGCTGTCAGGTGCCATCCAGTGGATTCCAAATCATAGTGACCCCCATGTGTTGAGCAGAACTTCCCCATAGGGTTTTCCCGGTTGTAATCTTTATGGAAGCAGATTGCCAGGCCTTTCTTCCACAGAGCGGCTGGTGCATTCAAACCATCAACCTTTTGATTAGCAGCCAAGTGTTTAACCACTGCACCATCAGGGCTCCTCTGGCAATGACTAATAAGCTCTGGTGTCTATACCCTTGCCTATTCTAGGTATTTTATATGAATGAGATTATACAAAACCTTATTACTGTGAAACAGTAATCTAACAAAGACTCTAAACAAAGATTTTATACAATTTTAAATTTCTTAAGGGGACCCTTTTAATAAAGTTCTAAAGAAATACTGAGAGAGACATACATTCTTTTAAAATAATATGTACGTTGAAACGCTATATTAAAGTGAGGTTGATGCAGTAAAACTTCTCAAAGCTTTACTTTCCTCAATAATTATACATTTTCAAACTTCCTTTCAGATGTCTTTTTTTTTTTTTTATTTAAAACCCTTTATACCTGCCTGACTTTAACCCAACGATTGTGAACAAACCACCAGAACTAGTTAAACGATGCCAATTCTCACACTTCCTCCTTCGGTCACCAGGAATTTGTTTATTGTCTGGTTGAGGCTGATGCTAATGCAACCGAGAAAAAGTCATCATAATTATAATAAAATAATAGCACCACGACTATCCTTTATTGTCATGCTGTGCCAAGGCAATCTGCATAGAGATCCAAGCACGATCAGATGTGACTGATTCAGCTCCACTGGCTGCCCCAACAGAGAGTGCTATCCTCAGTCCTTGTCATCAATAGAGCAAATGTTAATGCACGCGGCTCACAAGACAAATCAGCTAACCCTGTGCAGCTTGACAAGGCATGTATTGTCAGTAATAAGCATAAGCTTTCAAAGTTTAAAAAATGAAGACAGCTTCATCCTCTTTATGTAGAAGCACATGCAGAAAGAAAAGCATCAAAGGAGGCACAGGATGATGAAAGCATCAAGCGAGAATCTTAGTGTCTGGGAAGCTCATAACTCACATGGCTTAGTCATTCCTTGGGGCCCATTCAGAGGTTGCCATCTATACGCAGCAGGGTCAAGTGGGCTCCAAAACTAGCCAGAGTGTCTTTTCTACATCAACTGAGAGGATGAAAATATAATAAAAAGTCAAGTAACCAGAGTTTTAGAGATTGTCAAGATTCAAGAGCAAAACTAAGCTATGGAAAAACACTTGCAAACTGCAGGTGATAATGATGATGCTTGCCAGAAGATAACCATACCACCGTATCTGACCAATGCTTCCCACTAGCCTCAAAACTCATTCCCAAAGGTCAGGATTCCAGAGACTCTAATCAGGCTTCTATTTGCTGCACCTTCAAAGTGGCAGATTTCAGAAGAACTTCAAACAGTATCAGCAAGAACGCATTTATATAGATCTCTTTTAAGTATTAGACAAAACATCTCTCATCTTGACAAGTGACATACTATGAATTTCACCTGAAGAACACAGATATTACTCTCCAGTGACCTGATTAGTGATAACTTGGTATCCCTTACAATACTACATTCTCATCTCTGATTTATGGGTAGTGGTGGTTCAGTGGTAGGATTCTCACCCTCCATGCAAGAGAAAGCGTTCAATTCCCAGCCAACGCACCTCATGTACAGGCACCACCTATCTGTCAGTGGGGACTTGCGTGTTGCTGTGATGCTGAACAGGTTTCAGCAGAGCTTCCAGACTAAGAGAAACTAAGAAGAAAGGCCTGACAACTACTTCTAAAATTCACCCAATTAAAACCCTATGAATCAAAATGGTCCAACCTGCACCTGATCATGGGGATGGCACAGGACCAGATGGGTTTCCTTCCATTGTGCATGGGTGCATGGGGTCATCAGGAGTCGGGGATCCAACTCCATGGCAGCTAACAACAACAACATCTCTGATTCACTAACTTGTTTCTTCCTCAAGGTGTCAACACACTAGTGCTATAAGGAATTCTATGTACCACGTACATGTTTTGAACATGTTTTCTTAAGAAACCTATGAACTGTCGGCAAAAAAAGGAAAGAAGAGAAGAGCACAGCTGCCAAGCAATCTTCACTGAGTCAATCATTTGAAGTAACCACATTCAGAAACCTTTCTGGATAACATAAGTCAGTTTAGGAATGCTTAGAACCTACAATCCAGAAAGATAACTAAGTCACCAACTTTTTACTCAAATACTCTACCATTAGTACTGTATACCTGGTAAATCAGAAATCATGCTAAAACATGTGTCCACTATGAATTTTTGAAGATTTCTATCTTCAAAAATATGGTTCCAACAGAGGAACTGTGTCATAAAAATTCCAGCTTCAGTCGAATGCAGCAGCCATAAAAGCAATCTGTCTGCTGAACAATGCAGTCAGATACGCTGTTAAGAATGAATTTTCTATGCCAAATATGATCTTTGCCACAGTTAAATGAACACTTGATGTAATGAAATCACTGGCAGTTGTCTTGGAGGTCTCTGTTCACAGGTATCTTCCCTGACAGTAACACTGCCATCTCATACACTTTGCCTGCTATTGTTCAAAACAGTCATTTCATCTGAAATATCACGATGCTTCTCAGATGGATTCTGTGCATTGTGCCTGGTGCTCTTTGAATATTGACCAGGTAGGTTATCGCCAACCAGATGAGCCTGGGGAACCACAGGCATGCTTTTGCAACAAATTCTGTGTTTTAATTTATTTAAAAAAAAAAAAAAAAGAAGAACTGCACCAACAACTCAAACTATTAGTTTTTACAAAAAGGCATTTTGGCCAATAGAACTAAACAGATATCTGTGATAAAAGCAACTTGTCCGGATACTTCCTGAAACAAAGTGTAGTTTCCACCCTTAAATGGATTATTTATGGGGGCATAAAATTAAAATTCTAGAAACAAACAAAATTATGTCAGATTGTGAATTCAAGAAATATGATTTCTCCCCATGTAACTTGAAATTTAATTTGGAAGCCATAAAGCATTGTTTTGAAGAATTTTACAGCACGTAATTAAGTAACAAGTTTCAGTTACTTACACTGAAACAAAAACAAAGGCACTTTTCAAGGCATTTTAAGCATAGTGTAATTAACTTAATATATTTAAAAAAATCTAAGACCATTTTCTAAAATGCATAATAATTAGGAGTTTGAAAAAGAGTTAAATTTTAATTATAGTTCCTTTCAGTAAGACTTAGAAAAATAATAAAAAAGAAAAAAGTCCAATTAAAATAGTATTACTTTTAGATGAAGAATAGTACAAAAATCTAAAATAGTTCATTTATTCAATGCAGAAGTAGGCCTGCAGTGCCATAGCAACTTTGTGATGTATTTTTCAAAAGACTTTCAACTCAATCTACTGGGTGGTTTTAGGTACTCAGTCTATGCCCTGGAACCCCTCCGTCAGAAGATACCAAAGGCTATACAGCTTGCATCCTAATACTCTCTCCTTGTCATTTTTCCAATATTCCACTGCAAATTCCACTGCCTGGAAAATTCTGTGGTATTATTTGCATTACCCTTGTTGGTAATTTATATTTGAAGACGCTTATTGGTGAAGGCAATATCAATACGGCAATTATTCAATGCAATGAAATTTTAATTGTCAAGTATTTCTTACTTAGAATATTTTACATTTCTATGAAATTCTATGAAAGGCAGATGACTTTGTATTTAATTAGAATACTGATAGTGAGGTTCCATTTTAGAATAATGTATTCTGGTCTATAAACATGATCTAAGTTTCTGGCAGGGATGATATGCTCACAATTTTTCCTGATGGGAAATATGATCAAAGGAGTTCGGACACCCCTGGAGATTTCTGAAGTCTAACTTCCTTCAGAACAAACCTCATTTATCTGACTGTATAAAGCTAGCTAGAATACCTGGGCAGTGCAAACAGTTAACATGCTCGGCTGCTAAGCTAAAGGTTGGAGGTTCAAGTCCACCCTGAGGTGTCTCAGAAGACAGACTTGGAGATTAACATCTAAAAAATCGGCCACTGAAAACCCCAGGAGCACAGGTCTACTCTGACACATATGGGGTTGCCATGAGACATAACTGAATGGACAGCAACTGGTGGTGGTGATGGTAAACAAAGTAGCTGATGTTCTCAGAAGTTGTTATAGATTGAACTGTGTCCCCCCAAAATATATGTTGTAAATCCTAACTCCAATACATGTAGTTATAACCCTTTTTGTGTATTAATGTATTAATGTAGGATGTGTCTTAAGTCAGTCTCTTTTGAGGTACAAAAGAGATTAAACAAGCAAGTGAGCAAGCAGAGATGGATGTCATGCCACATGGAGATCACCAAGTAACCAGGGAATAAGGACCTTCCCCCAGAGCCAACAGAGAGAGGGAGTCCTCCCCTAGAGCTGACACCCTGAATTTGGTCTTCTAGCCTTAAAATGTGAGAAAATAAATTCCTGCTTGTTAAAGCGCCACTTATGGTATTTCTATTATAGCAGCACTAGATAACTAAGACAGATGTAAAGCACAGAACTCTGGGTAATTTAAGCAAGAGGGTAGAATTATTGGAAAGCTGGAGAACCAAGCTCATAAGCAGGTTAAGAACCAAGACAAGAGTCAACTTTTGCCAAAAATGCAATGTTATCAATTGTCTGGAGAGGAAGCCTCCACTGTTGAATGCTGACAACTGGATAAGGTGCTGGCCCCCTGGCTCTGCTGCCACTGATACTTGGGTATTTTTATAGCCATCATCCCATTATAATTAACTCTAACCTGTACCTCCTTCTTCTTGACATCTATTCCAGATTCAATATTCCAGAAAGGAATACTAACTAGCTGCAAATAAGTCTCCTACTTATTCCTGGTTGTCATGGATTGAATTGTGTCCCCCAAAAATGTGTGTATGAATTTGGCTATGCCATGATTCCCAGTATTGTGTGATTGTCCAACATTTTGTCATCTGATGTGATTTTCCTATGTGTTGTAAATCTTATCACTATGATGTTAATGAGATGGATTATCGGCAGTTACGTTGATGAGATCTACAAGATTAGATTGCGTCTGAAGTCAATCTGTTTTGAGATATAGGAGAAGCAAACAGAGAGACATAGGGACATCATACCATCAAGAAAGAAGCACCGGGAGCATAGTGCATCCTTTGGACCTGAGGTTCCTGCACGGAGAAGCTCCTAGTCCAGGGAAAGATTGATGACAAGGGCCTTCCTCCAGAGCCGACAGAGAAAGCCTTCCCCTGGAGCTGATGCCCTGAATTTGGACTTCTAGCCTCCTAGACTGTGAGAGAATAAACTTCTGTTTGTTGAAGCCATCCACTTGTGGTATTTCTATAATTAGGACACTGGTTGTTAGAGCTTCAAAAAAATGAGTATCTCGACCTCTCTACTTCTGTTTTAGAAAGCAGTAGCAGTTTAGACGGGCTAGATTATGCTTTAGCAACAAAACAATCCCAAGATCTCAGCAGCTTAAGACAACAAAACTTTATTTCTCATTCTCATTACCCATCCCACTGTACATCAACTGACAGCTCTGCTGCACAATGTGTTCACTCTAATGGGGACAGCCACTCTAAATGCCATGGTAGAAAGAAAGAGAGCTTTAAAATAGCAGTCATTAAAGTGGAGTCTGGGGATGCCTGGGGGTCCCTTTAACCTTCCGTAGGATCGGCAAGCTCAAAACTATTTTCATAATAATATTAAGATGTTATTTGCCTGGTTTTTGTTTCTTTTTGATAATGATATAGTAGCTCATCTTCAATAATAATAATTACAATAATATATTGATGATGATAACATACCATAATAATAATTACAATAATATATGAATGATGATAATAATACCCCTTATGGAAATTTAGTTATAAATTATACTCACAGAAATGATCTCATTTAATTCTTAGATACTTGAAAGGTGAGTATTAGGAGCCACCCACAACAGACACACATAAACTTTACTGATAAGGAAACTGAAAACACATATTTTAAGTGACAGCTACAGTGAACTAACTGTATTTTTTTTTAACTTTCATTTCCTTCATATCTCCATAATATTTTTAATAATGTTCCTCCTAGGAATTCACTACTCTTTTTTCAGCCTATTTTTTTCTGGCAATCACCTAACCATATTTTTACATTTAGCTCTAGGTAATTGCCTTAAACTGGGTTATTTTCTTATTTTTGAGTTTTGTGTGTTCTTTATATACTCTGGATACAAGTCCTTTATCTGTGTGATCATTAAAGCTGTGTGTCAACTTGGCTAGGCCACGATTCTCAGCAGTTTGGCAGTCGTATAATGATGTGATCACCTCCGTGATGAGATCTGATATGCGATCACCTCCATGACGGGATCTACTGTTAGTAGTCAACCAGGTGAAAGCGAATTTCCTTGGGGGTGTGGCCTGCATCAATATAAGAGAACTTTCTGGCAAGGCTTGTGGGCTTCTGCTTGCTCTGGATCCTGCAGCTCACTCATGTTTGTCAGACCTTTGATTCTTGGGACTTGAGCTAGCAGCTTACCTGCCATCCTGCCTGCTGATGTTAGGATTTGTTGGTCTCTGCAGCCTGTAAGCAAGAGCCCTGCTCTCTGACCTGCTGATTTTGGGTTCACCAGCCCCTGTGGCTACGTAAATCAGGACAAGCCTCCAGCCTCACCCATGGACTTGGGACATTCCAGCCTCTAAAACAGCGTGAGAAATTTCCTCGATATAAATCTCTGTCTATATATATATATTTATACACTTTGCTGGTTTTGCTTCTCTAGAGAACCCAGTATGAGACAATCAGATATGAAATCTGTAAGTATTTTATCCTAGTCTGGGGCTTGTTTTTTCATCATCTTACCAGTGTCATTCAACTTGCAGAAGTTTTTAATTTTAATAAAGTCCAAAGTATCAATCTGGTATTTTATGGGTTGTGCTTTTTGTTTCATAGTAAGAAATCTTTGCACTGAGTTTTTCACCAGTAAATATGATGCTTTCTGCGGGCTTTTCGTAGATGCCATTTTTCAGATGGAAGAAGTTCCCTTCTCTTACTAGTTTCCTGAGAGCTTCTGATAGGAAAAGAGGCTGGAGTTTGGCAAATGCTATTTCTACATGTACAGAGATGATTATGTGGTTTTTCTTTTTCGGTCTGTCAATATGATGAATTTCAATTTGTCTTTGGTGGCTTAAAACAGCACACATTTATTATCTTACAGTTCTGCAGATCAGATGTAGCATGTTTGTCAAGTCTCCCAAGGTCGAAATCAAGAGGTTGGTAGAACTACATTCCCTTATGGAAATATTAGGGGAGGATCTACTCATGTTGCTGGCAGAATTCAGTTCCAAGTGGTTCTAGAGGTCTTTTGTTTCCTCTCTGGTTGTAAGCTGGGAACCATCTTTGGCTTCTAGAGACCTCTCTCTGGTCCTTGCACCTGGGTCCTTGCACCTGGGCCCTTGCATCTTACAACCAGCAACGGCATGTAGAATCCTTCTCAGGCTGCCCCATAACTTCTGCCTCCTCTCCTTCTGCCAAACCTTATATATGCATTTTCCATACTCGTCTCCTCACTAATGTACAGTGGAGTCTTCCAGAGTCTGCATGAGACTGTGATATTGTAACAGATTGAATGGAGAAGCTGATCTGAGTATCTTAGTATCTTTTTTCAGCCAAACATTAGAGATTTGCTAAAATACAAAGCAATGCTACTCTTTTCACTACTTTTTCTTTGATTTGGAGATTATAATTATCTTTTAATAAAAATAGACTATCGACAGTAATATATAATGGGTTTATTCTGCTATTTTAAATGACAATAAGTATTTAAAAATCTTCTGTTTTAAGTTCCAATATAAATCCATTGCCATCGAATCAATTCTGGCTCATAGCGACCCTAGATATCAATAGATTTAAACCACATAAACAGAAGCTCTTCAGAACCCTTAACAATTTCTACGAGTGTAAAGCTATCTTGTACCAAAAGAAAAAGCTTGAGAATTGCTCTAGTAGGTCTACTACCAGCAATGAGATGTTCTGACGAGAAGTCCTCTATCACCCCTGCTCATATCTCACTGGCCAGAACTAGTCATGGCCCAACCCTACCACAAGGTGGCCAGGAACTTCTGTCTGGTCAGGCAGAGAGCTGTAAATGCTAACAGAAGAGCACTGATGACCACCACAAAAGCATGTCCTGCTTTCTCCACCAAGCCTCACATTGAGAGGAATTCCCCAAAGTGGAAGTGTACAGAGGCTGGGAAGCTAAAACTATAACAAAACCCTACCACATACTCTGGGTTCACTATTCAGGAAAAAGCTACTTTTCAATACCTCCAATGAGAACAGAGTGCTTAAAATCGTCTGCACAAGAGAAGTCGGTCTTTCACTCACATAGCCTGACACTTCCCTATTATTTTGGTGCTTTAACAACAAGGGTACCAAAACAACAACAACAAACAAAATCATGTGAGTTTCTGTCAAATAGATTCCAACTCACGGCGACCCCATGTATTGCACAGTAGAACTGCACTCCACAGGGTTTTCAAGGTTGTGATCTTTTCAAAGTAGATCTCCAGGCCTTTCTCCCAAGGCATCTCTGGGCGGATTTGAACCGCCAAACTTTCAGTTACTAGCTGAGCGCTTAACTGTTTGTGCCACCCAGGTACTCCTAGTAGGATACAAGTCTCAGGTTTTCATCTTACATATTTATATTTTTTCTATTTTCAGACTGTGCCTAGTATCAATCTATCCCAATATATGTGTTAAGGAGAGACTGCATTTCATTAAACATATAAATTGCACTCAATAAATCAGGGGCTGAGAACTCAAGAACAGATTTTTCACATTATGCAAAAAAAAAAAGGAAAAATGAGGTTTGCACATTATACTTCTAGTTGATGCTACTGCAGGCTGATTATCATAATGCAATTTGTGGGGCTTCAAAAGTTGCTTAATGAAGAAATACTTTCTAAGATTTTTATGTTCGGGATAGTCTGTAAAGATATAGTGTGTTGTGTAACACAAACACAACACTTATGAAATAAATGAGTTTAGCATAAATAATATTTATGGCTCAGATGAAGCCATAAATATTGTATTACTGAGGTTAGTAAAGTATATGATTCTGACAAAATAGTATTGGTTTCCAATGCTGTCAGTTTTCTTGCCTCCTTTTAATTCACTACTTTTAAACGGCTGTGTGTGGGAAAAACAAACAATTCCGCTTAACAGAATCATATTCAAAAAGAGAGGTAACAAGATCTGAGTAAAGCCCTAATTATTCTATGACTCAAGTGTATATAAGCTTTCATACATATCATAGCAATACGTAGGGAGTGGTAAAATTACTTTTTTGCTTGTTACTCCCTGGATTTTGGCTACGTTATAAATAGCTGAGATTCAATGACGGGTAATTTCTAGAAAGCTTAGATTTTAATGAATTTGGGAAGATATGTTATTCCACTGTGACAGAAAAAAACTTCAAAACAACACGCAAACAGACACATGGTAGTAAGCAAAAACTGCATAAGGATCATGAAATAAAGAAACTATATGGTTTTATTTTTGCCAAGATGAAACATGCATTCATTTTTTTCTTTCATGCTACAAAAAGGGCCTTTATTTCACTAGCACAGTGTAAGGACAAGAATCACAGATATTCTAATCAGGGACCCTAAATTTTAATTGCATTATTACTAAGTACTTGGCACATACTGTTGGGTTTGCAAATATTGTCTCATTTAATACTTCTTAAGACCCTGAAGGGTAAGGGATGATGAAACTAAGCTTAGCAAGTGGAGGTCCAAATATGATTGCAGAGCTTGTACAATTTATTGTTTGCTGTACTCTACTGCCTTTCCATTAGTGTGTGCCAGACTCTGTGACCTTAGCCAAGTCATATAACTTGTATGACCATCACTAATTTATTCATCCATCAATCCATTCATTAATTTCTTTATAAATTCATTCAACAAATATTTACTGAGTGCCTCAGATCCACTCCCTGTACAACAACCTGAAAAGGCTCATCTGTAATGAGAAAAGTTTAACATATCTGTTATGGGATCATATGAGATAATGTACTAAAGAGGTTTTATATTCTCAGGAAATGCCTGTCAGGCCACAACAACTGATAAAAACTGCCATGTATGTGTCACCATGATTGTGCTGTAGGACATTATCACAACTGTCTGGACCAAAACTGGTGCCTGACCCAAAAACAACTCCTTACCCTAGGCAAAAGATTACATGACGCAAGAACTCACCCCATTTGGATCCTCTATACTGGAGAACAATTCAGTCGTTATTTTGGATTGAATAGTACCCCTCTCCCCTCCCAAAAAATGTGCTCAAGTCATAACCTTGTACCTGTGAATGTGAGCTTGTTTTGATTTAGAGTTTTTCTTTTGTTATCACTTGAACTAGGTCATACCAGAGTAAGGTGATTACTAATCCCATTCCCTTCTACGTGGTGTTTATAAAAGGGGAGAACAGACACAGAGGGAAGATGCCATGTAAGGATATATTTACAAGTAGCAAAGCAACACCAAGGATTTCTGGCAGACCCTCGAAGTTAGGAGAGGGGCATGGAACAGTTCCTTTCTCAGAACCCTCAGAAGGAATGAACAAGGCCAATACCCTGATTTGGACTTCTAGCCTCCAGAACTATGAGAAAATAAGTTTCCATTCTTTAAAGCCACCAACTTTGTGGTACTTCAATAGGGTGGCTCTAGGAAACCAAGACACCCTGTCAATCAGATCCAGTCTCCAAGAATCAAAATGT
The DNA here is from genome assembly GCF_000243295.1 of Trichechus manatus latirostris. Lineage (NCBI taxonomy): Eukaryota > Metazoa > Chordata > Mammalia > Sirenia > Trichechidae > Trichechus > Trichechus manatus. Next base: position 15,335,309 of record NW_004443970.1, read on the forward strand.
GGGATGTCCAAAAACAGAGCCTCAGAAAGTGGAAGCAGCAGAAGTGGACAGGCTAGTAGAGTGACTGTAAAGTCTCTGGAGGTTCTCTTGTACTCTGGCATTCCAATTTCCATGGCACCTATCTTGAAACAGTGACTATATTATCTTTATTTTCTTTCTCCTGTACTCAGAACATTTCTCAGGCCCTTGAACCTTCTAGTAATATATTTTAACTTGCTTTCAAAACTGTGAATCATATACATAGGAAATGTATCACCTTGTAACTACTAACAAGTGCTGCTGCTGTGTTGCCTGATTACATTAAACAGCTAAAGATTTAGACTTTTTCTAGAATTTACTGATCTCTTTATGTCGCTATCTTCCAGAAGTATCTTTCAGTGGTTGCTTTCTAAAATAATACTAAGCTAGTTTCTTGCGTTTCTTTAATCCATTTATCAGCCCACAACTATGTACCAATTGCTGAGAAATATCCTTAGTGATACATCTTGCAGTACCATTGTTAAGATGTATCTGAAGATAGATTCTTTCATCTTATTTTTAGTCAGCTTTTTGAGGTATAAGTTACATGCAATAAAATTAATTTTAAGTATAATTGAAAGAGTTTTGATAAAATGTTTACAGTCTGGTAAACACTACACCTATCATGATAAAGAACAGCTCCAGTGTATCTTTCATTTTTATATTTTGAACTTTTCGTCTACAGAACTTCTTATGTATCTTTTTTATGTCTTTGATTTCTTTCCTCATCATGTTCATGCTTTCTTCTAGGTTCTTGAATATATGGAGTATATTTTTAATAGCTGTTTATCATTCTTATCTATTAATTCTCTACTTAGTATCATTTCTAAGTCTGTTTCTATTGATTGCTTGTTCTCCTGCTTATTGATCGTATTTTACAGCTTTGCATGTTTTGTAATTTTTATTGCATACAAGTGGTTTATACACTATTGGTTGGCAGATTTTTGTTATATCCCTTTAAATATCATAGGACTATGTTCTGGGATACAGCTAAGTTGCTTAGAATTACTTTGATCCTTTTGAGAACTGCTTTTGAAGTTTGTTAGGGCAGGTACAGAAGAACGTTTGGTCTAGGGCTAATTTGGCCCCACCACGGAGGCAATCCATTTTGGAGGAATCTACCCAATGCCCCACGTATCAGGAGGGTTTTCTATTTTTGCTGGTGGGAACAAAACTTTGTCTTTCCCTATGTGAACTCTTAGAATTGCTTTACCTACTCTTTTCCACTGATTCCTTCCCCAAGCCTTAGCTACTTTCTTCACATAGATTAGTACTCTGCTGAAGACCTGAGGGGTGACCACACTCTTCAGTTCTCCTGAGCTCTCTCTATATGCACCTTCCTCAAATTCTAGCTGCTTTGGCATCTCTGAACTTCAAAAGTCATTCTCTCCAACTCAGAAAGACTGCAATTCTTTTGGGCTCCACTTCCCTGCACTGTTTTGGAAACTCTCTAGACTGTGAGCTGGAATATGTTCACCTTGTTTACCTGCTCTCAGAAATCTCTCTCCTGTACTGTTCAATGTCTGAAACCATCGTCTCATATGGAAACTAAAGACTGTTTCCTATTTACTGCCTGTAAGTAGAAAAAATAGGAAAATAAAGGATGAAGGAGAGAAATAAAGAAGGACAAAGGGGAGGGGAAAATGGAAGGGAAGGACAGGGAGAGGAAGAAGGGAGTAAAGAATGGGAAAAGTGAGAAGCAGAGCAGTGAAGGAGCAATAGGAATGCGATATGAGGTGTCAATTAGAAAAAGACTCAAATTTATCAGATGGTCAGCAGGAAATTGTTGATTGAACCAAGAGCTGAGCTGCTTAATAGCATAACATTTCAATACTGAAGAACAAAGAAATTGCTATCTAGATCAAAAAATCAAAACATATAGACTAGCTGGGATAAAACTGAAAGTAAGAGATTAAAGTCCAATTTTACTTAATTTATTCATTAAGGACTCTTTCTCTTCACATAAACAATAGGCAGCTCAGCAGAGTCAAGGGAGCTGAAGGCAACTGAAGTTTTAACAAAATCAAGTGATTCCCGGAAAGATAACAAGGGAGGTGTGTGTGTGTGGATGGGGAAGTCTGGCCTTGCTCTGCTTCTGACAGGCTGAGGGCCTGGGCAGGTCTGGGGCAGTCCTCGGATTGAGTGCCTACTGTGCTTGAGTAGGATGCCATGCACCACTGATGCTCTCTTACTCAGAGGCCAATGGGGCATGTGGTAGGGGCTATGAAGATGGTGAACTTCCTAGGTGATGCAGACAGTTAACACATTTGGCTGCTATCCAAAAGGCTGGATGTTCCAGTACACCCAGAGATGCCTTGGAAGAAAGGTGACCTACTTCCAAAAAATCAACCATTGAAACTCGTATGGAGCACAGATCTACTCTGAGTGGTCCAACTCTGTGTCACCATGAGTTGGAATCAACTCCATGGCAACTGTTACCAAAAAAAAAAAAAAAAAAAGTTGCTGTCGAGTCGATTCTGACTCATTAATGATTAATGATTAACGATTCTGACTATTAATGAAGGTGGTAATAAAGGCTACCTTCACTTCCATTTACCTCTCCAGGACCTGGTTCCTGATCTCTAAGCGGGTTGATTGAAAAAGCTGATCAGTAAGTTCCATCACATCTCAGAAATATATAACTAAGAGGTAATCAAAAGTAGGAAATTATCTTCAACTTCGAAAGTGAAATAATTAATGAATAATGAACATTTTCCAAATGATATCAAAAAATATGACAAAACAGACTTTTAGCAGTGCAGCCTCTTCCACTCACATTCCTTCATTCTTCCCACCTACCTTGTCCAAAACACTTACCTGTCATGTTATCGAAAGTGAGCACTTCTTTACTGAGCACTCTCCATGTACCTGCTGCCCTCTCCCCCAAGAATCCTTCATATATCATTCTATGTAATCCTCACAGTAAACTTATTCCATAGGTACTATTTAAAAACTCAGCCTCACACAGATGGGAAAGCTAAGACGCAGAGAAGTGGTACGAATGACTCACACTGGGTTAGTGACAGAGCCAAGATTCAGACTCAGGCTATTTTACTTCACTGTGCTTGAGCTGAATAACTAGACATACTGCCTCTCACATATGAAAACAATTCCTGGGACATAAAACTTCACTGGGTTTTGCTAATACTTCTTTCTTCTAGACTCTGCTTGCTGTTTCTTCTGCCAAACATCCTCATTCCTACATGGTTCCAAGCTAACTCCTACCTCTCTTGTAGCCTTTCCTGTAATGGGTTGTACCTGTTGTGTGCCACCAAACAGAAATACCACATGGTATTATAATTGCAGTCTGCTGTTGTTGTTAGATGCCGTTGAGTCAACTTCTACCCATAGCAACTTCACGTGACAGAGTAGAACAGCCCCGTAGGGTTTTCTAGGTTGTAATGTTTACAGGAGCAGATCACCAGGTTTTTTTTCCCACAGAGCCGCTGGGCGCGTTCAAATTGCCAATCTTTCAGTTGGTAGCCAGGTGCTTAACTTTTGAGCCATGCCAGGGCTCCTTACTATAATTACTACATAATCTTTTTTTTTCTTCCCCTCAGTAGGTTCTGAGCTCTTAGAAGGAGTGGAATGGATCTCATCTGGTCATTTTTATATTCATGGCTCCTACAAGTGAGCCCAGCACATCAAAGGGACACAATAGATATTGTTCAAATGAATGCATTAATACTAAAGCACACCCCAAGGCATTCTGCAGGAGCTGACTTTATTAAACATACATTTACACATAAGTATTAAATAAATACATGTTCACGGACATATAAATTAGCTATACTAAAAGACAGACAAAATTCTAGAAGAAATGACATCGATACTTTAATACTGGTCACCACTGAACTTGTATATGAAAAGGGACGCACTGACATTTCTTTAAAATGTGCCATTAAAGTTCAGAAGATTATTTCATGAACCATTTCATACATTAATGAACTAGGAATTTAAAAAATGGGATTTATGGTACATATAACTGTAAACTGAAATACAAAGGGAATGATCCACGAGAAGCCAAGAACAGAGCTAAACGCAGTAGAAAAAGTGGTTTTCTTGAGTGCAGTAACAGAGAGGCAGAATAAGCTAATGTTTTCCTTACACCAAGAAACATTTGGTTCTATCATTTGGAAAGCTGCCAAACTACTTTTGATTGTAAATTCCCCAACAATGCTAAAATGCCATGGGGAAAGAGAGAGGTCAAAGACAGATGTGTTCGTTGAAAGGAGTGATTTCAGATTAGCAATACTGTTTCACACACACTTATAATGACATTTAGCATCTAACACCTACTATTTACAACAAACTGAGAAGGCAATGGGAAAATAATACATTGGTATATGTAAACACTTCCACAATATATCCGTAGCTGGTGGTTCTTTAAAAGGCAACTTCTCCTCTCCATTAGGTTTATGAAATAAGATGTTTATCCTTTTGTAGACACATTTAACACAAAATGGTGATTCATAATAAAAGAGATATAAAACAAGAGGACTTTTTAATCTCTGAAGAGAAATACTACTCCATATCAATATACTAGTTTTCCATTTTTGTATCACGGTGCTTGAAGCTGTGAGTATGCTTAAAACTTCTTGTCTATGCTTTGCTTTCTCCTATTCTGTATTTGTAGCAGTGACATGCAAAATTGGGAAAAGAGAGCAAAATTCCAATAAGAATGATAACAATGGAAAATGAGGTTCTTTACACACTGTGAAAGTTAACGTTCGGCAGGATCCTTGCTATAGAACACAATGAAATATATAAATGAGAAAAGACCACTTGCTTTTACAAATAAAAGAAAGTTGATTTTGAAAGCTATAAAATTAGAAATAAGTAATGTAAATTCATGCTTCCTTTAAATGTCTGAAGAACTGTTATATTAAACTGTATTTTGTATTCATTTGGATTCTTTTTCCACTGTATGAGGTTTAATGAGGCTTGAAACGAAGATATCCAGTAATCACAGTCATTAAGATCACAGGCTCTGAAAAGAGACAACCCCGGGTTTGAAGCTAAGCTCTATTCTCTATACAGCATGTTACATCAGGCAAATTCCTCTCAAAACCATCACAGACTGGGGATAAAAATCACCAGGACTGGTTGGAAGAATAAATTAAATCAGGGGGGAAAAAAAGTACCTGGTCTAAAGGTGGTAAGGAACTCTGGTGGCACAATGGTTAAGGGCTCAGCTGCTAACTGAAAGGTCAGTAGTTTGAACTCACCAGTGCCTCCATGACAGAAAAGACCCGGCAATCTTCTCCTGTAAAGATTACAGCCTAGGAAACCCTAAGGAGCAGTTCTACTGTGTCACACAGGGTCATTGTGAGTCGCAATTGACTTGACTGCACACAACAACATCAACATAATGTGTGGTACAACAGGAAGAGCACCTATTAAATATTAGTTATCATTACTCTAAAAGTGGGTAAAAGATAATAAAACTAAAATCTTCCAATCCTCGTGAAGGAACATAATTATGAGAACCAAACCAAAACCAAACCCACTGCCCTACTCAATTCCAACTCATAGTGACCCCACAGGGTTTCCAAGCCTGTAAATCTCTATGGAAGCAGACTGCCACATCTTTCTCCCGAGGAGCCTCTGGTGGTTTTGAACTACCAGCCTTTCCGTTAGCAGTCAGTCGATTTAACCACTGTGCCACCAGGGCTCCTTAATTATGAGAACAGTGGTGGAGAAATGCAATTTCTGTTTTTGTTAAAAATGTGTACACAGAAGAGTCATTACTGAAACCTAAGAAGTAGGCAATTCTATCGAGTTCTTCCTTCTCATTAAAATAGAAGATACGAAATTAGCCAAGCAAATTAAAAAATCCTTATAAGAACACAGTATTTTTCTTCAGATCCATATATATGTGTGTGTTATGTGTACGTGTGTGACAGGCCAAAGAACATTATTCACTGCTCATTCAATGAACTCGAAAAAATTGTTACACATCTCTATTTAATCAGGCACAACGGTGGGTACCAGTGATACCACAGGACATTCCAAGTTCAGGGGAGCAGCAGTACAGTAAGTGAGCACTGTGTAAGAGTGCTGTTACTGCCATATGCATCAGCTGCTAAGTGTGTGTGGGTATTGAGAACTAAGGGGCTGGTGGCATCTGACAGGATCACTCTGGCAGTCACTGAAGAAAAGCTGAGAGGGACAACAAGAGCTTCTCCTATGGCACTTCTGTCTGGATTAGACAGTTACAGAGCCATGTTCTAATGTACTCATTCTGTGGTAACAAAATGTTTGCTGCCAGAAAACAATCACAGTAACTATACAAATATACAAAAGTGTATGTGTGGGGTGTGCACATACGTGTTTCAGTGTGTGTGAGTTTGTGTGTGTATATGAGTGTGCTCTATGACAGTGCGTATGGGAGTGGGTGGGTGTGTCAGTGCGTGAGTTTGAGTGTGAGCGTACATTTCTGTGTGAGTCGCATATGAGGTTCTGTGAGTGTGTTTGTGTGTGTGTATCTGTTGGTGAGTATGTGTGTGTGACTGTGTGAGTTTGTGTGACTGTGTGTATGAGTGTGTTTGTGTGTGCGCATAGTCAGAACTTCACAAGGTCTAGCTAACATTTGAATGGCACCCCTTAGATGTGGTGCTCTCATGCATTCCAAAATCTGCACCATCATAAGTGACAGCACCAAGAGTTAAGCCAACCAAAGGTTACTGCTGTTGAATCGATTCCAACTCACTGCAATCCCATGTGTGCAGTGCAGAGCTGTTCCACAGGGTTTTCAAGGCTGTGACCTCTCAGAAGCAGATTGCCAGGCCTGTCTTCTGAGGTGTCACTGGGTGGGTTCAGACCTCCAACCTTTTGGCTAGTAGTCGAATGCTTAACAATTTGTGCCACCCAGGGACTCCTTAGAAACCATGGCAGTCATCTCAAAAATATTTGACAACGATGAACTTGCTTTCACAACTGCTATGTTTGTGATGATCATGGAAGATCTGAGTGAAAATATCTGGGCAAGGTGAGAATACAGATCTTGGAGTCACTGTCACATTTATAGGCTAGAACTGAAATTTCTGGCTCAGCAAACACTGTCGCTGGTTACAAGCTCTACCCAGTTTGATAAATTTGTATCATGTTAACGAATAACATTTATTTTGAAATATTGTGGACAGCATACTTCTCCTTAAGGACAGTCCTTTGTATGTATACTTCTATTTAACCGGAGACACTATCTCCGGAATGATTGGAATTAATAGAGCAGGAATGCAAAAAAGAAAAAGGAATCAAAGGAAAATTTTAAATTTTCAAACAGAATTTTTTAGTCCACTCCAGCCAAACCTGGTGGATAGAGAAGGAGTCTTCTACATTTTGAAAGCTCTCTTTCCCACATGAAGAATGATCATCATGATTATCTAGTTTTAGTGCCAGGTATGATGTAAGGTACTGGTTGTCAAACTTTGGCAGATATCACAATCTACCTGGAGAGACTTTTAAAACACCGCCATTCATGAAAGAAAGAATAATGGAGATTTGGAACAGACATAACTAGGTTGAAAATGATACATGAGCCCCTAAAAAGATATCAAAGTCCTGTCTTTCAGTCTTCAGCCAAGAAGTAGGAACTTAAAATACAGAAACTTTAAAATATTCCCATATATGAAGAGCAACAGTGATAGGCTGAGACAGGGCTGCTGCTCTGTTTCCTTCCCCCATTCAACATGATGCAAAAGCAGTGATGCAGGAGAGGCACAAGGAGGTTTCTAGACAGATGCACCTGGCAGAGCTCCCTCACCCTGCGTGGGCTGGTTTGTTGTGCAGGAGACCTGGTGGCTGCTATGCACCCTGAAAAAGATGGAACATGTCAAGAGGAAGAGTAGAGTGGTCAACCCAAGGAAGCTAGAGGCAAGGCTTGGCAAAATTTTTCTGTAAAGACTGTTGTTGTTGTTGGGTGCTGTCGAGTTGATTCCAACTCACAGTGACCCATGTGACAGAGTAGAACTGCCCCATAGGGTTTTCTTGGCTGTAATCTTTACACTTTACCAGGTCTTTCTCTTGCAGAGCCATTGGGTGGATTCAAATTGCCAGTGTTTTGGAAACCCTGGTGGCATAGAGGTTAAGAGCTATGGCTGCTAACCAAAAGGTCACCAGTTCGAATCCACCAGGCACTCCCTGGAAACTCTATGGGGCAGTTCTACCCTTTCCTTTAGGGTCACTATGAGTAAGAATCCACTCGACGGCAACGAGTTTAGGATTTGTTTTTTTGGTTGTAGTTTGGGACAAGCTGGAGATTCCTGTCATCTTGTTTACCAAAATCTGTAGGTCAAGATACAGAAGAGTTTAGAGTGAGGGAGTTTTGGCAAAATGTCTATTTACAGTCTGAAGACAGAGTACACCCTAGGGAAAACTCCCTTTTTGCTCTTAGGACCTTCAACTGATTGGATGAGGCCTACACATATTAGGGAGGGCAATCTGCTTTACTTAACACAAACTGATTTAATCACATAACTATTTCACAATAGAGTCCAGAACAGTGTTTGACCAAACGACGGGGCACCATAGCCTAGCCAAACTGACATAAAAAATTAACCATCACAAGCATGTGTGAGCATTGCCACTCCAACATGGCAGGATTAGCCATACCTTGAGGAACAACAACACAAGATACTTGAGGATAATACCAGGACAACCATACCCGCAAGAAGATCAATCAGGACAAAGACAGCATACAGATCAAAATCATCTCCTTCTCCCATCATAATTAACATGGAAACTTAGCCTTGCTCCCAGTGCCATCTTGGAAACGTAGGAAAAACAGAGTGTAGAAATATTCCTGACACAAAATATGAACTTTAAATTGATTATTTAGTCAACTTTAATTGAACTAATCTGAAAGAGACCAGTATACACTAGAAGAGGCTAAAATAGCTTTATTTAGCAGAATTATTTTCTCTCATCACTATTGGGGTGGAGTACAATTACTGACAAATAGAATCGTGTCTTCGTATGTCTGAGAGTGATGTGTAAATATTGACCTCATTACAGGAAAAAACATATTATTTCTGCCATACTCCAAGTCCACTGGGGCTCTCCTAAAACTGGAATCTGGATATAATATAGTTCCTTCAAGCATACGATGTCAAATTAAAAACCAACCCTCTGCTGTCGAGTCAACTCCGATTCATAGTGACTCCATAAGGTTTCCAAGGCTGTAAATCTCTGCGGAAGCAGACTGCCACATCTTTCTTCCACAGAGCTGCTGGTGGTTTCGAACTGTTGACCTTTTGGTTAGCAGTAGATTGCTTTAACCACTGCACCACCAGGTTCTCTTAATTCTTCATATTTACTATTCTCAGAGTGTCTATCAACTTTTATCATAAGCATCATTTACTTTTATCAACTCTCACCAATAGACTGAAAACCTCAATTATAGAAATTACTTAAAAGGGGTTTTTCGGATCCAGCAAAGAGCCAGGGCAAGAAGTGGATGCTCAAATTTTATGTTGAATTTATGTGAACTGATTTCTATTTGAATTTTTTAAAGTAATTGCTGTGAAGTCTTCACATTAACTTGTTTCAGTGGTATCTATCTTGAGCATTTTAACATAGCAAGAGTGTTGTGGTTTAAAATATACATGTAATTATTTTCAATTACCTAAAATTAAAAAAAAAGGCTAAAAATCTTGTATTTAGAAACTTTTCTTTCCAGAGGGCTACCCAGAACTTCAATCTGAGTCAGTTTGTTAACTGACTCCTTTTAGGAAGTTTATTCTCTTTCTCTTTCTCTCGATGGTTAATTTTATGTGTCAATTTGTGTAGGCTATGGTGCCCACATATCTGGTCAAACACTAGTTCAGATGTTGTCATTTCAGATGAAGCAGTCTAGATGAAGTAGTTACATGTGGTTAAATGAGTTGGCCTTAAGTAAAACAGATTATCCTCCATAATGTGGGTAAGCTTTATCCAATCAGATGAAGGCCTTAAGCACAAAAAGGGAGTTTACTCTGGGGAGTAATCTGCCTCCAGACTAGAAATAAACATTATGCCAGAATTCCTCCACTCTTCCAGTCTCCTGACCTATGGATTTTAGGACACAAGACTGCAGGAATCTCCAGCCTGTTGCCTGACCTACCGATTGGATTTGCTAGCCTCAACAACTGCATGAGCCAATCCCTTAAAATCAGTTAATATTTCTCCATATAGCAATAGATAGACAGATAGATGATAGATAGATAGATAGGTAGACAGACAGATGTAACAGATATCTTACTATTTCTCTAGAGAACCCTACGATAGACACATTCTCTTTCTCTCTTATCGAATGATTACAAACTCAAAAAAACTAACAATAATTAACACTGGATTATATAAGTGATTTCAGTTTAGCTGAAGAGTCCCATTAAGGAGCCCTGGGAGCACAGTGGTTAAGCACCCAGATGCTAATCAAAAGGTAGGCGGTCCAAACCCACCAGCCACTCTGCGGGAGAAAGATGTGGCAGTCTGCTCCCATAAAGCTTACAGCCTTGGAAACCCTATGGGGCAGCTCTACTCTGTCCTGTAGGGTTGCTATGAGTTGGAATCAACTCAACAGAAACGGGCTTGGTTTGGATTTGGTAAAGAGTCCCACTAAAAGTTTCCCAGTTTTACAAACCATGTTTAGGGAACTACATAAATCATGGACACTAAATTTTGTCAATTAAGACTTCTTACTATCCAGTTTTCAAAAATGGAAAAAGGAGAGAAAATGTGGGCTAGTGAGTAGTGTTCCCTGTCTTCCTTTGCAAATCAGTTTTCAAAGGAAAAGGATGGGGAACACTTCTTCCAGGGAAGGCTCACTGAAATAAGCCCCACACCATTCTGCCCCCCTAATGGATCTTGTCTTAGTGAGTTTTATCTCAACAGAATCAAGCTACTTTCTGGAGACATAATCAGTAGGTGAAGCAGTAACAAAGAGCAAACCAGGCTCAAAATCCATCCCTTTCTCGTCTCAAATCCTGATGGAAAAGATACAGGGATAATGGCAGTGAACCCATCAGAAGTCTTTAATGAACTGAGTAATTCAAGGCAATCAGAAGAACTTCAGGAGAAATAAATGCTAAAACCTTTCATATCAGAAATGTTCTGAATGCTCTATCCTAGTATTTCTCTCGGTGTAAAGTCTGCTTTTCAGAATAAATCATTTGCACACAAGCTGACAAGGACAGTGTTCCCATGACTAGAGAAAGACCAACTTTCCTTCCCTTGTTCCTTTCAAGTAGAAAAATCAATTGAAGATGGCTTTTCTGTTCTGATTTTTTTTGACATACATACAAGAAAATAACTTTCTCTCTTGCTAACTTAAAATAGAAACTGAGAAATATTACTTCAAAATGCTTTTGCAACTTTTCAAGCAAAATCTGTGTTCCCTCCACCTTCTGCAACTCATAGTAATTCTTTTGAAGACAGAAATATTTCCAGCTCCTTAAAAACATTAATCCATAATGATCTGTTCTCTTATAATTTGCTGTAGGAAAATGAATGCTAGCTAGATTTTATCTATCAACTTTTATTCTGAAATATTCTTTTTCCACATCTTTCATGAAGCAAAATGATTTCCCTATTCAGAAACTTGATTCCACAAAGCTTTTAAGTCTCCACAGGAAACTTGGGTGTCCATAGATTTTTTTTCCTAGGGATGTCTTCTTGGAAGACCTTTCATTTTATTGACTGCAGTTTATTATTATTATTATTGTTATCATTAACTTACCTCAGATTTCCACGTGAATTCTGACTGGCAATACACTGCTGTGTTCTAAGAATTTACCCAAACTGAAAGCCCAATGGAAAACAGGTGGTCCTACTTTCACATATTAATGTAGGAGAGAAGTGAAACCCAAGGACAGAAAAAAAATTAAGCAAACATTGATATAAATTCTCTCCAAGTTATTATTCTCATCTGCAGAAATAATTATGATTAGGCAGAACCATTACTATAGGTTAAATTATCTCTACAGATTAATGAAATGTATATGTTTTCATTTCTTTCAAAAAAGGCATTCTGGCTTATTTTGCTGTATGTTAAAGATAATACATGTGTTTTAAATTAAGGAAATAATATAAATCCCGTACTTGTATTCTCTTATTTTAATGTCATGATTGTTTAGTCTACATTTACATTTTTATGAGACTCACTCTGTAAATTACCCATTTAAAAACATATATTTTTAATTAGAAATCTGAAACAGAATTTGGTTCTAGGATTTATTTTTATTTTGTTACTTGCATTATCATTGTTTAATAGACCATAAGTGCTGCTGTTGTTTTCTTATTTGAAGATGTACTTAACCCCCAGATTGAGTTTCAGTGTGGTTTATAAGCATCAGAATTTCTCTTTTAAGTATTTTTATTCCCCTTGGAAAATGATGTTTTAAAGGAAAACACTTCAACATTATGAAACGCGACTCTGTCAACATTTTAAGTTCTGTAACAAAACTGTGTGGTTAAAATGAATTAATTTATAAAAATAAACAGAAAAGCAAAACCTCCAGATTTAAGTTTCATGAGTGAGATAAATCTGTGCATATTTATTTAAGGTATGAATTTAAATTTTCTAGAAGTCTATATTTTTAAGAGAATATACACGCGAGGTTGCCCTGAGTTGGAATCCATGAGATGGTAATCTCAACAACACATGGTCTAGGGCTAAAAAAAGGTCCAACACTTACAAAACAAAATGTAAAAAAACTAAACCATAACACTCTCAGACTATAAAAATTAATTTAACCGAAAGGTATATAACTCACATCAAAATTGTGACAATGTGAAAATCTCCTAGAAAATAAAACCACGGAGAACAAGCTGTTCCCCACCTCCCCACCAAATTCACAGGAAACCAAACTATTCAGTCAGAGCCCACCATTTCTAAAGTACCCAATACACCTATTATATTCTCTTCAGACTTTGCTTTGTGTTCTCTGCCTCCCTGACTCAGGTACCCTCCACTCCTGGTCTCTAGCCCCATCAACAGTTTCAAGTTACATAAACAGAACAGCCTTTAATAAGATGGCTTCCATCTTCACGTCAATCAATATATACTTTACTCTGGTCTAATAATCTTACTAAATAGGATAGTTTCAGGCACTTTCACCTACATCAAGGAAGATGGCATTCTGGGGAGGCAAGGCGGGGGAGGCCAGAAAGGGAAATGACATGCTACTTACGCTGTCCCTTCAAAGTATTTTTCATCAGGAGAAACCAGACATTTAATGGATATTTCTTTCTTAATACAGTACAGCAGAATTAACAGACATAAAATCACACGGAAAAAATATCATGGATGGTTTATTTAGAGTCTAGATTGAAAATCACTTTAAACTTTGAATATGCTTATTAAAAAATACTTAGTACTATCTAATATTTGTTGAGGAGCCCTGATGGCACAATGGTTAAGTGCTGGGCTGCTAACCAAAACGTTGTCAGTTTGAACACACCCAGACCTGGCTATCTGGTCCCCTAAAGATTACAGCCTAGAAAACTCTACGGGGCAGTTCTACTTTGTTCATAGGATCCCTATGAGTCAAAATCGACTCAAAGGCACCTAACGACCACAACATTTGTTATTCAAAATATGTTTCTATCATAAAATCTTCACAGGTATTATCTACTTTAAAAGTTCAATGTTACAATTTTATTTCTAAACACGTTCAATCAGAAAAAATCAACATACTTAATGCATTGGTGCTTCATCGCTAACATTTTTCTAAGCAGGGATTTAGCACTACTGATGGAATAAATTCAGTGATTTTCTCAAGCTCTAGAGATACCCTGAAATCTAAAATTTTCAATGTGCTTTTCTCCAATTTAAGCTTTATTTTTTCAAATTACTAAATGACTTAGATATTTAAACATAAAAAATATAATTCACAGAATTTTTTTTTCCTCTTCAGAAACAAATCGGTTTCCATTTTGTACAATGACCTTCTGACTACCACATGTCAATTCAGATTGATTAGTTGTGGGCTCAGATCATGTCAATCAAACCATCAAAGTGAAATGTTTAAAAACAGGACCTAATTGGCTTGAAGTTCATAAAAAATTTAAAGAGGAAGCAACCACTTCTAATGAGCAGGAAAGTGTACCTGCATTGCCCTCCCCAGACCTATGCAACTCCGCAAAGCCAGAAACAACTTGCAGCTCTCTCTCTGAAGACAGAAAATCTTTCATTTCTAATAAAAGGGATTGAGTATAATTAATATTTTTTTTCTAAAATATTACATATGGATTCGGTTTTATTAAACAAAATTGTGTTCTAGATTCACTTTCAAGGGTTTTCAAACATTTTTTTAATCCTTTAGATCCTTCCTTTGTAAGAACAGAACTGCCAGCACCCACAATGTTTAGTATATACTGGGAAGCCAAGACATATTTGTTGAGTGGCTAGTTGGTTAGTTGACTGATGGCTGGATGTATGTACAGATAACTGGGTGGGTGTTTATAAGAATGGGTTGGTGGGTGGGTGAGTGGGTGGATAGATGGATGGATGGAAGGAAAAAAGAATTCTAATAATGAAACCTAATGGTTAGAAAACCAAAAAGAGAAGAACATGCCCAGAATTTTTCAAGCTGAAAGAACTGAAACAAAAATTCAAGCCTCGAGTTGCAATATTTAAGAATTCTATAGGCAAAATATTGACTGGGCAAAAAAAAGTCCTCTTTTGAGGAAGCATCAACATAAGATGAAAGAAATATACAGTCACTTTACCAAAAAAAAACAAGGCTCTAGGAATTGAGGGAATACCAATGGAGACGTTTCAACAAACAGATGCAATACTGGAAGCACTCACTCGCCTGTGCCAAGAAATTTGGAAGACAGCTACTTGGCCAACCGACTGGAAGAGATAGATTTTCGTGCCCATTACAAAGAAAGGTGATCCAACTGAATGCAGAAATTATCCAACAATAATCATTAATATCACATGCAAGTAAAATTTTGCTGTAGATAATTCAAAAATGGTTGCAGCAGTACATCAACAGGAAACTGCCAGAAATTCAAGCCAGATTCAGAAGAAGCGGAGCAAGGTATATCATTGCTGATGTCAGATGCATCTTGGCTAAAAGCCGAGAATACCAGAAAGATGCTTACCTGTGTTTTACTGAATATGGAGAAGCATTCAACTGTGTGGATGATAACAAATTATGGAAAACATTTTGAAGAACAGGAATTCCAGAACACTTAATTGTGCTCATGCAGGATGTGTACATAACCAGAAACCTCTTCTGTCTCATCAAAATACATTTTTTGCTTGTCACTATGGAGGTGGTCACCAAGCCATCTGTGCCTTTGCACCAACCTGGAGTCCTCTTTCTCCTTTTACTGCCTGGGAACCCAACCATCCAGATCCCATTCCAAATGTCACTTCCTCAGTGAAGCCTCCCATGCTCTCTTACACATTTTACTTCTTTCATAGTTAGCACAGTGGATTATAATGACTTTTCATTGTTGTGATTTTCATGGATGTCTTAGTTACCTAGTCATGCTATAACAGAAATACCATGAATGGATGCTTCAAGAAACAGAAGTTTAATCTCTCACAGTCTCCTAGGCTAGAAGTCCAAATTCAGGGTGTCACCTTCAGGGGAAGGCTTTCTCCTTCTGTTGGTTCTAGAGGAAGGTCCTCGTCATCAGTCTTCCCGTTCTACTAGCTTCTCAGGGCAGGGACCCCAGGTCCAAAGGAGTAGCTCTTCTCCTGGCATTACTTTCTTGGTAGTATTAGGTCCCCTGTCTCTCTGCTTGCTTCTGTCCTTTATTATCTCAAAAGAATTGATTTAAAACACAATCTAACCTTATAAATTGAGTCCTGCCTAATTAACATAATTGCCTGTAATCTTGCCTCATTAACATCATAGAGGTAGGATTTACAACACATAGGAAAATCACAAAATAGTAGACAATCACACAACACTGAGAATCAGAGCCTAGCCAAGTTGACAGATATTTTTGGAGGACACAATTCATTCCATGACAATGGGTATGCCTTCTGTGGGGGCAGAGATCATGTCCTTAATTTATCTTTACATCTCTTGCTGTGGGCTTGGTACATAATGGTCCTCAAAAATCTGGTATGTTTTCTCTTGTTTCTACTGAAGTATAGTGTTATCTATCAATACTGGCCTATTTCTGTTAGAAACTCAAAATACTTGGCACAGTATTACAGAAACCTTCGCTGTGTTTTGTTTTTTTCATGTAGCTAATATATAATACATATTATCTTTAGGACACTGTTGATTTGAACAATCCAAATCCCTGGATGTATGTTTACCTATCCTTAACGTGACTACTTCATATGCCATCAGAGGTCATCATCCCTTCCTATTTCATTTAGGAAGTAAGAGGTATAGCAGAAAACATAAACCCTCTAGAATGAGAAATGACTAGGGGGATTCTGATTAACCTCAATGAGCATGAGGTCCTCAATTTGAAAAATGGTAATAATGCTACCTACTTCACAGTGCCACTCCCAGCATTAAGTGAGATAAATATATGAAGTACTTCGGAGACAGACTGTCACAGAATAAGTATTTAAACTTTTCTTTCCCTTCACAATTACTTCAAAATCACCATTCAAAGCTTATTTTGATATTCACGCTGCCTTACTGATTTAAATTTGACAATCAGCCTCCCACCCATATGTCAACCCAAATACCAGATTTCCTTATAGTAAGGTGTAGTCTATAGTAATTGCTCTGCATTAAAAATATACTGGATGTGTGCTAAAGCATGTAGCAATATGACTCTGACTTAATCTTCTACTGTTTCCCAATAACCTACGTAATAAAACCAGCCTGCTTACTTTGTGATATTTGAGATATGCTTTATCTGAAAAATTGTAACAGTCACTGGCAAGCAGATCCTATGATTTATCCTGAGAGTTCCTAGGATCAAGACATATAGGAGAGAGAATACGAAGGAATATATGTCTAGTTTTTGTAACCAATGATTTAAATTCTCAACTTCAGAAACAAAGTTGTAAATAAATCCCAATCAGTAAGCCAAACAGGGGCCATAAATGCATTTAAACGAAAAAGTAACATCATGTTTAACTTTGAAATGCATTATCTACAGCAATAAAATGCATGTATTAACGGAAATAATTATTTAAATAAATAGGGAAAAGCATTCAAGTAAATTTGAACAAACATGTTTTTATAGAGAATGTTCAGCATTTAACAATCAGTTTAATCTATATGGAAACCCTGGTGGCGTAGTGGTTAAGAGCTACAACTGCTAACCAAAAGGTTGGCAGTTCGAATCCACCAGGTGCTCCTTGGATACTCTGTGGGGCAGTTCTACTTTGTCCTATAGGGTTACTATGAATCAGAATCGACTTGATGGCAATGGGTTTGGTTTTTGGTTTTAAGCTATATAATATACCCACTGCCATCAAGTGGATTCCAACTCATAGCAACCCTATAGTACAAAGTAGAACTGCCCCATAGGGCTTCCTAGGCTGTAAATATTTACAGAAGCAGACTGCCACATCTTTCTCCTGTAGAGCAGCTAATCGGTTCAAACTGCCAATCTTTTGGTTAGCAGCCGAGCGCTTAACAACTGTGCCAACAAGGCTCCTGTGTAATATACCTGTAGGTAACTGGCAAAAGGTATGTCACTGGCAATATTGGTATTGTACAGTTAAAATTTCTGACAGTTAGAATTTGAGAGTATACTGTTAGAGAACCAAGTCTAAATTATTTTAAATATAGGTAAGACATATCTGATGATAGTATGCCTTTCAAACCTACCAGGTATATCTTTCCTTTCATGTCCTATGTCACAGAACAATTAATTTCTATGTATTTATAACAAAAGAAAAAGACAGAAAACCACCTTGTGCTACTTATAAAAAACCTTTCTTTTTAAAACTAGAAATGGTATATAGGTATTATGCAGCAGCATATATTTAACTCATGCACAATGCTATACTATATTATACCCATTTTATGCTTCAGAATAAGGAGTAGAAACAATTTAAGTATTTTTGATTTGTCACAAAACTTGGACTAATTACTGAAAAAACTCATCTCAAGTATTTTCAATTTTTAATTTTCTGTTAAAGTGACTGAGTTATACTTTAAGGAGATAATGACTCAATAGAAAAGCCAAGTTAAGATCAGCTGAATCATTATTATTAAACATCACACCTCTCAGGATGAACTCAAATTTAACTATGGAAAAAGGTGAATAATAATCATATTCTGTTACTTAGTTATGATATTTATTGTAAAACTTAACAAAAGCACTCAAATCCCCAATCAAAAGTTCTGACTTCCAACCCTCTCCATTTTAAAAGGGCGATGGGAAAATGATGCTACCTTGATGAGAACAGAACCAAGTTTACCAACTGAGAGACTGTGGTAGATACCCGTGGCGGTTGAGTCGATTCCAACAGATGCTCATTAAAAATACTTCCAAATAACATCATGCATAAAAACATGCTGATTCAAAAAAATTTGCTCACTGGAGAAGATTTTTTTTTTTTTTTAATTTGTTTTCACCTGTCACAGGCAAGTAAAAATCCTTGAAAGTTTTTGTGTAGTTTCATTTTAAACTAGCATACCCCGGAGACTGGGAAGCTGTTTTTCTATTTTCTACGTTTACAAGATCATTTGTTTACTAAGGAGATTTCAAAAAGAAACACCAGTGGCTGGATTTCCTGAATCTGTAAGCCCTGGGCTGGGAGGTATGGAAAAGGACTGAAGCTTTGCACTGGAGAAGGAGCGTTTCCAGGCAACCTCGCACAGCTGAGCAGCCACAAGCAACAGAAACAATGGCTAACACTGGCAGTGATCCATTAAAGGGAGTCTCAGAAATACAGTGTGTGTGTGTGTGTGTGTGTGTGTATGTGTATGTGAGTGCGCACATGTGGTGTTTATCCTTTCTTTAAAAAAAAAAAGTTTGAACATGAACTAGAGTAAGTAATAAAGAGAGAAATACTGGAGAAACCAGGCTAGAGTAAGTAATAAAGAGAGAAATACTGGAGAACCCATGTTCTTTTAATGGTGTTCAATGCAATGGACACTGTTTCAAGATTGTTAACCCATTTGTGCAAATAAAATATTCCCCTCTTCTTTTTTATCAATCAATATTATGAATAGGGCATATTAGGCTACATCTTGCAATGCAGTTACATGTAACTAGGTGATCTGATCTTGTACCACTGGTAACCTCAATTTTGGAACTTGTCTCAGTTTGAAAATATAAACACACTAAAATTAAAATTGATCCTTAAGTAATATCACATTCTGGGATCTTTAGCTGGGATGGGGAGGAAGGAATAGAGTAGAAAAAGGTCACATACAGCCTTTCTTCATCTTGTAAAACCATCAGTCTTGGAAAATCTAAGTGACTAGTCTCTAAATTTTAAATATTATTTTATTATGCTGGCTTTTGTTCTACACATTGATTAGATTACGTATGTTTCATTTAATGATCTCATGTTAATGAATGGCATTCCAGAATAAAATGCTCATTAAAAACAAAGACTGAATAATGAAAAGATCCATACAGTTTTGTAATTGTTCAGCTTATTTCTGGGAGTCCCTGGGTGGTGCAAATAGTTAGGTCCTGGACTACTAACAGAAAGGCTGGCAGTTCAAACCCAACCAGAAAGTATAAGGAAATAAGGCCTGGCGATATGCTTCCAAAAGATCACATCCTTAAAAATTCTATGGAGCAGTTCTACTCTGCACACCTGGAGTCACTGTGAGTTGGAATTGACCTGAGGCAACCAACAATTACAGCTTCTTTCCTCTTTCATAACATCATTCACAGCTCTACTTGATCTGTGTATTTTAAATATAAATGTATTTCTTATACTGCTCACTCCTTATAAGCACCACTTCAACATCTTTTTTCTAGCAATCAAAAGCATACATCAGGTTTATAAATTAAATGACACTGAAAGACCAAATATTAATAACAATAATAAATAAACCTAAACTGTTATGTTTCATTGGCTATTTAAGGAAAAGAAAAAAACTGAATCTGAAAACAAGCAGAAATATGTAAAGGATAAAACCTGATAGCCAGGTAATCATATGACACTCTTGCCTATGTACAGTGAAAATCAGTCTGAAAAGACCACCTGGAATATCAGAAATAACATAAAGTCTAGGCTTCGTTAAAAATCACAGCTCATACTATCTTCTTAAGAGTTGATATGTCTCAGAAGAAGACTATTTTTTAATTCAAAGGTTTTGTTTCATGTGAGCTTCATACAAAGGCCACCTGCATTTGGTAGGAAATGCAGCTTTTAAAATACAAGCTATTCTTAAAGGAATGCTTTCTTTCTTCTTCTTTTTTTTTTAAATGTAAACTGTCATGAACACACACCTTCTTGCAACCAGAAACAATAAGCAATCCACTCTCTTGAAGAGAAGTCTACAAAAGGAAATGTGAGTCATAATTAAACACATCATTTTTGCATTAAATGAAATAAAACTAGATTTGCTGTCAGGCTCTGATAAATACCGAAAACCCTCAAAGGCACAAATTACCCCATTCAATTGCTTTTCAGTAAAAGCAATCTATAGAAGCAGGATCAATTTACAGGCCATGACCAGAGTCTTATCTGTTGACTAGTGGAGGAGGTGTTAAGCAGTATGATTCAGTATTCATTCAGCTGGAAGAAATGTGTTACACATTGAAGCTATGTGCAGTGTTGATAAGTACATACCTGTTGCTATGGTAATTTTGGAAGCTGGAATGCATATAATTAAAATTCTAAACCAATAAAATCACCTTATCAAGACTTGATAACTTTAATTAAAATATTAGCAGAAAAAATTTTCAAATTATTTTAAACAATAATTGACAAAATGAGGAAAAGTAAAACAGAAATAACTGATACTGCTCTTTATTGCTCCTGCTATTCTCTCTCTCACACACACACTCATCACACACGTCCTGTGTTTTATTTCTTAAGTTTTTTTCCCCTCAAAAATTCTGAAAGTAATTGTATTGATTCTGTTATCATATTTCAGCAGACAGTGATAATATATAATTAGATTCGGTAGGCTTTGCTCACTGAGATCATTTTCTATAGTGTCCTCTACCATTTAACCATTTAGATTGTTTGCAAACCCTACTTAATAAAGAGTAAAGACATTTCTACCATGCTGTGCTTATCCATGCAATACTATGGCTGGTTTTCTGGCTTTAAACCCATAACAAGGTACACCTCAATAAGCCATTGCAAGCAAACTCCATGAAAAGGTTTAAATGTTTTTATTTAAAACAGCCACCAAAACTTGGAAAGATTTTCAGTGGCTTTAAACTGTGCATGGTGATAGCACAGTTGGAAGCGAATTTGGTGCCCTTGGTCATCCCATCAGTTCAGGACCCAGATTAGGACTGTCAAATTGTGTCAGGACTTTGCAGTGAGTGCTCACTAGAGTGCCTTTAATCCTCCAAGGTTTTCTCAAATGTCCCAGCCATCTGGAGGAAAAGGAGCTTCCCCGCTGGGCTCCACTGACCACAAATTACTTTCTAAAAAGAAGGACAACAATAGAAAGCAGTTAATAAATATTTGATTTTTGTTTCCAGGAAGGAAAGGTAAAAACTACTTTTCTGTCTTAATTTAGCATGAAATGCTATTATCCAATACACAAAAAATGACAAAATAGTGTTTGCCTGGTATTTAATTTGAAAGCAATTGGGAAAAATCATTAGAAAATTTTTGAAGCATTTGAGCGGGTATTTGAATAACAGCTAATGGAGTGCTCTCTCCTCTTTGCAGTTTCTTCGGGTTTTAGAATAACTGACCATTTCATCCTATACAATGAGCATGATGATTTGTAGGTCATGCAAAGTACACATACGTTATTATGCGGTCTTATCTCTTTTTGAAGTTGAATGTGCAGTGTTACCAAAATCTTAGAAACTTGAGTTTAGAATACGCTAAAGCTCAGTGCAACATTTTTCTTCAGAATCCTCACGGCAAGTTCTAAAAAGAAATCTGGTTCTAGTTTCCTCGTTCAAGGATATGCCTGTAGTCCTCTCCTCTAAGGGAAGTCACTTCCTTGTCTGGCACAAAAAGACTGGGAAACCAGCTGCACTACCTCTTCTAAGGAACCCTCTATGCAGCTGCATTCAGGATCCATAAACTTCTGAAGTTCTTACCTGCACACTCCAAGCGTGTGAAAAACTCCCAATAACAGGGCTGTAAAACGTTGTGTTCACATTGTAGGAAGTAGTGTATGTGCCTGCTCCAAGTGAAAATTCTGCCTTACACTAAATGTTCTGCATTATTTGCATTGGTCCCTGCTTTTGTGGTTATGCAATGCGTAAATATTTTTTTTTTTTAATATATATAACATTTCCGGATACAGTAAAAAAAAAAAAAAAAATCACAGTTAACCTTCCTACCATTGTCATTATATTAGTTTTTTTTTAAGGACTGGGTCACTATGAGTCAGAATCGACTTGATGGCAAGGGTTTTTTTTGAAGGTGGAGCTCTAGTGGCTCAGTGGTTAGTTAATAGCCTGGCCGCTAACCAAAAGGTTGGTGGTTCGAGTCCACCAGCCGCTCCTTGGAAACCCTATGGGGCAGTTCTACTCTGTCCTATAGGGATGCTATGAGTTGGAATCAACTCGACGGCAACTGGTTTGGTTTTTTTTTTGTGTGTGTGTGTGTGTGTTTTTTGAAGGTATTTCTTTTAAGTTCAAAACAATTGAGTTGTGCATTAGTTGTACAATTTTTATTCTGCTTTAAAGTTTTTTTCCTATGAATTTAAAATTTTTTCTTGCAGACCTAAGGTTTTACCTTTGCCAAGTATTTATCCTCTGTCAGAAAGTCTGTAATTTCAAGTCTATCACAACCACACTCAAAATCTGAATCAATACAAACTTAATTTCCTAATATACAACCTCTAGTTAAAAACCAGGCTCTAGTCTAGAATAAAGGACAGATGTGACATATTCTGAGAATTCATCTATACATCTCCCTGTTACACTGCTGCATTTAAATGGCATTTACTTATTACACAACAGCAGATTTTATAATGGTATTTAGTCTACATCATTTTTTCTATATTGTAAATTTGTTCACTTAATCAAATATTTCTAAAATGGCTTTTTCTGAAAAGTCTGCTGTAAAATCAATATACCCTGAGAACTAGTAACTTTAAAGGTCCAAATTAGTATTTCTTTTCAAGCTTCCAAAATCTTAAGTATTGTTTATCCAATCTGACATATTTGTATGTTAACATCTCTAGTCATGGTAATTAAAATTTACTGTGAATTAACAAAAAGTTCACTACTTTTTAGCTTGTATTATCTGAATCTACTCTGTCCTATATGGTCTCTATGAGTCAGAATTCCACTCGATGGCAATGGGTTTGTTTTTTTGTTTTTATCTGAATGAAAAAATATTTTAACTTTGAATAATAAATGCCAGAGAAATGATAGCAAAATGTCAGTTAAGACATGGTCATAAAACATATGAACTCTGTCATACTAAGAAAAAAAAGGTGAAAAGTGGCTTTTAAAAGGGCATAATCCACAGGGGTGACAGGTTTGGCAGATGATGAGAAGAGTTACACAATGAACTACAGTGATGACTTTAAGTTCAGTAAGTGACACATTAAGTACTGCTATATCACCGTAGTTCAATCAATCATTAGAACGCTAAGGAAAAAATGACTGTACAAAAGAAAAATCACATATGTGGAATAATACAGCACTGACATTTTGCCAGCATAAACTGAAAGTCTATTCAACAGGCAACAGATGCAATGTCATTCTCGCTCTAGAAAAAAAAAAAAAATTCAAATATCTGCCTGATAAAAAAACACAGAACCCAGGAATGTGACTGCCATATGTCAATCATGAATAAATGTGAGCCAAGAACTAAGAAAAGCTACTAAGAACCCTCAAGAAGACCATCAGCAAAACACACATTACATTATCATTTATGATCACAAACAAACTCAGCTGCTTAAGTAGGAATATTTTCAACACCTCATTAAAGCACCGTTGTTTACGAGACATGATAGGTATTTGCAGACACTATTAACACATGTCCTAAAATGTCAGAGTCAAAACTACATGGCATAGTCAAGCAATGTTTATGCCATTTAAGAAACACACCACATTAAACCTCAAAAACAAACATGTACAATAAAGTTGTATTTCAACATCTATTAGAAATAATTATCTATGTTGTGCTAATATTTTTCAAATATTTCATTTTCAGTGTTAAAAGATAATCAAAAGGCAACACAGGAATAAGAATTTTAACATTATGTTGCTTTTACAATTAAAAGTTAAAATTATTTAAATAGTCAAAATGAAAACCGAACACAATATTTCTCTAGTAATTGCATTTAACTATTGGTAACTTCTGCTTTCTAATTAAGCAATATATTAAATATCCACAGAGGAATCTCATCCTTAATATCTTCAATACATTTTCTTTTCTGGACTATGGGAAGAAACTGCAATAGAGATTATTCTGCACAATCAGAAGGAGTGATAGTTTCACCAGATGATGAGTAAGTAACGTGTGAGACGAGATACAGTGATATAATGATGATATATAAACCTAAACCAAACCAAACCAGTTGTTATCAAGTCCATTCCAACACTTTAAAAAATGAATAAGTGAATGAATGAATGAGTGTCACCACTGGCACTATTTGATGAAGGACCTCAATTTTCTTGATTAGATTACTCCAACAGCAGCTTAACTCTTCTCCTTTAGAGACTTGTCCCTCCCTCAGATCTAATGTTCAAATTCTAACAATAATTTATTTCTAAAAACAGATCTGGTCATAAACCTCTATTGCTTAACATGGCTATGAAGTGGTTTAGAGAACAGGCAAAGCTCATTACCTGTTGCCAGAGAATGGATTCGACTCATACGACCCTATGGGACAGAGCAGAAACAGGGTATTCAAGGCTATAATCTGTATTTTACAGAAGCAGATTGCCACAACATTCTTCCGTGGAGCCCCTGATGGGTTCAAACTGCAGATCTTTCTGTTAGCAGCCTAGCCCTTAATCACTGTGCCAGCAGGGCTCCTTCAAAGCTCATTAACATGGCATAAAAAGACTCCTCAGCCATCCCCTAACTATCGACAGCTTCATTGGATATCACGGTCGGCTTCATCTCGATATGCCATTCTTTCTCTTTAGAATCCCTCCTATCTCCACCTTTGCTGGTCCTACTCTCTCTCATCCTATTTCAGTGCCTTATTTGTCCTAAAGAAGTCCCGGGGTGGTGCAAACAGTTTAGCATGCTCAGCTGCTAACCAAAACATTGGAGGTTCAAGTCCACCCAGGGGTGCCTCAAAAGAAAGGTCTGGAGATCTACTTCTGAAAAATCAGCCATCGAAAACCCTGTGGAGAATAGCTCTACTCTAATACGCATGGGGCCACCATGAGTCAGAGTCCACGCAATAGTAACTGGTTTTTGGTTACGTGTCCTAAGAGAATCAGAGTCTAGCAAAATAGTAAATAGCATAAATTTTGAGGTCAGCCTGATGTTTCTTGTGCACATAGTCTACTAAAGGCATACTGCTGGTTGTTAGGTGCCAGTGAGTCGATTTCGACTCATAGCTACTCTACAGGACAGAGTAGAACTGCTCCGTAGGGTTTCCAAGGCTGTAATCTTTACAGGAGCAGATCACCAAGTCTTTTTCCCACAGAGCTGCTAGGTGGATTCGAAGCACCAACCTATCCGTTAGCAGCCTACCACGTAATTATTGTGCCACCAGGGATCCTCTGTAACCCAGTGCTTACTACAAAACGCTACACTGCAAACGAAAATAAACTATGCACTGAAATATTTGGCAAAGTGTCTGTTGTATAGCTGGAGTAGTATATGGTATCATGAAATGTGTCCAGATTCTGAAGTTGGGTAGATGTGGGATAGAAACTCACCTCCACTGCTTAAAACAGATACGCAACCTTTGGAAACAATCTCTCAGTGTTCTATAAAATGGGAATACTATCTTCCTCATAAATGCCATTCTTCTTTCTTTTTTGTTATTGTTATTAGCTGACATCCAGTTGCCCTTGATTCATGGAGATCCCATGCACAACAGAACAAAACATCGCCTCGTCCTGCACCATCCCCATGATTGGCTGCAGACCAGACCTTGATGATCCACAGGGTTTTCACTGGCTGATATTTGGAATTTGATCACTAGGCCTTTTTCCCTAGTCTTTCTTGGTCTGGACGTTCTGCTGAAACCTGATCAGCCTCATAGCAACACCCAGATCTCCACTGATAGATGGGAAGTGGCTAAGCATGAGGTGCATCGGCCAGGAATTGAACCTAGGTTTCCCGCATGGAAGGTGAAAATTCTACCAATGAATTGCCTATGCTACTCCTTTTCTTTACCTTCCCCCATCTGGCTCCTAATTAGATGAATTTTCTGATTATTTTTCTAAAGCGAGACTTAATGCTAGATTTGTTGGAGCGTAATTTATTAAGAGCCCTTCATAACCCAATAGTTTGGATTTGATTATAACAGTGGTTCATAACCATTGTGATTTTGACCTACCCCTGAAGATATGTGGCAATGTCTGGATACATTTTTGATAGTCTCAACTAGGGTAGGCTACTGGCTAATGATGAAGGCCAAGCATATTGTTAAACATCCTACAATATAAAGAACAGCCCACCACGACAGAAGATTTACCTGCTCCAAAATGTCAATAAATGCTGAAAACCCTGGTTATAAGGGCAAAAGTTGAATTTGTCTGCAGACATGTTGCTCTTGGGTGTTTCTTTTCAGGAAGCTGGCTCCTTGAATCTAGGGGAGACAGGCTATTTCTTTCATTTGAACCCCCAAATTTTGTACTTAAACAAATTCTGTAGTAAAACAGTCACATAAGAAAAAAAGATTTGTTCTATACCAGAAAGAGCCAAACATCCTTCAAGCACTCACAAGAAATGGCAGGACCTCTTCAGGGGAGGTGTCCTGGTGTACAACAGCACCTGGGGTACAACAGTGCAAGGTTTTCGGCCTTGGTAAAAAATCCCATGCCCTAACTGAGGCACAGAGCCAATGAGCCACAGGATTTCAAGGACCTATGAGGGTCTGGACCAAAAAAAAAAGAAAAAAAAGATCAGCACTGATCAAGATTAGCTAAATCTAGAGAGCCTGCCACCATTTCCTGGGTACTACTCAATAACCTCAATTCTTTTAGGATACTGGGGGATGTCATACGGACTGAGATTTAATTTCCTACCTGCTTTGGAGGCACAGATTTAAAATAAGACTTAGTTTGATTTAAAAAGATATGCAATAGTGTGATATTTAATATACAAATTAGTAAGATCCTATCCACATCTCATACACAATCTACAATAACTACTCATCAGTACAGTATCATCAATGTAACCCATCTCCCTAATGAATTTGCATGGATTTTTAGAGTTATGGTTAAGTGCTAGGCTGGCAGCCAAAAGGTTGGCACTCAGCAGCTCTGCAAGAGAAAGACCTGGCGATCTGCTCCCATAAAGACTACGGCTTAGGAAACCCTATGGGGCAGTTCTACTCTGTCCAGGGAGTTGCTATGAGTTGAAATCGACATGACAGCACCTAACAACAATTGCAACAACAACAAAAAAAGGCAGACATTTCAGGAAATAAAATTAACCATGGATCCTTGCCTTTCAAAATTTATTACAGTGAGGGAGAAAAAATTGTTTCTTGTGTTTAAAGAAAAACTAAAATTAAGAATAGAAATAAGAAAGATAATGTTGTGAGAGGGGAAAGGATTTTAGGAAGGGAAGGGTTATAAGCAATGGCTCTTAACATACAAAGGTTAAGGAGGATTAGCATGATTAAGGGGTCTTCTATTTGGTTAGATGGAGGTCAAGGGTAAAGATTCAGAAACTAGTTCAGTAGAGTAAACAGGATAAAGCATTACGTTATAGGGTGCAAACAAGGGAGCTAGGTAATAGATGCAGACAACATGAGAGGAATTTGGCAGTAAAAGGAAAGAAAAGAGGAAATGCTGACTCCATACAGCCACAACTCCTTCCTTAGTCAGTGGCAACAGATGGCTATTCCGTTAATTTAAACCCTCATATGTCCTGGTAAGGAAACAAATGACACATTGCATTGGGCAAATCTGCTGCAAAAGGCCTCTTTAAAGGGTCAGAAAGCAAAGGAGTCACCTTCAAGACTAAGGTGTGCCTGACCCAAGTCATAGTGTTTTCAATCGCCTCATATGCATGGGAAAGCTGGACAATGAATAAGGAAGACCTAAGAAGAACTGACACCTTTGAACTGTGCTGTTAGTGAAGAATATTTAATATACCATGGACTGCCAGAAGAACAAACAAATCTGTCTTGGAAGAAGTACAGCCAGAATGCTCCTTAGAAGGAAGGATGGCAAGACTTCACCTCACATACTTTGGACAAGTTATCAGGAGGGATCAGTTCCTGGAGAAGGACATCACGCTAGGTAAGGTAGAGGGTCAGTGAAAAAGAGGAAGGCCCTCAACCACATAGCTTAACACAGGGGCTACAACAACGGGATCAAGCCTAACGTTTGTGAGAATGGCTCAGTATCAGGCAGTGTTTCATTCTGTTGCACATGGGGACCTAAGAGTAGGAACAGACTCAACGGCACCTAACAACAACATGTCCTGGCAACAGGAGTCCTGATGGCACAACATTTATTTTTTTCTTTTATTTTTTCCCATACTGTCACGGTTTGAATTATCTCCCCCCAAAAACGTGTATATCAGTTTGTCTGGGCCACGATTCCTGGTACTGTGTGATTTTCCTATACATTGTAAAACCTGCCTCTATGATGTTAATGAGGGAGGATGGGTGGCAGTTGTGATGGTAAGGCAGGACCTGATCTACAAGACTGGATTGTGTCCTGAGGCAATCTCGAGATATAAAAGACAGAAGTGAGCAGTGAGACAGGGGTACACCATGCCATCAAGAAAGCAGTGCCGGGAACAGAGCGCGTCCTTTGGACTGGGGACTCTGCGCAGAGAAGCTCCTAGGCCAGGGGAACACCGAAGAGAAAAGGCCGACAGAGAGAAAAAGCCTTCCCCTGGAGCTGACACCCTGAATTTGGACTTCTAGCTTACTTTGACTGTGAGGAAATAAATTTCTCTTTGTTAAAACCATCCACTTGTGGTATTTCTGTTATGGCAACACTAGATGACTAAGACACATACTAAAATTTATACATACATTGTTATGTGACTCTAATTGCTCTCCCCATAAAATGACAGCACACTCCTCCTTTCCACCCTTGATTCCCTATGTCCATTCAACCAGCTTCTAACCCTCTCTGCCTTCCCGTCTCACCTCTGGACAGAAGCTGCCCATTTAGTCTCTTGTATCTACTTGAAATAAGAGGCACACTCCTCACTGGTATCATTTTATGTCCCACCGTCCAGTCCAATCCCTGTCTGAAGAGTTGGCCTTGGAAATTGTTTTAGTTCTGGGCTGATACAGAATCCAGGGGCCCTGCTTTTTGGAGTACTTTCAGTCTCAGTCAGACCATTAAGTCTGGTCTTCTTACTAGAATTTGAGTTCTGCACCCAACCTTTCTCCTGCTCCATCAGGGACTCTGTTGTGTTCTCTGTCAGGGCGGTCATTGGTGGTAGCCAGGCACCATCTAGCTCTTCCGGTCTCAGCCTGATGAAGTCTCTGGTTTATGTGGCCCTTTCTGTCTCTTGGGCTACTACTTTCCTTGTGTCTTTGGTGTTCTTCATTCTCCTTTACTCCAGGACGTTGAGACCAATTGATGCATCGTACATAGACACTTGCAAGCTTTTAAGACCCCAGACGCCACTCACCGAAGTACGATGCAGAACATTTTCTTAATAAGCTTTGTTATGTCAATTAACCTAGATGTCCCCTGAAAGTATGGTCCCCAGGTCCCCGCCCCTGCCACTCTGTCCCTCGAAGTGTTTAATTGTATTCAGGAAATTTCTTAGCTCTGGTTTAGTCCAGTTGTGCTGACTTTCCCTGTATTGTGTGTTGTCCTTCCATTCACCTAAGATAATTCTTGTCTACTATCTAGTTAATGAATACCTCTCTCCCTCCCTCCCCACCTTCATAACCATCAAAGAATATTTTCTTCTGTGTTTACACCTTTTCTTGAGTTTTTATAATAGTGGTCTTATACAATATTTGTCCTTCTGTGACTGACTAAATTCACTCAGCATAATGACCCCAGCTTCCTCCATGTTATATTTCATGGCTTCATCATTGTGCTTTATTTTTGGGTAGTATTCCATTGTGTGGATATACCATAATTTGTTTATCCATTTGTCCACTGATGGACACCTAAGCTGTTTCTATCTTTTTGCTATTCTGAACAGTGCTGCAATGAACATGGGTGTGCATATATCTATTCGTGTGACGGCTCTTATTTCTCTAGGATATATTCCAAGGAGTGTGATACCTGGATCATATGGTACTTCTATTTCTAGCTTTTTAAGGAAGTTCCAAATTGATTTCCAAAGTAGTTGTACCATTTTCCATTCCCAACAACAGTGTATAAGTGTTCCAGTCTCTCCACAACCTCTCCAACATTTATTGTTTTGTTTTTTTTTTGGATTAATGCTAGCCTTGTTGGGGTGAGATGATACCTCATTGTAGTATTGATCTGCATTTCTCTAATGGCTAATAATCATAAGCATTTCTTCATGTGTCTGTTAGCCAGCTGAATATCTATCTTCTTGGGCGAAGTGCCTGCTCATATCCTTTGCCCATTTTTTAATTAGGTTATTTGTCTTTTTGTTGTTGAGGCTTTGCAGTATCTTGTAGATTTTAGAGATTAGACGCTGATTGGATTTGTCACAGCCAAAAATTTTTTCCCAGTCTGTAGGTTGTCTTTCTCTTTTGGTGAAGTCTTTTGATGAGCGTAAGTGTTTTGATTTTTAGGAGCTCCCATTTACTGGTCTCTCTTCTGGTGCTTGTGCATTGTTACTTATGGTTCATATTGTGTTTATGCCATGTATCAGGGCTCCTAGCATTGTCCCTATTTTTTCTTCAATGATGTTTATCGTTTTCAAGTTTATATTTAAGTCTTTGATCCATTTTTAGTTTTTGTGCATGGTTTGAGGTATGGGACTTGTTTCAGTTTTTTGCAGATGGATATCCAGTTATGCCAGCACAATTTGTTAAAGAGACTGCCTTTTCCCCAATTAACAGACTTTGGGCCTTTGTCAAACAACAGCTCCTCACAGGTGGATGAATTTATGTCCGGATTCTCAATTCTGTTCCACTGGTCTATGTATCTTTCGTTATACCAGTACCAGGCTGTTCTGACTACCGTGGCGATATAATAGGTTCTAAAATCAGGTAGTGTGAACCTTCCCACTTTATTCTTCTTCTTGAGTGATGCTTTACTTATTCGGGGCCTCTTCCTTTTCCATATGAAGTTGGTGATTTTTTTCGCCATCTCATTAAAAAATGCCACTGGAATTTAGATTGGGACTGCACTGTATCTGTAAATCGCTTTGGGCAGAACTGACATTTTCACTATGTTGAGTCTACCTATCCATGAGCAAGGAATGTTTTTCCACTTATGCGGGTCTCTTTTCGTTTCTTGCAGTAGTGTCTTGTAGTATTCACTGTATAGATCTTTTACCTTTCTGGTTGGATTTAGTCCTAAGTATTTTATCTTCTTGGGGGCTACTGTAAATGGTATTGATTTGTTGATTTTCTCTTCGAGGTTCTCTTTGTTGGTGTAAAGGAATCCAACTGATTTTTGTACCTTTATCTTGTATCCGGAAACTATGCTGAAATCTTCTATTTAGTTCCAGTAATTTTCTTGTGGATTCTTTGGGGTTTTCTGTGTATAAGATCATATCACCTGCAAATAGAGATACTTCTACTTCTTCCTTACCAATTTGGATGCCCTTTATTTCTTTTTCTAGTCTAATTGCTCTTGCTAGGACCTCCAGCACAATGTTGAATAAGAGTGGTGATAAAGGGCGTCCTTGTCTGGTTCCCATTCTCAAGGGGAATGCTTTCAAACTCTCTCCATTTAGGATGATGTTGGCTGTTGGCTTTGTATAAATTGCCCTTAATTATATTGAGGAATTTCTCTTCTATTCCTATTTTGTTGAGAGTTTTTATCATGAATGGGTGTTGGACTTTTTCAAATGCCTTTTCTGCATCGACTGATAAGGTCATGAGGTTCTTGTCTTTTGTTTTATTTATGTGATGGATTACAATGATTGTTTTTCTAATGTTTAACCATCCCTGCATACCTGGTATAAATCCCACTTGATCATGGTGAATTATTTGTTTGATATGTTGCTGAATTCTACTGGATAGAATTTTGTTGAGGATTTTTGCATCAATGTTCATGAGGGATATTGGTGTGTAATTTTCTTTTTTTGTGATGTCTTTACGTGGTTTTGGTATCAGGGTTATGCTGGCTTCATAGAATGAGTTTGGGAGAATTCAAACTTTTCTATGCTCTGAAATACCTTTAGTAGTAGTGGTGTTATCTGTTCTCTGAAAGTTTGGTAGAATCCTCCAGTGAAGCCATCTGGGCCAGGGATTTTTTTTTTTTGGTGTGAGTTTTTTAATTACTTTTTCAATTTCTTCTTTTGTTATGGGTTTAATTAGTTGTTCTACCTGTTTCTGTTAGTTTAGGTAGGTAGTGAGTTTCTAGGATTTTGTCCATTTTCTCTAGGTTTCCTAATTCGTTACAGTACAATTTTTCATAGTATTATGTTATGATCCTTTTAGTTTCAGTTGGGTCTGCTGTGATATCACCCATCTCATTTCTTATACAGGTTATCTGCTTCCTCTCCTGTTTTTCTTTTGTCAGTCTGGCCAATGGTTTATCAATTTTGTTGATCTTTTCAAAGAACCAGCTTTTGGTCTTGTTAACTCTTTCAATAGTTTTTCTAGTCTCCATTTCATTTAATTCTGCTCTAATTCTTATTATTTCCTTTCTTCTGGCACCTGAGGGCCTCTTTTGCTGCTCCCTTTCTACTTGTTCCAGTTGTAGAGTTAATGTTTCGATTAGGGCCCTTTCTTCTATTTGGATGTTTGCATTTATTGCTATAAACTGACCTCTAAGCACTGCTTTTGCTGTATCCCAACGGTTCTGGTAGAATGTGTTTTCATTCTCGTTTGATTCTATGAATTTCTTTATTCCATTCCTAGTTTCTTCTATAATCCAGTAGTTTTTCAGCAAGGTGTTATTCAGTTTCCATGTGTTTGATTTTTTTTCCTTGCTTTTTCTGTTGTTGATTTCTACTTTTATGGCTTTATGTTCAGAAAAGATGCCTTGTAATATTTCGATGCTTTGGATTTTGTTAAGGCTTGATTTATGGCCTTATATGTGGTCTATTCTGGAGAACGTTCCATGTGGGTTGCAAAAGAAAGTATACCTGGCTGCTGTTCGGTAGAGGGTTCGGTATATGAGATCAAGTTGTTTGATTGTGGCATTTAGCTCTTCTGTGTCTTTGCTGAGCTTCTTTCTGGGTGTTCTGTCCTTCACCAAAAGTGGTGTGTTGAAGTCTCCTACTACTGTTGTAGAGCTGTCTATCTCTCTTTTCAGTGCTGTTAAGAGTTGGTTTTATGTATTTTGGAGCCCTGTCATTGAGTATGTAAATATTTATTATAGTTATGTCCTCCTGGTGTACTGACCCTTTAATCATTATATAGTGTCCTTCCTTATCCTTTGAGGTGGGTTTTACTCTAAAGTCTATTTTGTCAGAGATTAACATTGCCACCCGTGCTCTTTTTTGAGTGTTGTTTGCTTGATATATTTTTTTCCATCCTTTGAGTTTTAGTTTGTTTGTGTCTTAAAGTCTAAGGTGTGTCTCTTGTAGGCAGCATATAGATGGATTGTGTTTTTTTATCCAATCTGCCACTCTCTGTTTCTTGACTGGTGCATTTAATCCATTTCCATTCAGCACAAAATTATTGACAGGTATGAGTTTAGTGCTGTCATTTTGATGACTTTTTTTGTGTGTTGTTAAGTTTCTTTGTTTCACTTAATTTTCTGTGCTGAGTCATTTTTCTTTATGTATTTTCTTTTCATCTTTTTCATTGTTGTTGATTTTGTGTTTGCTGAGTCTTTAAATTTTTCTGTTTTTTTTTTTTTTACTTTGACTTGTAGGGATTGTTAGTTTCCTTTGTGGTCACCTTAATATTTACCCCTATTTTTCTAAGTTTATACCAGTCTTTTACTTTTAGATATCGCCTTGACTTCCTCTCAATATGAAAAATCTATGTCTACATTTTTTGTCTCTCTTTTGTCTTCTAATGTTGTCATCTTTTATATATTGACATCCATCCCCCTATTTTCAGTGTTTTAGCTTTGACTTACTTTCATGACTTCCCTATCTAGATTGATATCTGGTTGCTCTGCCCTGTGTTCTAGCCTTGAGTTGTTATCTGATGTTACTGATTTTCTACCCAGAAGATTCCCTTTAGTATTTCTTGTAATTTTGGTTTGGTTTTTGCAAATTCCCTAAACTTCTGTTTATCTGGAAATGCCCTAATTTCGCTATCATATTTGAGAGACAGTTTTGCTGGATATATAGTTCTTGGCTGGCAGTTTTTTTCTTTCAAGGCTTTATATATGTCATCCCATTGCCTTCTTGCCTGCATGGTTTCTGCTGAGTAGTCTAAGCTTATT
>NW_004443970.1:15370452-15388331 GCF_000243295.1 Trichechus manatus latirostris
TCTCTAATCTTTCTAATTTACTCTATTGAGTGCTCTGCATTTTGATTAATTTCCTTCCTAATTTCTTGAAGAGTTCTGTAGATTAATCTTTTGTATTCTGCCTCTGGTAATTTCAAGAAATTTTCCTCCTCTGGAAAATTTCTAGATTCTTTATTTTGGGAGCTTGCTGAAGCCATCATAGATTGCCTCTTTATGGGATTTGATATTGACTGTTGTCTCCAAGCCATCAATAATTTATTATATTTATTTATTTAGTTTGCTTACTGTGTCCTGGCTTCTTGTTTTGTTTTGATATGCCCAAATAGGCTGCTCGTATGAGCTAGTTTGATTACTGGCATCTTTGAAGCTCTAATGTCCTGTCATCAGGTGGTCAGATCTGTTATTATGTATGTGAGCTCAGGAGTCCGCCCATTCCTCCGGTATGGATTCAGCTCAGGTGCCCAGGTAGATAGCCACCAAGTTTGTGGTACAGTCTCTCACTTACAGTCCTAGACAGGCATGGGTGATTGGTGTAAGCACAGGCATCTGGCTGCAGCAGGGGAACACACTCTGAGTAAAGCAGTGGGCTGATGGCCACCCTGAGTGTCTAGGAGGAAGGCGTGTCTCTGTTCCCTAGAGCATGTAAGGTGGCTGGGTTTTGCAGCCAGACTATGAGCATGTAATACTGTTGGCTGTAAGGACGGGGTGGCACCTCTTATTCATGGGCCCCTATCACAGGTGGCCAGGTGGCATGGGTGGAGCCACCAGTCCTCAGGCCCCTGATGTGGGTAGGTGAAGACCCTGTTTAATGGGCACAGCACTGCCAAATGTCAAGAACCTGCCACTTCACAGCTGAAACAGTTGAAGTTAGACTTCCGGTATATACCGTTGTACTGCGGTACTGAGGGCTCATGCTGCTGAAACAGGCCCACACAAGTCTATGCAGGGGGAAAGGCACTCAGAGTCCATGGATCCTTTATGCCTGTGCCTAGGCAAAGGTGCTGTGCCTACCTTGAGTTCCTGGCTTAGGGGAGCCGGCAGTTTATTTTTTCCGCTGTTTGTTAATTTGTTCACTCTCCAAGGCAGAGAGAATGGCTCCAGGAATGTGATGGATCCTACTTCCAGCCCAGGGGTCTTGGCAATTGCTGAAGATGTTCAGGGACCCAGTGCAGAGCAGGGAGCAGGAAGGTAAATGGGAGAGAGGTTTTTCCCTAAGGGAAGTGTTTTTGATCTGCACAGTAAGCCATAGGCAAGTACTTATCTTTTGTGGAGGGCTGCTTCTCACTGGTTCTGGGCGGCCATGTAGAGTCTCTGGTGCTGGGTCTCTCTCAGTGCGGAAAATGCGCCTCCCGAGCATGGCTTTTTGCCTGCCTCACCACTCACCCCCAAGCTGATCAGGCCTGAAGGGCTTAGGCTCTCACCGGTCAGGTCTGTCAACTCCTCGCTACTTCGAACCGTCTCTCCCTCCCCCGGCCACTCAGTCTGGTTCCTCAACTCTGCCTTTGACGTTCAGGGCTCCCAGACTGCCATATATAATGAAGTCATTTGCTTTTTCAGGTCTCTACTGTAAGAGGATCCACCAGAAGTGTCTGACTACTCCATCTCGTCCCCACCTCTGATGACACAACATTTGATTGCTTGGCTGCTAACCAAAAAACCAAAAGGCTGGCAGTTTGAACCCACACAGAGGCCTCATAGGACACAGACCTGGCGATTTGCTCCCATAAAGACTGCTGTTGTTAGGTGCTGTTGAGTCAGGTCTGACTCATAACAACCCTATGTACCAAAGGATGAAACACTGCCCAGTCCTGCACCACGCTCATTAAGTGTTGTTATGCTTGAGCCCATTGTTGTAGCCACTGTGTCAATGCACTTCACTGAGGGTCTCGCTCTTTTCCATTGACCCTGTACTTTACCAAGCATGATGTCCTTCTCCAGGAACTGTTCCCTCCTGAAAACCTGTCCAAAGTATGTAAGACGTAGTCTTGTCATCCTTGCTTCTAAGGAGCATTCTGGTTGTACTTCTTCCAAGAGATTTGTTCATTCTTCTGGCAGTCCATGGTATATTCAATATTCTTCACCAACATCACAATTCAAAGGTGTCAATTCTTCGGTCTTCCTTATTCATTGTCCAGCTTTCGCATGCATATGATGCAACTGAAAATACCATGGCTTGCATCAAGTGCACTTTAGTCTTCAAGGTGACATCTTTGCTTTTTAACGCTTCAGAGAGGTCTTTTGTAGCAGATTTGCCCAATGAAATGTGCCTTTTGATTTCTTGACTGCTGCTTCCACGGGTGTTGATTGTGGAACCAAGTAAAATGAAATCCTTGACAATTTCAATCTTTCTCCGTTTATCATGATGTTGCTTATTGGTCCAGTTGTGAGGGTTTTGGTTTTCTTTATGTTGAAGTGTAATCCATACTGAAGGCTGTGGTCTTTGATCTTCATCAGTAAGTGCTTCAAGTCCTCTTCACTTTCAGCAAGGTTGTGTTATCTGCATAACGCAGGTTGTTAATGAGTCGTCCTCCAATCCTGATGCCCTATTCTTCTTCATATAGTCCAGCTTCTCAGATTATTTGCTCAGCATACAGATTGAATAGGCATGGTGTAAGGATATACCGCTGACGCACACCTTTCCTGATTTTAAACCATGCAGTATCCCCCTTGTTCTGTCCAAACAACTACCTCTTGATCTGTGTCCAGGTTCCTCATGAGCACAATTAAGTGCTCTGTAATTCCCATTCTTCACAATGTTATCCATAATTTGTTATGATCCACACAGTCAAATGCCTTTGTGCAGTCAATAAAACACAGGTAAAGATCCTTCTGGTATTCTCTGCTTTCAGCCAGGATCCACTGGACATCAGCAATGATATCCCAGGTTCCATGTCCTCTTCTGAATCTGGCCTCAATTTCTGGCAGTTCTCTGTCAATATACTGCTGCAGCCAATTTTGGATAATCGTCAGCAAAATTTTACTTGCGTGTGATATTAACGATATTGTTCAATAATTTCCACATTTGGTTTGATCACCATTCTTAGGAATAAGCATAAACATGGATCTCTTCCAGTCGGTTGGCCAGGTAGCTTTCTTCCAAATTTCTTGGCATAGATGAGTGAGCACTTCTAGCACTGCATCCATTTGATGAAATATCTCAATTGATATTCTGTCAATTACTGGAGGCTTGTTCTTTGCCAATGCCTTCAGTGCAGTTTGGACTTCTTTCTTCAGTACCATCAGTTCCTGATCAGATGCTACGTCTTGAAATGGTTGAAGGTCGACCAACTGTTTTCGGTATAATGACTCTGTGTATTCCTTCCAACTTCTTTTGATGTTACCTGCGTCTTTTAATATTTTCGCCATAGAATCCTTCACTATTGCAACTCCAGGCTTCAATTTTTTCTTCAGTTCTTTCAGCTTGAGAAATGCTGAGCGTGTTCTTCCCTTTTGGTTTTCTATCTCCAGCTCTCTGCACACGTCATTATAATACTTTACTTTGTCTTCTCGAGCTGCCCTTTGAAATCTTCTGTTCAGTTTTTTTACTTCATCATTTCTTCCTTTTGCTTTAGCTACTCAACATTCAAGAGCAAGTGTCAAGTTTCTTCTGACAACCATTGTAGTCTTTTCTTTCTTTCCTGTTTTTTAATGACCTCTTGCTTTCTTCATGTGTGATGTCCTTGATGTCATTCCACAACTCATTTGGTCTTCGGGGATTAGTGTTCAATGCATCAAATCTATTCTTGAGATGGTCTTTAAATTCAGGAGGGATATACTCAAGGTCGTACTTTGGCTGTTGTGGACTTGTTCTAATCTTTTTCAGTTTCAGCTTGGACTTGCATATAAGTAATTGATAGTCTGTTCCACAGTTGGCTCCTGGCCTTGTTCTGACTGATGATACTGAGCTTTTCCATCGTCTCTTTCCACAGATGTGGTCGATATTCGTTTGTATTCCATCTGGCAAGGTCCATGTGTATAGTTACCGTTTATGTTGGTGAAAGAAAGGTATTTGCCATGAAGAAGGCATTGGTGTTGGAAAATTCTATCTTGTGATCTCCAGCATCATTTCCATCACCACGGCCATATTTTCCAGCTACCAATCCTTCTTCTTTGTTTCCAACTTTCGAATTCCAATCACCAGTAACTATCAATGCATCCTGATCACATGTTCGATCAATTTCAGACTGCAGAAGCTGGTAAAAACCTTCAATTTCTTCATGTTTGACCTTAGTGGTTGATGCATAAATTTGAATAATATTCATATTAACTGGTCTTCCTTGTAGCCGTATGAATATTATCCTATCACTGACAGCACTGTACTTCAGGATACATCTTGAAATGTTCTTTTTGACAATGAACGCAACACCATTCCTCTTCAAGATGTCATTCCCAGCATAGTAGACCATATGATTGTCTGATTCAGAATGGTCAATACCAGTCCATTTCAGCTCACTAATGCCTAGGACATCGATATTTATGCATTCCATTTCATTTTTGATGATGTCCAATTATCCTAGATTCATACTTTGTACATTCCACATTCCGATCATTAATGGATGTTTGCAGCTGTTTCTTCTCATTTTGAGTAGTGCCATATGAGCAAATGAAGGTCCCAAAAGCTTGACTGGATCCACGTTATTAAGATGGACTCTACTTTGTGGAGGCAGCTCTTCCTCAGTTATCTTTTGAGTGCCTTCTAACCTGGGGGGCTCGACAATATTCCGCTGCTATTCATAAGGTTTTCACTGGCTAATTCTTTTCAGAAGTAGACCTCTGGGTCCTTCTTCTTAGTCTGTCATAGTCAGAAGCTCAGCTGAAATGTGTCCTCCATGGGTAACCCTGCAGGTATCTGAATACCTGTGGCGTAGTTTCCAGCATCGCAGCAACACTCAAGACCCCACAGTATGACAAAGTGACAGACACGTGGGGGCCCATAAAGATTACTGCTTAGGAAATCCTATGGGGCAGTTCTACTGTGTCACATGGGGTGGCTATGACTCCAAATTGACTCGAAGACGCCTAACAACAACACCATGACCTGGCAATGTCAGAATTTTTGCTCCAAGTATTCAAAGGAGAGAGAGGGGCAGAGAAATACAGAGAGAGGATATGAATATATGAGTGATTATATCATCAAAAATATTTTTAAAAACATGAAAAGGTAGATAATGCCTATGAAAATTTCTCTTAAAAATTCTTCTGATTGCCCTAATCAGAATGAATTCTCGATTCCCCCAGTCCCACGGTAAATTATTTATTTTCTCTTTATAGCACTTATATCACTGCCCTCTTCATTTGAGGGGTGTCTTTATGTATTTGTCTACCCTGCTAGATTATAAGCTAAGATAGCAAACTGACCGTATGTTTCCATCTTTGTGGTTATAGCTACATTTAAACAACACTCTGCATAGACTAGGTCCTAAATAAACAAAATGATTACCGAATGAATGTCAATGCAGAATAGTAGGGAAAAAAAAGGTTATGGTTCTAAAGACCAATGTTCTACCTACAAAGCCAATACATCCACTCAGGAAGGTATCAGAAAGATAGGGTTTACTGTTTTCCTAACATAAACATCAAGGCTGCTAATCATTCACAGGTCTATACACAGCGAGTCAGCTACGCTGTTGTCCAGACCTGTATCTCTAGCACCTAAAACAGCAACTAGAACATGTAGACGCTCATTAAAAATTTGCTGAATGTATAGCAGGAACAATTCAAATGACCATAAGACATCGACTGTAAAAGGTTACAACAGGAGCAAATAGATAATTAAATCAGCATTTTTTTTTTTTTGCATTTGAAAACAAGCATACTGAAATTTAGATTCTGTTTCTAGGTCAATTAGACTTTATGCCTCAGTTAAACTTTGTCACAACCTATAGCTCAGATTTAGGTATTCTGTTAGGTGCTGTAGAGTCGGTTCTGACTCATAGCGACCCTATGTACAACAGAATGAAACACTACCTTGTCCTGCCCCATCCTCACAATCATTACTGTGTTTGAGCCCATTATTGTAGCCACTGTGTCAATCCATCTCACTGAGGGTCCTCCTCTTTTTAGCTAACCCTCTGCCTGGTCCTGCGCCATCCTCACAATTGTTGTTATATGACTGGTCTTGGTTATTCCTAGTATCAAGATCAAAATGAACAACACTTCTATTGCTTCATTTTGCCATTTTCCAATTATTTTCAGTATGTTTCTATTAACCAGAAAAAGTACTGTGAAACCTCTGGTTAATGACATCATTAACCAGAGAAGCGGGCAGATAGTATTAAGCAGATGGTCATGTAATTTAGAGATAAAATTAGATTAAAACTTAAAGGAAGACATTAATTTTCTAGAAAAGCAATTAATCATTGTTGTTTTGTGCCGACAAATCCATTCTGAATCATAGCGACCCTACAGGACAGAGTAGAACTGCCCCATAATCTTCACGAGAAACCTAGGCTGTAATCTTTATGGGAGTAAACTGCTAGGTCTTTTCTCCCATGGAGCTGCTGGTGGGTTCAAACCGCTGCGAACCTTTCAGTTAGCAGCCAAGCACTTAGCCACTGTGCCACCAGGGTTCCTCTGATTAATCATTAGTAATAATAAACCTTATACATTTCTAAAAATCATGTCCCAATCCATCTGTGTATACAAAGAGGTCTAGTAACTGAATCCAACCCAAAGAACACAAAATGTTAGATTTTGCTATTAATTATGGCCATTTCTAACCTAGTAACAGTATTATTAAATTTGTCTTAGATTTTGACTCCCAGAAACAAGAACGAACTTCCTGAAGTAAACCATCTGGGGAAAAATGCAATTTTATATGAAATTGCATGATACTGTTTGACAAGTATTAACCGAAACAGAATGTAGAATCTGTACATTCATAAATGATTCAAGAATTAGGAGTTAAAGGCACAGACTACAGAACCTGCCTTACACTAAAAGACTGTAGAATTATTTTAAGAACTTAGTGTAGGCATACAACATAATTAATTAACAGTAGTTAATCTCTTAAAAAAGCATATCTGTCAATGAAGTGTTAATTATTTAATGAGGTGATTTTTTGGTTGATGTTGTTGTTTTTCAAACTCACACAATTTGAGAACGGCAGGTCTTCACTGTAAAATAAAGGCCTGATCACATCCCCTCAATATAATTACTTCTCCTTTTCAAACTCACACAATTTGAGAAGGGCAGGTCTTCACTGTAAAATAAAGGCCTGATCACATCCCCTCAATATAATTACTTCTCCTCTTCAAATGATCACACTCGGTGGTGTTCCAGTATATTAACTCACAAACGGATTTTATCCACTCACTACTGTTCTGTTCCTGGTTCATGTTAAAACTTTCTTTCACTCTATTTGAAAACAACCCTACTAAAATACACATGAAAACATGTTTAGAAAACACCAAAGCTTAGAGTAAACAAAACAAGAGGTGGTGTTGTTTAAGCAGCTTTGGCTATTACTTTACCATCTGCAATAGCAGGGAAAAGCAGCTGTGGTCTAAAGGCTGACTCATTGTAATATCGCATTCATTTCTTTCTTATAAAACAGAAGACCCGTTCTCCATGGTATCAAAAAAAAAACAAAAAACAAAAAACCTGTTGCCGATGAGTGAATCCTGACTCATGGCCACCCCATGTGTTACTGAGTAGAACTGTTCCATAGGGTTTTTCTTGGCTGTAATCTTTACAGAAAGAGCCCTGGTGGTGCAGTGATCAAGCACTTGACTGCTAACCAAAAGGTCAGCAGTTTGAACCCACCAGCTGCTCCAAGGGAGAAAGATGTGGCAGTCAGCTTCCGTAAAGATTTACAGTGGTGAGGGTTATTCACTAACTAGATAGTAGACAAGAATTATCTTAGGTGAAGGGAAGGACAGCACACACTACAAGGGAAGTCAGCACAACTGGACTAAACCAAAGCTAAGAAGTTTCCTGAATGCAATCAAACACTTCGAGGGACAGACTGGCAGGGGTGGGGGTCTGGGGACTATAGTTCCAGGGGACATCTAGGTCAATTGGCACAACAAAGTTTATTAAGAAAATGTTCTGCATCCTACTGTGAGTGGCATCTGGGGTCTTAAAAACTAGCAAACGGCCATTTAAGATGTGTCAATTGGTCCCAACCACCTGGAGTAAAGGAGAATGAAGAACACTAAAGACACAAGGAAAGTAGTAGCCCAAGAGACAAAAAGGGCCACATAAACCAGAGATTCCATCAGCCTGAGACTGGAAGAACTAGATGGTGCCCCGCCCCAACAGGGAACACAACAGAGAGTCCCTGCTGGAGCAGGAGAAAGGTGGGGTGCAGAACTCAAATTCTAGTAGAAGATCAGACTTAATGGTCTGACTGAGACTGGAGGAACCACGGAAAGCATGGCCCCCAGACTCTGTCAACCCAGTACTGAAATAATTCCTGAGGCCAACTCTTTAGACAAAGATTGGAGTGGACTGTGGGACGTAAAATGATACTCGTAAAGAATATGCTTCTTAGCTCAAGTAGATACATGAGACTAAATGGGCAGTTTTTGTCCAGAGGTGAGATGAGAAGGCAGAGAGAGTTAGGAGCTGGTTGAATGGACATGGGAAATCAGGAGTGGAAGGGAGAAGTGTGCTGTCACAGCATAAGGAGAGCAATTAGGGTCACATAACAATGCATTAATAATTTTTGTATGAGAAATT
Source organism: Trichechus manatus latirostris (assembly GCF_000243295.1). Classification (NCBI taxonomy): domain Eukaryota; kingdom Metazoa; phylum Chordata; class Mammalia; order Sirenia; family Trichechidae; genus Trichechus; species Trichechus manatus. The sequence goes on from NW_004443970.1 coordinate 15,379,114, forward strand.
AACTTGAAATGTAAACTTTCACTTAAACAATAAACAAAAACATTAAAAAAAATAAAAAAAGATTTACAGCATTGGAAACCCTATGGGGCAGTCCTACTTTGTCCTATAGGGTTGCCATGAGTCAGAATTGACTCGACGGCAGTATTTTTCTTTTTTTTCTTTTTTTTTTCCTAATCTTTACAGAAGCAGATCATCAGGCCTTTCTTCCATGGTGCTGCTGGGTGGGTTCAAACTGCCAACCTTTAGGTTAGCAGCCAATAGCAAACCACTTGTGCCACCCATGGTATCAAAAGAGGAGGTAATTCCTCTATCTTCCTTTTGCTAAATTCTATACTTCTAAGCAGAAAGCCTGGAAAACCTGGTGGTGCAGTGGTTAAGTGCTACGGCTGCTAACCAGAAGGTCAGCAGTTCTAATTCACCAGGTGCTCCTTGTAAAGTCTATGGGGCAGTTCTACTCTGTCCTATAGGGTCGCTAATGAGTTGGAATCGACTCGATGGCAATGGGTTTGGGTTTTTTGGTAAGCAGAAATCCAATGTCCTCCTTGTTCTTTATTTCAACATCTTATTGAACATCTACAAAGTGCCAAGGCCCTCAGCATTTGGGGTACTATGGGGGCCTTCCTTACGGCCTCTATACTGCTGTCTTCTCTGCCCACCCCAGACACATGTAGAGCAACAGCTCTCTCAACCTTGAAGTATTTGTTCAAATCTCACCTTCTTAGAGGGGCTTACTCTGGCCTTTCTATTTAAGGTAGAAACCAACCATCTCAATCCTCCTTATTTTTTTCTTTTTTTCCCCATATAACTTACCACATATACTATACAACTGGTTTATTAATCATATTATTGTTTATTGTTTGCACCCCTGACACTAAACTTTTTTTCTGGCATACAATAGCTCTGATCAAATATTTGTTGAGTATGTGAGCAAGCAGACCCCCGAAAAATTGCAAAATCTTAAACCACCTTCCTAAGTAGCCCTGATTCTCTTCTAAAAAAATTAAAACATGTTCAGTGGTATTACCATGTTGTGTTGGTTATTATATTTTCGTTATTGGAAACATTTGTAATCCATATGGAATGTGTACTGTATGTCATTTCATCAAAACATTCAATTAACCCCAATGGTATATTTCTTGATCAAGGGAACAATAGACTATTGGTATCTGTTCTTCTAAAAAAGTGATTTAAAAATAATAGAGAAATCCCTCCCTGATTCTTCAAACAATACATTCATTTTTTTTTTCTGGAAAATGTTCAGGCAGTGGGCTCATGAGCCCAATTTTCCTGAACATATGTGGCCATTATCCCAGAATAAGCTTCACTGTGTGAGTTAGGAAATAATGTAAATTTGCCTCGATGCTGGGCTCCATGTCCATTTTTATTATTTACCATGAGACTCCACAGGAGCGGGATATGTAAATCACATTAACATGCACCCTCCATATTTCTGACTAAATACGATGCTGGGAATAGCTTGCCCTAAAGGTGACATCAAAGAATCGTGTTCCGAATCTTTCAGGGGCAGACTGCAGCACCAGCTTAATTCACTCTGGTAATTAGGGAAATAATTTTTTCATCAAAAAGGGAGTCACTATGACCAACAATGTATCTACAGAGTAAAACTGACAATTGTAGGTTAGATAAGAGAGTACCTGCCCCTCTTTAGCAACAGTTATTTAACAGTACTTTTACCCTCTCTAATTCTAACATAACGGAAGAAAAATCCTTCTTAGCAAGCCTATCAAGCTGTGACAATTTGAATGAGAATGATTTAAAAATTTATGAGGGAATGAAAATGAATCGTTTAAATTCACCAAAAAGAAATCCTTACTTGTGACTGATAGCCTTTAAAAATTACCTGATAATTTATCCAAAATGAGTATCTCTTTTCAAACAAGTGACAGTGGGCAGGATTTCTTCCTTTTCCCATAGAGACTTACAATTAATTTACTGGGCACATTTTCAAGCAATTGTTCTGAACTCAAGAGTTGTGTTCCACTGAAAAATCTGGCGTATTTATGGGCATTTTTTTTTTCCTTTTAAAAAATAAATAGACTGGTACTACTACACAGTTTGTTTGTTTGTTTTTGGTTCTTTTTAACCCAGGATAAGAAAAAAGTAAAAGGTCAAAGGTTGATCAGCTGTGAGAAGAATATGAAAGCTATTCTCTGTTAAGATCAATCTCCTTGCTTCTCAGTTAGGTGTCAAACCAAAAAACTGTTTGCCAGCAATCTCATTCTAACTCATGGCATCCCCACGTGTGTCAAAGCAGAACTGTGCTCCACAGGGTTTTTAACGGCTGATGGCTGATTTCTTAGGGGTAGATTGCTAGGCCTTTCTTCTGAAGCACCTCTGTGTGGACTAAAATCTCCTACCTTTCAGTTAGCAGCCAAGCGCATTAACCACTTACACCACCCAGGGACTCCCAGTCAGGTATGTATTAGTTTTAAAATATTTAGTGGTTCAATTCTGGCTTAGTTTATACAGAGGTATAGTTATTATCTTTTAGCCCTGAACTCTAGAGAGACAACTAAAATTCAAATTATATAAGTTCCAGTTTTGACTGTACCACTACCTACCTAGATGACTCAGTGGCTATAACTTATATTAGGTATTAGTCTTTCCTTTGCAAAAAGTAATAATAATAACTATGCTCCCTATTACTTTTTCAAAGAATTCTAGTAAAACTCTTCGAGGGAAAGAGTTTGAAAACTCTTATGAGGGGAATAGGGAAGCAAGTAGATGCCTGAGAAAGAGAAAAATTCTTAAATGTTTTCTTAGGAGCCAACTCCAACCAAAACCATACAAGGCACTAAAATTTTTAAAAAGAAAACCATGTTTCCACATCCTGAGATGGCATCAGCACTTCCGAATGAAAAATGCTGCAGATGTTGAGCAAATGTTGATGATAATGATATGTGGGGAGGGGGAGGGTAAGAGGATGCAGTTGAAAGGTTAATGGCTGCAAGGGGCTCTTTTCATGCTTTGAACATGTGAAAATGATTCCTCACTTGTGTTTATGGCTTCTATATGTTAACTCCACAACTTCACATTTTAAAGGAGGAACTAATATCATCTCGTTGTTGTTGTATGGCATCGAGTTGATTCCAACTCATAGCAACCCTATAGGACAGAGTAGAACTGCCGCATAGGGTTTCCAAGGCTGTAAATCAATAAGAAAGCAGACTGACACATTTTTCTCCTGCAGAGCTGCTGGCTGTTCCGATTGCCGAGGCTTTGGTTAGCAGCCGAGCTATTCACCACTGCACCACCAGGGCTCCTTAAGCCATTAAAACAAAACCCATTGCCATCGAATTGATTCCAACTCATAGCGACCCTGTAAGACAGAGTAGAACTCCCCCATAGGTTTCCAAGGAGCAGCTGGTGGATTTGAACTGCTGGCCTTTGGTTAGCAGCCAATCTCTTAACCACTGTGCCACCAGGGCTCCTTAAGAGGGGAAAATTTGGGAAGGCTCCTTCTGAGGAAAGTGTGGGCTAGGAAGGCAACCCACAAACTGCATTACACTGATGAATCTACTCGAGCTACGTGCAAACGCTGATGTGCCTAAATGTCACCCTAAGATGGGAAGTTATACACAATGACCGGTATAAGCCTGCAATAAAGCTTGACAGAGTTTGTCATGATAACCTCTATCCTAGGTACAACAAGAAAGACATGTTAGTCACTTAAACTTGGTTTTCTATCCTTCTCCAGCTATCGGTTGTTATTAGCAGCATGCTGTCTACATAGAGAAACTGCTGGCCCTGCCTTGAGGAATCTGATCAGAGAAATTAAGCAAGTCCTACATTAAGCACTTTTCATAACCCCCTGCCTGGAATGCTCTTCCCCATGATATGTACATACTTTCTCTTCTCAAATGTCACATCTTTAGAAGACTTCCAGCAAAAAGTACTGGGTATCATGTCTACTCAAACTCATAGCAACCCTGTGTGTGACAGAGTAGAACTGGGATCCACACGGTTTTCAGTGACTGATTTTCCAGAAGTAGATTTCCAAGCCTTTCCTCAAAGGCACCTCTTAGGAGACTCAAACTTCTAATCTTTCAGTTGGCAGCCAAGCGTGTTAACCATTTGCACGACCCAGGGATTCTGTCTTGAGAAGTCTACCCTATCTAAAATAGCACCCCCAATGATTCTTTGCCCCTGTTTTTGCTTCATGGTATTTATCACTTCTTGACAACGTATTGTATTTGTCTACTTTTTACTATCTGATTCCTCTATATGATGGCAGGGACTTCATCTATTTGACACATTCTGTATCTAACAGGAGATAAATCAGTAAGTAGGGCAAAAATCGGTTTTTAGCAGATGAAAAAAATGTTAAGATACTATAATGGTTTGTGGCCCTCCAAAGCTCTACCAATGTGACAAAATCTTATCCCTTCGTATTTAATGTCTCTCTTCAGACAGAATTACGTTTAATATAGTTTTATCCCTGGGAGAAGAGGTATTAATGAAAAAAATGTAGAGAGACATTGACATAGGGAAAACATACAATATATAAATTACTGAGTTCTCTCATTATTTTATCAAGCTAATCACAATGAGCTTAGAAAAAAAATAACTAGCTAAATAAATTCTTTCAAAATTGACAGCTAATTAGGTCAGTTGACGTCAGTCTCAGGAGGTTGATGATCATCAGGTAACATTCCAAAGTAAATGCAACTGACAAAACACTTTTTAACTAGTTCCTCAAAAAGTTCTCGTCTCAACTCATTATTCATGTTTACTTTTCAATTGTTGTTGTGGTGTGCCACTGAGTTGAATGAAATCATAGCAACCCTGTATGACAGAACAGAACTGCCCCACGGGGCTTCCTAAGCTGAAATCTTTAAGGGAGCAGATCACCAGGTCTTTTCTCCAGTGGAGCTGCTGGTGGGTTCAAACTGCCAACTCTTTGGTTAACAGCTGAGTGCTTAACCATTGTGCCACTAGGGCTCCTCACAATCGTGAATAATCCCTACCTATATACATAAGGTATAGGGGCCCTTGTGGTGTAGTGGTTAAGCGTTCGGCTGCTAACCAAAAGGTCGGCAGTTCGAATCCACCAGCTGCTGCTTCGAAAACCTATGGAGCAGTTCTACTCTGTCCTATAGGGTCTCTATGAGTTGGAATCAACTTGATGTCAATGGGCTTGGGTTTTTTTTTTTTCTTTTGTATACACATAAAATGGAAGAAAGGCCCGGCAATCAATTCCGAAAATCAGACAGTGAAAACCCTATGGATCACAACAATACGATCCAGAACTGATTACAGGATGGTAGCAACACCAGGCAGTGTTTTGTTCCATTATGTACAGGGTTCGCCATGAGTCAGGGCCAACTTGATGCCACCAACAACAAAATATATAAAATAAAAACAATACTACACCATGTACTGATTCTGTATTATTTTTCAAAACAAATTAACAAAGAAAATGTCTGTGGCTCAAAGCTTAAAGCAAATATTGAAAACTCAATTTCTCGGCAGCTTCGCTTGTCCAATATGTCTATTCTCTTTGACCGATGTGGCAATGGAAAATTTTAGAGAAACATCTGTCTGATAACACATCTGAGAAGCGTCTACTCTCTTAGCTCAGATATACCCAGAACGGAGTAACTAGGGAGTGCTTCTCAGCTGCTGGCATGTGACTGGCAAGCAATGGCAGAGTGTTCCAAAGTCAATCTGTTTTCAGTGAACGAAGTGGCAGGGAGAGGAAAGTGAAACATATGTAATCATACAATGATTTAAGAAAGAGTGCTCCACCTCGTCATCCCTTTCTTCCCCCAACTATCTGACATTCTGGAAAAGGCAAAAATAAAGAGATAGTGAAAAGATCAGTGGTGGCCATAGATTGAGGAGAAGGATGGGAGGTCTGAACAGGTGGGACATAGGGCATTTTTAGGGGCATGAATCTATTTATGATACTGTAATAGTAGACACATGGCATTATGCATTTATCAAAGTCCAAACGATAGCAGGACACAAATTGTGAACCTGAATGTAAACTGTGGACTTTAGATAACAATAATGTGTCAATATTGGTTCCTCAATTGTAACAAATGTTTAACACAGGAATGCAAGATACTAATAATAGTAGAAACATGTACAAGTGTCTTAGTCATCTAGTGCTGCTGTAACAGAAATACCACAAGTAGATGGCTTTTAACAAAGAGAAATTTACTCTCTCACAGTCTAGTAGCCTACAAGCCCAAATTCAGGGTGTCAGCTCCAGGGGAAGGCTTTCTCTCTCTGTATGCTCTGGAGGAAGGTCCTTGTCACCATCAATCTTTCCCAGAGTAGGAGCTTTTCTATGCAGGAACTTCAGGTCCAAAGGACGCACTCTGATCCGGGCAATGTTTTCTTGGTGGTATGAGGTCCCCGACTCTCTGCTTGCTTCCCTTTCTTTTTATTTCTTGTAAGATAAAAGGTGGTGCAGGCCACACCCTAGGGAAACTTCCTTTACATTGGATGAGGGATGTGACCTTGGTAAGGGTGTTATACAATCCCACCCTAATCCTCTTTAACATAAAATTACAATAAATAGAGGATAGCCACACAATACTTTGAATCATGGCCCAGTCAAATTGATACACACATTTTTGGGGGGACATAATTCTATCCATGACAGCAAAGAAGAGGGGAGTATATGGGAACTCTCTGTACTTCCTACAAAATTTTTCTGTAAACCTAAAACTTCTCTCAAAAATAAAATCTACTGGGAAAAAAAGTGTACTTAAAAGTATTCAGGAGCATATTATGGAACAGATAGTGCTTGTTATGGTTAATGTTTATGCGTCAGCTTAGCTAGGCTATGATTCTCAGTGGTTTGGCAGACACTATGTAATCACCTTCCATTTTGTGATCTGTTGTGAGCAGCCAATCAGGTGAAAGGTAATTTTCCTTTGGGGTGTGGCCTGCCTCCAGTATATAAATGGATGTTCTGGCAAAGTTCCCACTCTTTATCAACCCTGTACTCTACTCATCACCTGACCTCTGGTTGTTGGGACTTAAACCTGCAGAAGTCTAGGGCCTACAACCTGACCTGCAGATTTTGTATTCACCACACCCTACAACAGCCATGAGCCAGCAGAGCCCTCTAGCCTGCCGCCTGACCTGAATATTCTGAGTTGGTCAGCCCCTGCAACCATGTGAACCAGTGATGGTCTTCCGCCTGTCGTCTGACCCACAGATTTGGAACTTGTCAGCCCCCACAACAGTGTGAGCCATTTCCTTGAAGTAAATTTCTCTCTCTTAACATGTATATGTACACACACACACACACACACACACACACACACACACACACACGTCACTGGTTTTGCTCCTATAGTGAACCCAGATGAAGACAATGGGAAATTTAATTATATCCTTATGTTTACTCCAACCAAAGAAACTCTGATTATTTAAAAATGGAGTACGCTGACAACCAGAAAGGTGGCACATATCCAAGTTCCCAGCTCAGATAATCAATTATAAAGAAGTCTCAGTTATCAGTACATGAGAATTTTTTCCCAGAAGAATTTAATGGTACACTATAAAGCTTAACAGCTTTCCTTTCAAATTAATATGAATAAGGATTTTACTTATTCATACTCTATTTTTTGTTTCAAACAAAATGAGAATTTTTAAAGCATGAATATATATATATATATATATATATATATATATATGCAAGACAAACCTTTCTGTCATTTTAATTCTGAACTAACTCAAAAATGGTATAGCCCCCCCCTTTTTTCTTAATTGTTGTGCTCTAAGTGAAAGTTTACAATTCCAGTTAGTCTCTCATAAAAAAATTTATACATACACTGTTATGAGACCCTCCTTGCTCTCCTTATACTGTGACAGCACACTCCTCCTTCCCACCCTGGATTTCCCACGTCCATTAAATAAGTTCCTGACCTTCTCTGTCTTCTCATCTCACCTCCGGACAGAAGCTGCCCATTTAGTCTCATGTATCTACTTGAGCTGAGAAGCACACTCTTCACAAGTATCATTTTATGTTTCATAGTCCAGTCTAATCTTTGTCTGAAGAGTTGGCCTCAGGAACAGATTTAGTACTGGGCTAACAGAGAGTCCGGGGGCCATGTCTTCTAGGGTCCCTCCAGTCTCAATCAAATCATTAAGTCTGGTCTTTTTACTAGAATTTGAGTTCTACAACCTACTTTTCTCCTGCTCCATCAGGGACTCTTCACTGTATTCCTTGTCAGGGCAGTCATTAGTGGCAGCTGGGCACCAACTAGTTCTTCTGGTCTCAGGCTGATGAAATCTCTGGTTTATGCAGTCCTTTCTGTCTCTTGGGCTAATAACTTTCCTTGTATCTTTGGTGTTGTTCATTCTCCTTTGCTCCAGGTGGATTGGGACCAACTGATGCATCTTAGATGGCTGCTCGCTAGCTTTCAAGACGCCAGATGCCACTCACCAAAGTGGGATGCAGAACATTTTCTTAAAAAACTTTGTTATGCCAACTGACCCAGATGTCCCCTAAAACCATACTCCTGAGACCCCCACCCCTGCCAGTCTGTCCCTCGAAGTGTTAAATTGTATTCAGTAAACTTCTTAGCTTTGGTTTAGTCCAGTTGTGCTGACTTCCCCTGTAGTATGTGCTGTCTGTCCCTTCACCTAAGATAATTCTTGTCTACTATCTAGTTAGTGAATACCCCTCTACCTCCCTTCCCACCCTCTTAACCATCAAAGAATATTTTCTTCTGTGTTTAAGCCTTTCCTTGAGTTCTTATAATAGTGGTCTTATACAGTATTTGTCCTTTTACGACTGACTAAATTCTCTCAGCATAATGCCTTCCAGATTCCTCCATGTTATAAGATGTTTCACGTATTCATCGTTGTTCTTTACCGTTGCACAGTATTCTATTGTGTGAATATACCAAATTTGTTATCCATTCGTCTGTTGATGGGCACCTAAGTTGTTTCCATCTTTTTGTTATCATGAACAGTGCTGCAATGAACATGGGTGTGCATATATCTATTCGTGTGACGGCCCTTATTTCTCTAGGATATTTTCCAAGGAGTGGGATTGGTGGATTGTATGGTACATCTATTTCTAGCTCTTTAAGGAAGTGTCAAATCGATTTCCAAAGTGGTTGTACAATTTTACATTCTCACCAACAGTGTATAAGTGTTCCAGTCTCTCCACAACCTCTCCAACATTTATTATTTTGTGTTTTTTGGATTAATGCTAGCCTTGTTGGGGT
>NW_004443970.1:15392676-15519560 GCF_000243295.1 Trichechus manatus latirostris
GGTTTTCAAATTTGTTGGAATATAGTTTTTCATAATATTCTGTTATCATCCTTTTTATTTCAGTTGGGATTGAGTTAGTTCTTGTGCTTAGTGTGAGGTTATGGGTCTTGTGTCAGTTTTTTGCAGATGGATATCCAGTTATGCCAGCACCATTTGTTAAAGAGACTGTCTTTTCCACAATTAATGGACTTTGGGCCTTCGTCAAATATCAGCTGCTCATAGGTGGATGAACTTATGTTTGGATTCTCAATTCTGTTCCATGGGTCTATGTATCTGTCGTTGTACCAGTACCAGGCCGTTTTGACTACCATGGCAGTATAGTATGTTCTAAAATCAGGTGGTGTGAGGTCTCCCACTTTGTTCTTCTTCTTCAGTAATGCTTTACTTATCTGGGTCCTCTTTCCTTTGCATATGAAGTTGGTGATTTGTTTCTCCATCTCATTAAAAAATGTCATTGGAATTTTGACTGGGACTGCACTGTATCTGTAGATTGCTTTGAGTAGAATGGACATTTTCACAACGTTGAGTCTTCCTATCCATGAGCAAGGTATGTTTTTCCACTTAAGCAGGTCTCTTGGTTTCTTGTGGTAGTGTCTTGTAGTTTTCATTGTGTAGATCTTCTACATCTCTGGTTAGATTTATTCCTAAGCATTTTATCTTCTTGCGGGCTACTGTAAATGGTATTGATTTGGTGATTTCCTCTTTGAAGTTCTCTTTGTTGGTGCAGAGGAATCCGACTGATTTTTGTATGTTTATCTTGTATCCTGATACTTTGCTGAAATCTTCTATTAGTTCCAGTAGTTTTCTTGTGGATTTTCTGTGTATAAGAGCATATCATCTGCAAACAGAGATACTTTTACTTCTACCTTACCAATTTGGATGTCCTTTATTTCTTTTTCTAGCTTAACTGCTCTTGCTAGGACCTCCAGCACAACGCTGAATAAGAGTGGTGATAACGGGCATCCGTGTTTGGTTCCCGTTCTCAAGGGGAATGCTTTCAAACTCTTTCCATTTAGAATGATGTTGGCTGTGGCCTTTGTATAAATGCCCTTAATTGGGTTGAGGAATTTCCCTTCTATTCCTATTTTGTTGAGAGTTTTTATCATGAATGGGTGTTGGACTTTGTCAAATCCCTTTTCTACATCAATTGGTAAGATCATGTGGTTCTTGTCTTTTGTTTTATTTATGTGATGGATTACACTGATTATTTTTCTAATGATGAACCATCCCTGTATACCTGGCATAAATCCCACTTGATCATGGTGAATTATTTATTAAAAAAAAAAAAACTCTTAAACAAATTGAAATTTTCAAGAAAGTTGGAAGCCACTGCATTTTATGTATTCTAGAAGAATTTCTCAGAGGAAGTACTATTTCCTATCTTTCAAAACTCGAAAATGATACCTATATGACCTTGCTTTACACTAAATTTACTCTTTGCTGTCCCTAACTGTGTGCCATGAAAAATCTAGAACCACTTCCAGAATGGCAGAGTAAAGATTTCTGAAAATCTGCTAATCCATAATAGCAACAAATGTAATAGCAAAAATTCTCAAAATCAACGTTTTTAGAACTCTGAAAATGAATCAAAGGTTTGCAACAACTGAGAATTTATCCAAGTGAAAATGGCTGTATTTTAATAAAAATAGAGATCTTTGTGTTATTTTAATTTGCCCTATTACTATTCTCTCCTTCCCAGCTCTGCAACAGGCTTAAAAACCAGCAACCTTACAACTATGGTAGCTGTGTAAAAACTGCACTCAGCTGCCACTGGAGGGGACGGAACAGGTTTGGAACTTCCCGAACAGCTCTATCCCCAGAGAACCGTCAGCCTCTGAACTGTCTCTCAGTTTCATGGAAAAGCACTGTTCACAGAGTTTCTCTTTATTTGACCTAACTCAGAGCTCACTCAGTAAAAGAAAAAAGCCTCATCCTTATGGATTTGCCAAAGCAATCAGAGAAATTACTTAACATTCCAGTTGCCTGAGGCAATGATACAAGTTGGGGCAAACTGAAGGCTAGCAAAAATATTTAAAAGAAAAAATTAGGAAATGAGATATCCACAGGGAACTTGGAAAAGTTCTGACATATTCCTGGGAATGTATTAAATCACATAATTAGGGCAGTGGGCACATCTAGGAAAAACCTAAAGACCTCATTTCTTACCTCTGGCTAAACTACAGGCTCTATGCAAGTAACAAGTAAAGGCTTAAGCAGAGTTTTAATGTGCTAGAGCACTGAACTTATGTCACAACACATGCAGAGTGGAAAAGGTATGGGAATTATTGGTTCAAGGCATTTAATGATAACTCTGTCCAACCACTAGCAGACCACTAAAGTAACTAACCAGAAACATCACTGGCCACACAAACAAAAGAGCACATATTTTACAGAATCAATCCAGGAAAATCACTCAGCAAAAAAAAAAAGCAACTGCTAGAGTTGCCACATTATTATTTAGCACGTCCAGTTTTGAACAAAAAATTGCAAAGCACAAAGAAAAACAACAAGAAAGCATGGCCTATATGCAGGCGAAAAAAAGAGGTCAAAAGAAACTGTGCTTTAGGAGGACTAGCTGTTGAATATACTAAACAAAGAATTTAAAACATCTAGCATAAATATGTTCAAAGAACAAAAGGAAACTATTTCTAAAGAATTAAAGATAAGTATGAGAAAAACATCCTACAAAATACAAAATATCAATAAAGAGTGAGAAATTATAAAGAGGGCAAAACAGAAATTCTGTAGTTGAAAATTAAAATAATTGAAAAGAAAATTCATAGAGAGGCTTAACAGCAGATTTGACTTGGCGGAAGAAAGAATTAGTGAACTTGAGGGTAGGTCAACTGAAATTAGCCAGTATGATATTCAGTATTCTGATTTCTAAAATCAGGAATGACACAGAGGACCTCACTACCAACATTACAAAATAAATAGGATTATAAGGGAATACTATGTACAATTGTATGCCAACAGATATGACAGGCAGATAGATAGGTAGATATAATTGGATAGTTTAGATGAAGTTTTTAGAAAGACACAAACTATAAAAACTGACCCAAGAACAACAGAAAATCTGAATAAATATATAAAAAGTACAGAAATTAAATTAGCAATTATAAATTTCCCATGAAAAAAAGCTCAGGCCCAAATGGCTTCACACTTCACAGGTGAATTTCAATAAAAGTTAAAAAAAAGTTAACACCAAATGTTCACAAACTCTTTAAAAAATATAGAGAACAAGGGAAAACAGAAGGAGGTAAATTAAAGAAAGCCCAAATAAATGGAAAGACATTCTATGTTCATGAAGCAGAAGACTTAATATTATTAAGATGGCAATATTCCCCAGTTGATCTACAGATTCAAATGCAATCCCAATCAAAATTGCATCTGCCTTCTCTGGAGAAACTGAGTTCATCCTAACATAAATATAGATATGCCAGAGACTGAGAATATCCAAAACATTCTTGGAAAAGAAGAACAAAGTTAGAGAACTCATATGTCCTGATTTCAAAACATATTACAAAGCTACAGTAATCTAAACAGTGTGGTACTGGAATAAGGATAATCATACTTTAATGTAACAGAATTCAAAGTCCAGAACCAATCCCTAGCATTTATAATCAATTAATTTCAACATGGATGTCAAGACAATTAAGTAGTAAAAGATAATTTTTTCAACAATAGTATTTGAACATCTTTTTTTTTTTGTCTTACAATTTATTTTTTTATTGTACTTCAGGTGAAGGTTTACAGAACAAATAGTTTCTCATTAAACAGTAGTACACATATTGTTTTATGACTCTGGTTAACAACCCCATGACATGTCAACCCTCTCCCTTCTCGACCTGTTTTTTTTTTTTTTGGTGAAAATACACATAGCCAAAGATACACCATTTCAAAAATTTCTACATGCACAGTTCAGTGACATCGACTACGCTCTTCCAATGGTGCTGCTACTCTCACTTTAGATGAAGGTTTACAGAACAAAATAGTTTCTCATTAAACAGTTAGTACACATGTTGCCCTATGACGATGGTTAACAACCTCACAACACATCAACACTGTCCTTACTCAACCTTGGATTCCCTATCACCAGCTTTCCTGTCCCCTTCTGCCTTCTAGCCCTTGTCCCTGGACTGCTGTGCCTCATTAGTCCCATTTGGTTTTATGGGGCTGTCCAATCCCCAGCTGAACGGTGAACCCCAGAAGTGACTTCACCACTGAGCTAAAAGGGTGTCTAGAGGCCATACTTGGGGTTTCTCCAGTCTCCTTTAGGCCAGTAAATCTGGTCTTTTTTTGTGAGTTAGAATTTTGTTCTACATCCTTCTTCCGCCCTGTCCAGAACCCTCTGTTGTGATCCCGGTCAGAGCAGTCAGTGGTGGTAGTCGGGCACCATCTAGCTGTACTGGACCCAGTCTGGTTGGAGGCCTTGGTAGCTGTGGTCCATTAGTCCTTTGGACTAATCTTTTCCTTGCATCCTGTTCTCTTCATTCTCCCTTGCTCCCAAAGGGATGAGAGTATTGTAACATCTTGATATCCACATGCAGAGTAATAAACCTGGAACCCTACCTGACACCATATACAAAAATTAACTTTAACTGGATTGTAGACCTAAACGTAACAGCTAAAACTATAAAGATCTGAACAGATACCACAAAAGTAAATCTTTATGATCTTGGATTAGTAATTGATTTCATAGCTATTACACCAAAAGCACAAGTGACACAAATTGAACTTCATCAAAATTAAAAAATTTGTCCTTCTAAGTACACCATCAAGAAAATGAAAAAATAACACACACAATGAGAGAAAATACTTACAAATCATATATCCAAGAATGAACTTGTGTCCAGAATACATGAAGAACAATTAAAACTCAACCATTAAAAGACAAATAACCCAAGTTAAAAATGGGCAATGGACATAAACAGGTATTTCTCCAAATAAGATATGCAAGAAGTCAATAAGCACATTGAAAACAAAATGCTCACTTAGGGAAATGCAAATCAAAACCATAATGAGATACCACTTCACACTCACTAGGATGGCTACAATAAAAAAAAAAAAAAGACAATAAATAAGTATTGGTGAGCATATGGAGAAATGAGAATCCTCATGCATTGCTAGTGGAATTGAAAAATGGTGCAGTCGGTTTGGAAAACTGTTTGATAGTTCTTCTAAATGTTGAACAGAGATTTACCGTATGACTCAACCATTCCATTCCTAGATATACATACCCAAGGGAACTGAAAACATTCATCCATACAGAACTTGCACACGAATGTCGACAGCAGCATTATTTATAATAGGAAAAAAGGTGGAAACAACTCAAATGTCTATCAACTGACAAATGTGGTGTATTTGTATAATAGAATATTATTTGGCAACAAAAAGAAATGAACTACTGATACATGGACAACATGAAAGAAGTTTGAAAACATTCAGTCACAAAATACCACGTATTATATGTTTACATTGATACAAAATGTCCAGAATTGACAAATCCATTGAGATGTCAAGTAGATTTGCGTTTGCCAGGGGCAAGGAGGGAAGAAAGAGAAATTCATTGCTAATAAGTACTCTTTCTTTTTGGGGTGATGTAAATGTCCTAAAATTAGGTAATGCTGATGGCTGCACAATTCTGTGAATATATTAAAACCACTGAATTGTACGCTGCAAAAATGTGAATTGTTTGGTATTTGAATTGTATCTACTATGATAGTGCCAAAGACTAATATGAAGGGAAAAAAATTAACGAGCAAATTCATGAAAAACACTTAGTACAGAGACTGGCATCACAGCACTCATATTGCTAAAATCAGCTGTAATTATTATTTGAAAATGTAAATGTGCTCATCAAAAATTATTTTTAAATTAAAATAATACAGAACATTTAATTTCCATTTTTCAGGCTGAATACAACATTCATATCCACTGTTTCACTAATTTACTCTTGAAAATTCATAACTCTTTTGTAAATGAGTATCATTTCATAGCAATAGATGTAAACTGTATTTCATTAGCCTAATTTCTAGACAGTGCTATCTTCTGACACAATTTCCTTAGTCTCCAAATAAGAGCAATTTTTTTTCCTGGTACCATGATAACTGCCTTTATCTATAATGCTGTTCCCTATGTGGATGTATTAAAATGCAGACCATATGAAATTTTACTGAAAAGTACACATTAAAGTAACATGCCCAGTGTCATAAACAACAGTGAGTCACAGCCAAACAAACGCTGCCTCTAATAGTATTTTTGGCAAAGATGCAGAACACGAGGTAGTGTCAGGTGCCTATCCTTAATAAAAAACTGAATTTTCCAACATATAAGAATTTAATTGTCTACAGGAAATCTTTCCTGCTTGCTTTCATACAAGCTTGCTTTAAAGTCAGCTGCAATTTTAAAGCTGCAATTGGAGCCCAAATTTGAAAAAAGCATGGAAATCAGTTTTGGCTCTCACATTTAATAAATTCACTTATATTTTAGGCCTTCCATTTATTTGCCAATAATTGTACTAGGTGATCTGCAAAGTTCTTTTAGATCTTTAGGTTCATCATTCGATATCTTAACTTCTTCTAAGAATTAATCTCAGCGCTATACCTGTTCATCCACATTTTTATTTTTCATAAAAAAGAAAGAAAACTCCCTTCCCAAATCAATGAAGCCCCAAATCAAGCGTGAGAAAATACAGTTCATCAGTATATGTTAACAAACACAAATTATATAATTTGGGGGATTACATAATTATTATGTATATAACACTTCATGCTTTCTAGGTGCTTTAAAGCTATTAATTAGCTTTACCTTTCAAATATGCTGTGAATCAGCAAGTTATTACTCTTCCCACCTTCTAAGATAGGACACAAATGAAAGAGTAACTGGCTTCTCAAAATCCAAAAACTATTTCACAATAGTGCTAACTAACATCATTATCATCAAAAACAATTTTTATTTCATCTTTTGCACAGTTACATTTAAGACTTCAGTGTCATTTAGAGGCCTCAAAGCAACCTCAGAATCCATGCAGAAGATAAGTTTGGCAGCCCCATCAATGAAGCCATCAGTCTTGGAAGAGATATAACTAGAATGTTCCTTAGAAGCATAGATGACGAGATTTCAACTCACTTATAGTTTGGGCACGCCATATGTCATATGGAAAGACCAACTGCTAGATAAGAACATGTGTGGTAAATTAGAAGGCCAATGAAAACGAGGGAAACTCTCAATGAGATGGATTGACACAACAGCCTCAACCATGGGCTCAAACATATCGATGATCATGAAGATGGCACAGGACCAGGCAACATTTTGTTCTGTAATACATAAGGTTACCATGAGTCAGAGCCAACCCAACTGCAACTAACAACCAGAACAACATCAACTAAACAACTTGAGCTGGGATGTCTGCTGGAATATCTGTATACTCCAAACTAGTTCAAAGAAAAATCTATACTCCAGTTGATGAAGAAAAAAGAACCACAGAATATATAATCATTCAACTAAATTTGAATAGCCAATACTGCCAATGCTGTGGATACCAAAGCGTAAAACGAGAAAATATAAGGCTTAAATAGGAAAAAAACAAAAAAACAAAAAAAAAATATCTGACTGAGAAGAGGAAAGATGCAGAGAATAAAATAAAAAATGATAAAATTAGGATAGTCTGGAGAATTTGAAAAAGCCATGAAGGCCAGCAAACCAAGGAAAACCTGTCACCTCAAAAAGCAGAGCTGTGTCATCCTCAAGATGGCCGGTTTACAATGAAAAAGGGACCATCAAGTACTGGAGTTGGTTATGACCCTAAACACATTATTCACAGGCAATATTTCAGTACCTGTCTGATTATCTTTAGTGCTCATGAAAACAGCAAGCATTGCTCTATCCACACACTATCAAGGCAGCTTAAACTGTTTCAGAAACCAAACGTATTTTCCATTAAGGATTCAAAGTCTGGCTATGAGAGGCATGAGCAAACTCCAATTTTCAATCCAAAGGTGTGCTTAATTCGTATATTTAGCTATAATCTACTCCCATGATTTTGCTACTATGATAGTAGTAACTTCTGGTACCATCCTTCAATCCTCAGCACAAACGCTGCCTCATTTGTGTGGCCTTCCAGACAGTATAAACTGCTCTTTTTCCTATGGAGTAACCACACGTAAGCAAACATTCCCATTAAAGTAACTATTTTTATTGAATTATAATGCAATAATATTATAACAATTACAGAAAGTTATAATTATTTTATGATGATTATACATCATAGATTATATTTATTTCATATAATTATTTTATTATAATATAGTTCTCTTATTAAATTTTAAAAAATTTTAAGCATGTCTGTCCTCCAAATGGACTATTAATTTTTTTTACAAAAAGTCCTTGATTTCCTGTTGCTAACATAATGGCTACTACAATGCCTCATAAAGTTAGCACCAAATAATGTTAATGAAGGAATAAATGAATGAATGGATGAAAGAATGGATGGATGGACTGATAGACAGATGGACGGATGACCATCTCCAGCCTAATCTCTTGCCTCAGTGAGTGCTAAGCTATTTTCTGTTTATTAGCATCTCCATCTGCAGATATCTGGGATTCAATATGTACTATTTTCTGTATTGTGCTCTATTTTCCTGTGTCCTTAACTTGTTTGAACTACATCATTATGAATCAATCTATACCTATCTCTCTCTCTCATTCACTATCTCTCTCTCTCTCTTTCACACACACACAAACATACACACACACTCTTCTTCCTAGAAACCTTGTTATTTTCAGTTTAAAGCCCAGTTCAAAATCACTTATCCATTATAGCATTTTCTCACTGTATCACAGTCCATTTTTAGGTTTTGTCTTTCCTGCTGAACTGAGTTCCTTAGTTCTAGAATTTGTATTTGCTATTTTATTGAACCCCTAATATATAGCAGTGTCTAGTACATAGGCGAAATTTAATAACTATTTTTCAAGTTTTTTTTTAATTTTACAGACCCAATTCTTTAAACGCAAGTTATCAACCTCTTGTTCCATCCTTTTTATTACTGCAAAAGTTGGTAATTAAAGGTAAACAAGGATTAAAAAATAGTCTAGCTGCACAGAGAAAATGCAGTTTATTAAATAACATTTTTGGATCTTATAGCCCATTTGAGAAGTTTGCTATTTTCTTATTTTTTAACCTCAAAAAGTACTCATTTGCTTAATATTTAAAATATTAAAACAGATCCCTTCTATTTACCTAAATGACTTTCTTCTACTGGTAGTCAAAAGAAAATAATCTGAAAGTTCATAGTTCTGGATTCAAAATCAGACACTAACAAAACGTTTTTATGCGTCATTCATCAAATTACTTCAGTTTTCTGAATACTGTCTCAAATACAAAAGAAGCTATTGGACTCTCAGTGGCATTCAAAATGTGTTTACCAGTTGAATCTTCTATTCTCACTGAGATTATTCAATGAACTGAGGTGAATATTCCCTCTTGACCACCACTACCCTTCGTCCCCCTAGAAACTCCTGAGGCACTTACAAGAAACCCTTTGGTTCCCTGGAACTAACTGTGATTTCCACTAAACTCAATGAATTCTAAAGATACTGATGACTCTCCCATTGTAAAACTCCTGATATAGATAGAATATGCTCTAAGATCCAAATGTATCAGTTTCATGAAGTCATTGAGATTGGACATAAAATGATTATGTGGCCAAAGATCAAAATTTAAAGATCCAAATTTCTAAACATCCCGAAAGCAGGTATTACTCACTTAAAAAATTCAATATATGTAAAACAGGCAATGTATACTCTACTTTGACACAATTCAGAGTGCCATAATCCAACTAAGATAGATAACGCTGATTATTGGAACTGGAGCAAGGTGGGCAGTTAGTGACAAGTGCTATATCGTTTCAGATAATTAAAAAAATTAATGCTTTTTAAGTATATATTATACTTGGTACATTTATAGTTCAACTTTGAGTTATAAAAGTTTTCTTTTTTTGATTTATCACTTGAACATAATAAAAGTAAGTTTTGCCTATTTTTTAGCGAAATGAAACAAGCTACTTTTAATTTTAAAATATGGAGTGCAATGGTTAAGCGCTCAGCTGCTAACCTAGAGACTGGTGGTTCGAGCCCACGCAGCACTCT
Organism: Trichechus manatus latirostris; assembly: GCF_000243295.1. Taxonomy (NCBI): domain Eukaryota; kingdom Metazoa; phylum Chordata; class Mammalia; order Sirenia; family Trichechidae; genus Trichechus; species Trichechus manatus. The sequence goes on from NW_004443970.1 coordinate 15,402,826, forward strand.
GTGGGAGAAATACCTGCCGATCTACTCCTGTAAAGATCACAGCAGAGAAAACCCTAGGGGCAGTTCCACTCTGTCACACGGGGTCACTATGAGTCCCAGTCATCTCAACGGAATCTAACAACAATTTAAAAACACTTCAGCAACAGTTTTTACCTATAAACAATTAACCTACTAATTTCAAATAAAGCTTAAAAATTCATTAAAGGGGGGAAGAAAAACGTATTCAGTGTTGTTTGCAGTCTTAAAGATAGTATATAAAAGCAAGCACTTCTCCATTTCTTTAAATAAAATTCATAATTTTGCTTATTCTCGTAGGATTTCCCTATGCCTAACTATTGATATTGTACGACAAAACTCACATATACTGAATTATGAGGTTAATTTTACAACCAAACTAAACTGGTTTCCTAGAAAATAAATAAGCAGTTAGCGGGTGGAAGGGATTTTTCCTAATTAGCCAGACCTCTGCTAGTCCATGGTTAATGTTAGAATGCACTAAAATAATCTGGCAAATGTAGTTGTTAGAAGGAGCTTCATTAGAAAAGTCAGGAAAAGGTTGTACCTCTGCATGTCCTCAGCATATACTTGATAATTAAAGCCATATGCCCCAATCAATCTGGAAAAAATAAAAGGAGAAGAACGAACAAAGAAACTAGCTTAGAAACCTGTTGCTAGGGGCGGCTTGATGTATAACTGTATCAAAACTGTGTCACCCCTCTCTAAGACGAAATTTAAATTTTCAAGGAGCAGTTCTCCTTTCATTTCCTAATAACATGTGTGGTAAAGCAAAAAAATCAATACTGTATGGTTTCATCTCAGAGGCTAGAAACCAACAAGATTTAATGAGCATTCCTTCACCCCATAGAAGAGTGAAGTTTGTGCTTTGGGTAAAATATAAAAAAAGGTAATACGACAGAGTCTAAGATGCAATTAGCACATTTTCTACCTGGAGAGTCAGAATTTATTCTCATATCTTACCAAAAAAAAGAAAGAAAAAAAAAGCTTCAGAATGCTCTCAACATGTCATACAAATAAGGTCAAATTAATAGAGTAAAAACTGAGTAGATATTTCCAAGGGGACTTGGAATGAGTCATTTATAGTTCATAGAGGTATTGATGGTTCAGTGGAAGGATTCTCTCCTTCCATGTGTTAGCCTTGGTTAGATTCCTGGCCACAGAACATCAAGCACATCTACCACCAGTCTGTCAGTGGAGGCGGTGAGTGTTGCTATGATGCTGAATAGGTTTCAAGGGAGCTTCCGGACTAAGACAAACTAGGAAGAAAGTCCTGGCGATCTACTTCTGAAAACCAGTCAATAAAAACCCTATGGGTTACAACTGTCTGATCCCCAATGAATGGCTGGGATGACACAGGACCAGGCAGCACTGCGTTCCGTTGTGCATGGTGCCACCATGAGTAAGGGGTGACCTGATGGCACCTAACAGCAATAACTGCATAGCTCATTAGATTGTCTCACCAAAAGAAGTTAGACTTAAGCCAGGTATTGAAAGACAAGACAGAAGGAGAATGGCTGAAAAGCAAAAAAACATTCATGTAAATGCAGAGAGATGCAGAAAGAATAAGAGCTCAAAGTCTGAAATGAGCACGATGAGTAAACAAAACTCCCCAGGGTATGAACGTCCATATTATAGTCGGTAGGATGAAGAATGGGGCCTGTGACAGGATTCAGGAGAGTTAAAAGTCCTTCAAACCATTGTGCCCCCAATGCTCCTTATAAATATGATAAAATAAGCCAAACTGAGTCACTATACATTTTTAGTTAGAGAGAGATATGTTTTGGTGGAAAGGAAAGTAACAGCAAAGCAAGATACAGCAGTGTCGGAGAAGAGCTGTGTGGCAATTAAAATTATTCTAAAATATATTTAGATAGTAAATAACTTTACTTGCAAACTGAATCATCCCTAAAATGGAATTATTCTTACAACTGTAAATGTCAGAATATGCAGTTTGTTTTTTATGCTGTTTAAATTCCAACTACTTCCAAAACAGAATTTTAAAGGGCACAGATATAGTAAAATCATAAAATATAGTTAAAATAGTAGGTGAAGGTGGACAAGAATACACCAGGAACACTTTACTAAGAAAAGCTACTGCCATTTAACACAAAACTAAACACTGAATTTCTGTCAGCCAAAGCAAAAACAAAATAAGATGGGTTTCTTTCATTCCTTTATTCCTTCATGAAACAAGTATTTGTTGATAACATAGCATTATGAAATTATTGTCAAATATAAGAAAAAAAGACTGGCTCATTCAGATATCATTTTTTCCTAGCTTTGAACTCAGAGAAGAATTTTTTTGTTTAATTATTTAAATGAGAAATACCAACCAGCATAAGGAATAGTTGGTATCCTTTATAGCAAAAATGCAAACACTGGAAATGTTCTACTTATAGCTATTATTTAAAGCAAAGTTTGATAAAGCTGAGAGCAAAATATTTGGTTTTACTTCTGTAAAGGCAGTACTTTAAAAATATATATATGCTATAGGTATGCTCCATATTGGCATAATGACAAAAAAAGTTATTGGAAGAAGGAATGGTTCCTTTATAGCAAAGTTACAAAAAAACTATAAATGTTCTACTTAGGGCTTTTCTTATAACAAACCTTGGTAAGATAAAACTGAGAGCAAAATATTACTTTATACTTCAGCAAAGGGGTGTGATGTAGGTATACATCATTTTGGTAAACAGATAATAGAATTTACAAAAAAGAAAAAAGAATGACATAGTACATACTCTTCAGGATATTTGCTGAGCCCGTTTGACATTATTATTATTGAGTTCTGTCCCATCCCACCCATTTTTTCCCCAATATATTGGCATCAGTTTGTATTATATTACTCCACCCCATGGACCACAGTTGATTCGATCAGGGTTGGATCTGAGACTGAAGTTGTCCACATGGTGCTGTTTCCAAGAATATCTTTCTCAGACATTCACATGAGTTTCCGCAGTTCCCTTAAACAGGTGAGACCAACTTGAGTGCAATAAGAAAGCCATCTTCCACCACTGCTTTTTTTTGCATTTGGGTGGAGGGAAAGAGATGTAGGAAAGTGAGACATGGGTTAGGGGAAGAAGAGAGTAAAATTAAGGAAGGGGAGGAGCAAGAGAGAAAGGAAGAGGGGGAGGGGGAGGGAAAAGGAAGAAGAGGAGCTAAGAGAGAAAGAAAAAGGCTGCCTGGTTTCTGATGGCTTTTCACTTCCCGATTCTATCATGGCTTACTGAGGACCTGGAGTTTTCTGCCTTGGATATACTATTCTACTGTTTGAAAGGGTCTTCATAAAAGAATGTCCCCATAATCACGGCCACTGCTTTAACCCAGTGGTGAGAAAGCAGGGAAATGGCTTGGTTGGAATGAGCAGATCCCCACCAATACAACCATCTGGCCCATCTACGTTGCCTAAAGGCACTGGGGACCTGGGAATAACTAAACCAGCACTCTCCTTCCTAGACAGTGACTCCAGGACTCTTCACCAGTGATTTCACACATCACGTGAATTGGTCTGCCAACTGGTTTGCTTGTGCTGTAATGACTGGCTGTTATGGATTGAATTGTGTCCCCCAAAATATGTGTGGTAATTCCTAAAACCTATGCATGTACATATAGTCCCATCTGGGAACATGGTTTTCTTTGAAATGTTAATGAGATTCTATCAGTGTGGGGTGTGTCTTAAGCCAATCACTTTTGATATATAAAGGGAAAAGCTCAGGCAAAGAAGATATGAGCCACATGAAGATTACCAAGAAACTGAGGAACAGAAGCTGAAAAGGGACAACGACCTTCCCCCAGAGCCGAAAGAGAGAGAAAATCTTATCCCTAGAGCCCGTGACCTGAATTCATACTTCCAGCCTCCTTACTGTAAGAAAGCAAATATCAAAAGAAGATGGAACACAGAGCCACTGTACCAAAAAGAATTGGTTGACGTTCAACCATTTCAGCAGGTAGCATATGATCAAGAACTGATAGTACTGAAGGAAAAAGTCCAAGCTGCATTGAAGGCACTGGTGAAAAAGAAGGCTCCATGAATTCATGGAATGCCAGTTGAAATCTTTCAACAAACAGATGCAACACGGAAAACACTCACTTGTCTATGCCAAAAAATGTGGAATACAGCTACCTGGTCAACCTAATGGAAAATATTCATATTTGTGCCCATTCCAAACAAAGGCGATCCAACAGAACATGGAAATCATTGAGCAATATCATTAGTATCCCATGCAGGTAAAATTATGCTGGAGATGATTCAAAAACCGTTGCAGCAGTATACTGAAGGGGAACTGACAGAATTTCAAGCTGGATTCAGAAGATGTGAAAGAAGGGATACCACTGCTGATGTCAGATGGATCTTGTCTGAAAGCAGAAAATACCAGAAAGATGTTTTACGGACTGTGAAAAGGCATTCAAATGTGTGGATCATAACAAATTATGGATAACACTGTGAAGAATTCCAGAACACTGAACTGTGCTCACACAGAACCTGTACATACAAAAAGAGGCAGTCAATCAAGACAGAACAAGGGGATACCGGACAACTTAAAATCAGGAAAGGTGTGCGTTAGGGTTGTATCCTTTCATCACACTTATTCAATCTATATGCTGAGCAAATAATTTGAGAAGCTGGACTATATAAAGAAGGATGCAGCATCAGGATTGGAGGAGGAATCATTAACAACTTAAGTGAAGAAGACTTGAAGCACTTACTGATGAAGATCAAAAACTACAGCCTTCAGTATGGATTATACCTCAACATAAAGAAAACAAAAATCCTCACAACTGGACCAATAAGCAACATCATGATAAACGGAGAAATGACTGAAGTTGTCAAGGATTTCATTTCACTTGGATCCACAATCAATGCCCACTGAAGTAGCAGTCAAGAAATCAAATGATATATTGGGCAAATCTGCTGCAAAAGGTCTCTTTAAACTGTTAAAAAGTAAAGACGTCACCTTGAGGACTAAGGTGCACCTGACTCAAGCCATGGAATTCTCAACTGGCTCATATGCATGGGAAAGCTGGACTATGAATAAGGAAGACCAAAGAAGAACTGATGCATTTGAATTATGGTGCTGGCAAAGAATACTGAATATACCATGGACTGTCAGAAGAACAAACAAATTTGTCTTGGAATAGGTATAGTCAGAATGCTCCTTAAAAGTGAGGATGGAAAGACTTTGTCTCACGTACTTTGGACATGCTATCAGGAGGGACCAGTCCCTAGAGAAAGACATCATGCTTGGTAAAGTAGAGGGTCAGTGAAGAAGAGGAAGACCCTTAACAAGATGGATTGAGACAGTGGCTGCAGCAATGGGCTCAAGCACAGCAACAACTGTCAGGATGGCAGAGGACTAGGCAGTGTTTCATTCTGTTGTGCATGGGGTCACTATGACTCAGAACTGACTCGATGGCACCTAACAACAACAAACTGATAAATTTCTGTTCATTAAAGTCACCCACGTGTGGTATTTCTGTTATAGCAGCACTTAGAAACTAAGACACTGGCCAACCTTAGACATGTTTTAGCTAGCTTTATTTCTCTACACTATGTTCTTCACTTACTTTTAATTTTCCCCTACATCAGCTCACAATCTTATCATTTTTTATTAAGATTAATTAATTAATCTTATTATTTCTTCCCCCCTTTCAAGTGTTTAATGTTTCTGTATAGCAAAATTTTAGCTGTCATTAATGCGAAGGTCTCCAAAGCACCAAAGGGTCATGCTAAGAACTTTCAAATAAGAAAATATTTTTTTAGATAAATGAAATAATTCAGTGGCTACATATTGAATACATTCTATGTGCAACATACTGTCCAAGACATATGGGAACATTTAAAGAGGAAAAATCAACACAGTATTAAACCTCAAGGGACATGAAAACTTAATTTAGCTTCTAAAAGATTCTACTTACCTGTTTTTTCCATGATAATTTTAGACTGCCCATCAAGTGTGCTTTGTATCCCTAACTAGGGTCTACAGCTAACTGAATTACAATGGAATTTTCTTTTTTCCATAGAATGTTAAGGACAAGTTCCATTTTGGCTGACCACTTGTACTGCATCTATGTATGTGCTGGATCCTTGTTCTCCTCCACTTCTTCCGCAGAGAAACTCAGAACAAGGCCAAGCATTAGACTGATACCTGTTTCTGCCTTAATGTAAAAAAAAAAAAAAAAAAGAAATTAGTCTTTTGAATCCTGTTTGTTCAATTTATAGAACTAAAACTCCAATTTTTTTATTGATTTTAATTATGAATGTATATACAAAGAAGCACTTATTCTGATATATTGTTTCCAATCCTTTAAATGTCTACATCTTTATTCAAAGACAGAATCCATTCTGGTCTCCACCTATTATTCTCTTCAACTACGGTTAACTGAAATGGATGGGTTACTTTTGCCTGGAATGTGAGATATCAGAATGTTAACGTGGATAAACACTCTGGAAAGCTGTGGCCACAAAATATTTTCGGACTGAAATTTTCTACAGAGAAAAGTTAATTTTTACTAACTTTGCCAAAGTAGGAGGTTCCTGCTCTAATTTCCATATCCATTCCATTCCCACATACAGAGGAACACACCTAAACAAGATTTCTTAGTCCCTGTGTCTCTAAAACAGAGATAATAAAAACACCTACATCTCAGCGTTTTTATGAGGCTCTAATGACATATTTCTAGGAAAGTACTTAGTAAACTCTGAAGTTTCTAAAAATGGTACTTATCCAACTAATCCACTGACGAAGAAGACTCCTCTTACAAACATAGTGTCCCTAAAAGCTGGTGGTCAGAAGCTGATGCAACATTGACAAAGGGTAATAAAAGAGTCCAGGATGTTCAATACTATTAGTCTGTGTAGTCCTGAAAATTCATCAACAGAAACTATAAAGAAGCCTTGTGCTAGACACTACAGGGAATTGAAATGGGGCTAAGACATTGACTTTCTTTTCCTAGAGCTTATTTTGGGGCATAATGCTTAAAATGCAATGATTCAAGAGAATAATGCATGGTCACTCTTAAAGAAACAGTATAGTCATTATGTAAAGACCATAGGATTTCAGAGGAGTTAAATGGAAGTGAGACATAAAGTTGAACTTTGAAGAAACGGTGGGATTAAACAAGCAGGAAGTAAGACAGAAGACATGATAAGCACAGGAAAGCCTGCATTTGTAAAGGGCTGACGTATAAAGATGATGTTCTGGGAACAGAAGAAGTAGTAAGTACAAGGCTGTAATCTGGCTGGCCTGTATTGAAGAGGATGGTAAAAGTCTAGCAAATGGTTATTGTTATTATACCTAGAGCATTGGTTCTCAAACTACTATTTCAAAACCAGGTGCCTATCTGTGACCTCAGGTTTATCAGCATAGAACTGCACTCCAGAGGGTTTTCAATGGCTGCTTTTTCAGTACTTTGCCAGGCCTTTCTTCCGAGGAACCTCTGGGTGGACTTAAACCTCCAACTTCTTGGTTAGCAGTTTTTCATGTTAAACATTTGCACCACCCAGATACTCCCAAACTACTATTAGTGCATTAGAATCACCTGGAGGGCTTGTTAAAACACAGCTTGCTGGGCCCCATCCTCAGAGGTACTTATTCAGTAGGTATGGGGTGGAGCGTGAGAATTTGAGTTTTGAACAATTCCCAAAGGATGCTGATACTGCTGATGCAGGAACCACATTTTGAAAATCACTGTCCTCTAAGAACAATCAAGCTACTGAAAGTTTAAACAGGAGATTAAAGACCAAACTAGGCTTAAAAGAGATTGATTTGGCAGATGAGAAAGTAAAAGCAAAAAATACTAACACAATAATGAGGGGATGAGATGGTGGGTCTTAAGTAAGGTGTTGCTAGGGGTACAAAGAGAGATTTACTCATGTCTACTTCATACTTTGTGGATCTTCCCTCATGATCCTAATAGAGTGAATAACAAGAAGTATTGTACCGTATTTCTCAAAGATTCTCTCAGAAAGATACCTCATCTATGCAAGGGTAACTTAACTTTGCCCTGTTGTTGTTAGTTGCTGTTGAGTCAATTCCGACCCGTGGTGACTTCATGTGTGCAGAACAGAACTGCTCCATGGGGTTTTCAAGGATAGGACCTTTCAGAAGCATATCACCAGGCCTGTCTTCCGAGGTGCCTCTGGGTGGGTTTGAACCACCAGCCTTTCAACTGCAGTCGATCGCTTAACTGTCTGTACCACCGAAGGACTCCCTCCATTGGGCCAGAGCCAGGGGATAATCACTCCGCATTCAGGACTCTTTCCCACAGGGTCAGCAGCTAGTCATTTGGTGCCACAGTCTTGAATGCTTGGTAAAGGCATTTGGACTTTATGGCTCCTCATTTTCTACGAAGACTAGAAATAGTGTGGCCAATGAAGAATTTCCTGCTACTAGCAGAGACAGGAGGTAGTGAAGGCCAGGCATGGGGAAAGCAAAGGAAGCATCAGATATGACAGCCACTATGGAAGAAAAATCAGAATGTTGGCAATAAATTGACTATTAAGTGACTCAACAGTTTGTAGCCTGGACCTCTTCGGGAATTTCTGGGTCCTCTGCAGAAAAAGAAAAGATGATGAAGAGAAGGTGGTTTGGAGGAAAGGTGGTAAATCTGGCTTTTGTCTGGTTGAGGGAAGTTGCCCAGAAAACAAAAATATGGATGTGTCTAGCACAGTCTTAGATAAAAAGCTTAGAGCTTGAAATATGGAGTGGAATGGGATACACAGATCTGAAAGTTATCCACATACATCTACTATTTAACATTTCAGGCTTACATGATATAGTAAAGGAAGGGAGGAAAGTGAGAAGGAAGCTCAAAAGAGCTGAAGAAAATTCTCCCATTAACTTATGAAATTATGGGTGAGGAAAAAAGAGTAGTGAGAGTTAGGGAAGGTAAGTGATTACAGAGGCCATCAAATGTGGAGACAAGAACACGACTATCAAAACACAATCTCAGCCAAGAAAAGGAGTGAGTGTGTGAAGGGACATTTGCGGAAGCGAGGTTCACAGCGAGTGGAAGACAAGCATATCAAGGGAATTTTGAGGGCAAAGGGGAGTGAACAAGTGGAAAAGGAAAAACCAGAGCTGTGCAAAGACTGAAGGGGGAGTACCTGACAGAATACGGCGGCCAAGATGTAATCACTGATTTGGAATTTTACAGAGATTCTTTGTTTTCTGAAACAGGCAAGCGAAGAAAGAGCCATGGTATTTTGAGGGAAATGGAAGAAATATTTCAGGAAACTAAGATACTCACCAAAATGAAAGTGTAATAATAAAATTGAGTAATTATGTTCAAAGTACTTTGCATAGCCTAGATTAATTTTCATGCCAATTCTAAGAGCTCAGTTTTATATCCAAGGAGCCTGAAGCTCAGAAAAGTTAAGTGACTTAATTTAGATAATAAGGATAATAAATGGCAGTTCAGAGACTGAGACTCGGGGCTGGGTCTTTCTTTCTGACTCCTGAGAGAATATGTACAGTCTTGGAATGGAGAGTTCATGTGCACTGGGTTATGAGATGAAGAGAGAACTAAATGAGCACAGTGGAGCTGGGTAAACAGTCAAAAACTAACCAAACACCAGTTGCTGTCAGGTCAATTCTGACTCATGGTAACTCCATGTGTGCAGAGTAGAATTGTGCTCCATACAGTTTTCAAGGCTGTGACGTTTTGGAAGCAGATACCCAAGCCTTTCTTCCAACGTGCTTCTGGGTGGGTTCAAACTGACAGCCTTCCAGTTAGCAGTTGACTGATCAACCTTATGCCCCTCCCAGGGACCCAGGGTGTACAGTACTTGCTGTAAAACAGTCACAGTATACAGGACAAATACATAAATAAACCAATGTAACTATTCTTATCCATGTTTATCTGCATATTTGTTCCTAATACCAACTTGACTTATAAAAGTTGACAGGAATTGTATGTCTACACAACAGAACAGGAAGCTCACTACAGCAAACCATGACTAAAAACCAGCTGTCGTTGAGTCAAATTCAACTCATTGAGACCCTGTGTGTACCATACTATAACTGTCCTCCACAGGGTTTTCAACAGCTGTTTGTTCAGAAGTAGATCACTAGGCCTTTGTTCCGAGGTGCCCTGGGTGAACCTGAACCACCGATCTTGCAGTCAGCAACAAAGCACTTTAATCGTATGCACCACCTATGGACCTGTACTGTGACTTGTTGTTAGTTGCAGTTGAGTCAATTCTGACTCTGTGGCGACCCCACGTGTGCAGAGTTGAACTGCTTCATAGGTTTTCTAGGCTGTGACCTTCTGGAAGGAGATCGCCAGGCCTGTCTCCTGAGGCACCTCTGGGTAGATTGGAACCACCAATCTTTCGGCTAGTAGCTGAGCACTTAACCATCTGCACCACCCAGGAACCCCTGAAACCAGGCGTCCTGTGTGAAAGGGTCCTTTGATTATTGGTGGCGATGGCTAGACCTGGAGGGACGTTCCTGGCCCCAGAGATACACAGTCTAACCAAAGATCTGTTGAGTCATCATGTTCAGGCCTTGCTGAGTGGTGAGAAATATCTTTATCAGAAAAAAAAAAAAACAAAAACATTTCAAACCAGGGCTCTTCAAACATGTTCCTAGAAAGGGTTTTTTGTTGTTGTTTTGTTTTGTATTGTTTTTAGTGCTGGCCCAAAGCCAATATAGCACTGCCCTTCCCCTTCTAAACTCAGAAAAGAAAGTCTTGGGGAAAAAAACAACAACCTCTGACATGAAAATCCACTGGCACACCCAACGCATTCATTAATTCAACAATTTTTAGTGAGTGCCTCGTATGTACCCAGGGCTATGCTAGACAGTGTGATTCTGGCCCTCCTGAAATTTTGGAAATTAATTAAGAACCTCACATATAAATATAATTCCAAACCTAGTTAAGTAAATGAGTGACATAATTATTCTTAAAATGCATTTTTTCCCACAATAAAAGTCATAAGGTGGTATCCATCATTTTCCAAGTTTAACAATTCTCCTGTTTCCCATTTCAAATAAAATATCTAATAGCAGTTAAACGTAAAGACCTAAAAACATGAGCAATTTTGTAGTCCAATAATCACATCTTACTGTACCACTTGTCTTTGAAAGCCTGTGCAGCTTTAAAACATTTTCAAGTACAATGATATTTCTGTACTTGTACAATGCACTGTGTCACAAATTTGAAAACACAGGAACTACTTAAGAGAAATATTTAGATTGTGTCTAATTTAAATAGATAGTCCACTGGGCAAGGACAGCACACTGCAAAATGCTGGCACTCAATAAATGTAAAATAATAACAACAGTCTTTCCCCCTTTAAAGTATATAATTACATCCACCCCCAACTGTGAACCAAGAGCAGTGACAGATCTTTTGTTTATTAAATCCACAGGCCTGTAGGCTTACAGTACTGCAGCTTCAATAAGAGTTGCAGTAAAGTCCTCTGTACTTTACGCAAAGCTTTAAATGTCTACAAATCCCTAAAGAACACGTGAACTTAGCCATCCACCATATATATTACTTAACCAAAGGCAGGAAACCTTTTCTAAGTCCCCCAAGTAGAATCCAAACACTAAGTGGCAATGTGTTCTCAAAGTTAGTTTGGAAATATGTCATGGAATAAAATTACTCTTAGCTAATTTAACATTTCTCTCTCCTAAAGCAACATGTCAGACTGCTGAGCAAAGCTCCGTAAACTTTATGCAGGAAACATTCAATAGTTCCCATGTTTGTGTTCAAAGTGAGCTATTATTCAAATAGCCTGAACCGAGGAGAGGGAAGAAAAAAAAAAATGACTCATGTACAGCTTTATTTGAGACATTTGCACTACAATGAGCTAGGCAAAGCAACAGGTCAAGTTAAAAAATATCGCAGAAAGCAACTGCAGCCGAAGCCCCTTCAATGGGGAATTTTGGACTGGAAAGCACTTTTGAATTGTTTCATCATTATTTTCTTCTAGTTTCCCATGTTTGTGTTTGAATGCTTGCACTTGAACATAGTTCCACAATCACCTATTCTACATTTGGTATTGATGGAGTTCAACATATGCTCAGCAATTCACTGCTACTAAAATAAGAAATGTAAATTCAGCTAAGTGCAATCCAAGTCTAATGTTAAGCTTGGGCCCAGCTCCTTTGTAGTTTTTGTGGTGTATTATCATTAGTAAAGAAGGGTTAATGGCAGAGGCTCGTGATTGTTAAAAAATTCACATTACCAAAGTGGATTACATTGCATCTACTGAGGGGATCAACAATGTAAGCCTACACTAAGCCATTACTGCAGAAACAAAGATTTCATTTTAAGCCTTTGGAAACAAGCATAAAATGGACAAAGGAAAAAATTCTTCTGATGTAAGAACAAGGCAAGCACTACATGCTTTTCATCCATACTCACAGTTTAAAGCCATGGTAAATACACAAAAAAATGCCATCTCCCAAAACAGCTCGTCATTACTTATAAAATATCAGCATTCTGGGAAATGTTTCTTCTGTAGAGCTAGAAATTCACAAAGGAAATCCTTTATTTAAATTTCATTTTCCATTTTGCTGAGAATCATTCACAACATGGAGACGTAGCTTCTTTAGAATTGTCTCGCCATCCAGTCTTTCATCTTCTAATGAGAATAAGGAGAATGATTTTGAAAAATACATTCCTGCAGCAAGTGTCATGATTTATCCATTTCCAGTAATTCATTACAAACAACATTGGTATGTGATAAATGAATGGTAAACCACCAGTTACTAACAAGAACATGGCCTGGCCCTAGGCTAGGGGCACTTGACTAGGATTATCTCATTTAATTCTCACAACAATCCTTTTAGTAGGGTGTTGATATTCCATTTTACAGATGTGAAAACCGAGGCTCAGAATAGTTAAATAACTTACTGTCAGTCACCTAATAAAGGAGCAATGATTCAAACTCGGGTCTGGCTGACACTGAAACTCATGCACCTCCAATTCCCACAGTGCCTTCTAATGACAAGATAATTTCCTGTTAGTACAATGTTCTTTTAGTAAATTACCTGCAAAATCCACTCTGCTATAGGACCTTACTATAATTGTTAATCAAAAGCTGAATGCTTTGGTACTTGCTTTAAAATATTTGAAAATCAAGTATCTTAGATTTTTGTTTGTTTACAAATTTGAGTTCAACAATGAAGCTTCTTTTCAGTGTACATGTTAGATATGAATATTCAGTATCATTATTAATATTGTGCCATAGACATGTGGTGAGAAAACCTCATAAATTATAGCATCTTAACAAACTCAACTCATAGCGACCCTACAGGACAGAGCAGAACTGCCCCATAGAGTTCCTTGGGCTATAATCTTTACAGAAACAGACTGTCACATCTCTCTCCCATGGAGTGGCTGATGGGTTAGAGCCACGAAGCTTTCAGTTAGCAGCCAAGAGCTTAACTGTACCACCAGGGGTCTCTATGAGTTGAAACTGAGTTGAAGGCAATAGGTTTGTTTTATTTTACTTTTGGTTTAACAAACTCAAGCAGAAATTAAACTCTTCTGTAACATAACTTTTCAGAACATGACTAAGAACTAGAAAGTAAAACAAACAATAAATAAATAATAAGGTTCTGAACAGTCAAAATACTTCACATATTCCTCCCACTATGTCCATACATTTTACCTGTAGGAGAATACTGCAGGATCTCCTTCTAGGTCTATTAATACTTATTTTAAACATAATTCAAAAAAATGTGATTGTTTGCTTTCCTAGATCACAATAAGAACAATGAATTAGATAATAGGTAGGTTTCCTAAAAACCGCAACAAAGCCCATGTGTTGTCAATATGTGAGAGAATTTGTTATTGTTGTTGTTGTCAGTTGCTGTCAAGTCAGTTCTGACTCATGGCGACCCCATGTGTGCAGAGCAGAACTGCTCCATAGTGTTTTAAAAGCTGTGTGACCTTTCAGAAGCAGATAGCCCGGACCGTCTTCCAAGGGGCTTCAGGGTGGGTTCCAACCTCCAACCTTTTGGCTAGTAGCTGAGTGCTTACCCCTTTATGCTTAACCATTTGCTAAAATAAATACATAAAGACATCCTGTGCTCATGGATTGAGAGACCTGATATTATTAAGCTGTTAATACTTCTCAAGGCACTCTATATATTCAAGGTAATCCCTATCAAAATTCCAATCGTCTTTTTTTTTTTTTTTACATAAATGGAAAAGCCAATTCTGAAATTGATATGCCACTTCAAAGGGGCTTCAAGAGTCAAAACAATCTTCAAAAAGCCAAACAAGGGTGAAGGACTCAAATTTACCAATTTCAAAACTTACTACAAAGCTACAATAATAAATACAGTGTGGTACTGGCATAACAACAGACATATAGACCAATGGAATAGAACTAAGAGTCAAAAAAAAAAAAATTGTTTATGGTCAATAGTTTTTTGACAAGGGTACCAAGGGAAAGAATAGTCTCTTCCACAAATGGTGCGGGGACAACTAGATTTCCATATGCAAAAGAATGAAGTTGTACCACTATCTCACACCTTATACAAAATTAACTCAAAATGGATCAGCAACTTAAATGTAAGAGCTAAAACCATGAAGTTCTCAGAAGAAAACAGAAATCTTCCTGATCTTGCATTTGCCAGTGGATTCTTATATATGACACCAAAAGCAAAGCAAAGAAAAAATAGATAAATTGGAATTGTTTAAATTGAAAAACTTGTACACCAAAGACATCACCAAGAAATTGACAAGACAACCTACAGAATGGGAGAAAATATTTGCAAGTCATGTATCCGATAAGGGTTTATATCTAGATTATACAAAGAACTACAACTCAACAACAAACAACCCAATTAAAGAAATGGACAAAGGACTTGAAAAAAATAATTTCTCCAAAGAAGATATACAGATGGCCAAGAAGCACATGAAAAGATATTCAATATCATTAATCACTAAAACCAAAACCAAACCCCTTGCCATCGAGTTGATTCTGATTCACAGTGACCTTATAGGACAGAGTAGAACTGCCCCATATGGTTTCCAAGGAGCAGCTGGATTCAAACTGCTGACTTTTTGGTCAGCAGCCTAGCTCTAAACCACTGCAACACCAGGGCTACCATTAATCATTAGGAAAATGCAAATCAAAACCACAGTGTGATACCATTTCATACCCACTAAGATGGTTATGTAGAGGGTCAGTGAAAAAGAGGAAGATCCTCAACAAGATGGACTGACACAGTGGCTGCAACAATGGGCTCAAACACAGCAACGACTGTGAGGATGGTGCAGAACCGGGCAGTGTTTTGTTCTGTTCTACACAGGGTCGCTATGAGTCGGAACCAACTCAATGGCACCTAACAACAATAAGATTACGATCAAAGAAATGAAAACAAGTGTGGCAAGGATGTGGAGAAATTGGAAAATTGGAACCCCCATGCATTGCTGGTGAGATTGTAAAATAATGCAGCCATTGTGGGAAAAAGTTTGGTGGTTCCTCAAAAAGTTAAACATAGAATTTCCATATGACCTAGCAATTCCATCCATAGATACACACACAAAACAACTGAAAGTAGGACTCAAACAGATACTTACACACAAATGTTCATAGCAGCATTATTCACAATGGCCAAAAGGTGAAAACAATTCAAGCGTTCATCAACATATGGATGGGTAAACAAAATGTGGAATATGCATGTAGTAGAATATTACTCAGCCATAAAAAGGAATGAAGTTGTGATATATGCTACAGCATGGATGAACCTTAAAAAGATTATGCCAGATGAAATTAATCAGACACAAAAGAGCAAATATCATACGTCTCAACTTATATGAAATATCTAAAATAATACAACTAGAAAACTAGATTAGTGATTACCAGGGGCTTGAAGGGGGGAGGAAATAGGGAGTTGTGGCTTAACAGGTACAGAGCTTCTGTTTGAGTAGGGTAAAGAAAAAGTTTAAAAATTTGATCAAGGTGATGACTGCACAACATTGTGAATGTAATTAATGCCGCTGAAATGAAGATTTAAAATGCCAAATTTTATCTTACATGCATTTTACCACAGTAAAATTGTTAAAACTTCCCAAGATCTAAAAACGCATAATATAGGAATAGCCATCGATGTATATGTAAAAATACTGCAGCAGTTTTTCTAGTATCTGTAGACTTATTACATAAGATTTTATAATCACTGACTTTCATAATGAGAATTCTGGGGTAAACAACTATTAGAATGCTTTTTTTCTACTTAGAATTATAAGCTGAAGGAATGTAAGTGTTGTTAGATGAACTTTTTAACCTGTAAGTTTAAGTGAAGCTTGTTAGAGTATCAACACTGAATATGCTAGAGTACAATACATATAAATTAACTGTTAAAACTGTGATATATTTGTTTTTCAAGTGGTAGGTTGTTTGTACTGTACTTTGCTATCATTTAGTATTTTTAATATTCACCCCACAGGTTAATATTATTATAATCTTGAGAGGCGGATATTGTTATTTACATTTTATGAATGAGAAAATCAAGACTTGGAAAGTTGTCTAAAATAGCAATAACACAGCCAGTAAACTGACAGCTGGGATATAAATTCAAGTTTTTCTGAGACCAAAAACAGGCACTTATCACTCTGTAATCCTGCCTCCTAGCAGATATATATCCAATCTTGGGCTGGCATCATCTAATTTTCAACTTTAATTACCCAAGGACTGACAAATTAGTCTAAGACTCACAAAAACAAGAATAGCATTCTACGTGCCTCTATCACACATTAAATGTTTTATCTCTGTAACCATAAAAGCAGATATAAGAACAGGGGCTCTAGGACATTTAGGCAGTAAAGTGGAATAAATAAAACAAAAATGGCTGGAGGATAATTTAACAGGAATCTGGGTGGTGGCTGTGTTTGAGGTGCATTGGTCGGAAATCAAACTCGGGTCTCCCACATAACCCACTGCTTTCAAGTCAGTTCCGACTCATACCGACCCTGTAAGACAGAGTAGAACTGCCCCACAGAGTTTCCAAAGAGTGCCCGGTGGATTCAAACTGCCAATCCTTTGGTTAGCAGCCGCAGCTGTTAACCACGATGGCACCAAACACTGCCCCCTACAGAACTGAAAAATACCTGAACCATGTCAAATTCTAAAACAACCATATAGAGACTGTCAAGGATACAAATTTAGAATGGCTTAATGGCGTCAACTTCAAACAAAATTAATTTATGATGCTTAATAAGAAAAGCCTAAATGCACTTTCTGGCCACAAAATAAATTTAATAATCATCTGAAATACTAAAGATATAAACTTTATAAACCAAGCTTTTATAAGTATGTGTGCGCATGTGTGTATATAAACTAAATATCAGTTTTTTGAAGTGACAATTCCAACAAAAAATATCCCAAAGTGTTAAGTGGCCTAATTTAGCAATTTCTCATGAAAAAAATTAGTTATCACAGATTGGACTGTATTTCTATAACTCTAAAATGTTCTTATTCATGCAGTGGAATCATTAAGTTTATTCTTCTTTCATTGTTTAAATGCATTTCTCATAACGACTGCCAGGAATTATTAGTGATTTGCCAATCACAAGTTAACCTATCTGTTTAGAGCTGGCAGAAGTGGTAAGAATTTTGCACAGGCAAAAATGTTGCACATTTATGCATTCAGATCCAGCCCAATCTGGTTTCATTGCAAGGGTAGGTCAAAATACAAATGCCTTAGCTAAAAAAAATGATAAAGGCAAACGGAGACACAAATACTGCATTAGTAGAGAAAAATACCAACTGTTACCATTCTAGATAAACAATTAGGGGTGGCAGATACAACTACCGCTAGAATGCAACATTCTTATAAAATCAGTTGACAAACTATTAAATGAAAAGCCCTCCTACCCAATGGCCACAAAGTTTGTTGCGGCAATTCAAAATCTTTGGTATTAATCTTTGGTTTGAGGTTAGAGTTCTTTTCTTCCTTGTGAGAGAACATTCTTAGAAGACAAGAAAGCTTGGTTTTAGAGTTTACCTTAACCAAATATATTTTAAACAGCTGAAAAATAATAATCTCTCCATTAAAAACTCTGCATCACAATAATTACAATCAATTTTTTATGGCCAAGACCCCATGAAAATTAGTACTAGGATATAATTAATGTAACATTAATGCCCAGAAAACCTGTTGTAAATTTGCCATTTAAACAGACTTGAAAATAATAACTATATACTCCATTCTAAATGTTTAGTGTTTTCAAAATTAGTATTTATATTAATTTTATCTAAAACTGTAAAATATAATTCTTTAACCTTCTATGAATGGAAATTACTCATGAAAATGTTTGGTAAATATTAATTTAAAATGATAATCTAAAACAATCTGTACTTCTTAAATATAAACATTTTTAGCTTCAAGGAATATAATATATATCCACAATATTTTTTTTTATAACTTTTTCAGGTAATGCTATGATGTGTATATGTGATAAATGTAAAACAATTTAGCTTTATAAATGGTGAACTCATAATATGATTTAATCATGAAAAGAAGTGCTCATCAGGTATCATAAAAGTAAATACGGTAGTCCTCTTTTATCCTCAGGAGATACGTTCCAAGACTCCCTTGGATGCCTGAAACCACGGATGTACCGAACCCTATGTATACTATGGTTTGTCCTATACATACATACCTATGATAAAGTTTAATTTATAGATTAGGCACAATAACAGATTAACCACAGTAACTAATAATAAAACAGAACAATTAAACAATATACTGTAATAAAGGTTATATGAATGTGTTCCGGGGGGCAAGACGGAGCAGGACATCGCGAGATTTCATCGTGCTATCATTCAACCTTTTCGGATCACAGGTAACTGAAACCGTGGAAAGCAGAACCACGGATAAGGGGGGACTACTGTAAATGATTTCTCATAAATTCATTTAAACAGTTTACTGCAATGATAGTCATTTAATATTCACGAAGTAGTGTCAATCTGATAAAGCACTGAAATGATTAAAACTATAACATTTATTTCTAGCAGTTTCTGGGAGTTTTAAGAGTATTTGTATGCAAGTATTTTGTGCTTATTTACTTTTAAAAGATCTTTACATGAAAAAGACACAACCATTTTACAGACTGCACAACAACAGCAAAGAATTTAAATGGAACCAAATTTGCCATTTTTAAAATCCCATCATGATGTTGTTGTTGTTATTGTTTTTAGGTGCCATCCTATCAGTTGTGACTCATAAAGACCCTAGAGGACACAGAAGAACTGCCTCATAGGGTTTCCAAGAAGTGGCTAGATTTGAACTGCCAACCTTTTGGTCAGCAGCCGAATTCTTAACCACTCTGCAATCAGGGTTTCCCCACCCAGGACAGTAAACATCAAATTTTGCTCCCCTGGGTCTTACATTTCTTTTTGACTGAAAGCAGCTTTGGAAATCCTTTTACCTGAAAGAAAGGAACGTTCCAGTCTTAACTCTGTTCCATCCCATAACTGTTCCCCATCTCCTCCCATCTTTCCTCCAACCCTCTGGCCCATACTACCCATCTATCAAAGTGCGTTTGGAGTGGAGGGATGGGGAGGACTGGCGATAAAAAAGTTCCCAAGACATTCTAAGAAAAAATTGTAAAATCCTTAATATTTCACTAAAGAATAAATTTACATTCACACCAACATATATGTGTGCCAGTTTCTGGAGATTATAATTATTTAAACTTTTCTTGGTTCACATTAAAATGCCTAAATAAATAACCCAGATTTTCCATACCGTAACTTGAAACCATATATTTAACACAGTTAGTGGAAACTCATATCCGATCTATAAGGAAGAGTTTCATTTTCTTTAAAATAACACTCTGAGAAACTGTTCTGAAAATACAAACTTCTCAGGTTGTTCACCTAAGCTGTCATGGTCATAAAATGCTACTAAATTCTTGAGCTCATCTTATTCATGAAATACTTCATGTGTTTTTAGAAAATACCACATTGTGGCTAAACACCATATTCCATTATGCCTGAAAACAATCAGTGGCTTACAGCAGTAAACAATTCAAATTGCACTCTTTATATTAGAAAGCTAAAATCCTTACAGAAATAGAACTGATAGTGAAAGCCCTAAGAAACCCAATATGTTTTCATATGAATAATAATTCAAATAACTTATTGGATATAAATTTAGAATGGCTTACTGGAGTATATTTCAAACAAAATTAATTTAATTTTGCAAACAATCAAGCTTCAATATTCTACATAATTTACCAAATATTCTCTGCAAAATAGTTTATTCTCAATTAGAATAGTAAAACATCTAAACCAAACTACAGTCATGGGCAACGTCCAACTGCATATATGTCCGTGGTCCCGTAAGGTTAAATTAAGAGTTCAGAAATCCCAATTGGACAATGGGGACATAGCAGATATACCCTCAAAAACAAAGAAAAAACTCTCCAAGTTGTTAAAGGCTCCACTGAAAGCAACAAGTTTAATGAAAATTCAAGAGTGGCCTAAATCAGATATGAAGAAATTGCTAATGACATGGATTGAAGACCAAACACAAAAGCAAATCCCTCTCAGCACACTAACAATCACTGCTAAGTCACGAAGTTTGTTTGAGACGCTTAAAGGAAAAGCAGGACCAGACTATGATACTGAGTTTAGTGCTAACTCTAGGTGGTTCAAGCGATTCAAACGTTTTTCGCTGCATAAGGTGAGTCTAGTAATGCTGATGTGAAGGCCGAAACTTTAGATAAACTAGGTGTTTGCACAATGTCCAAATCACATAATGTCCTATTTCACAGAACGTATCATGGATGTTAAGCAACGCATAACTGGTATTAGTCACCGGCAGTAACAGGATGCAATGTAAGTTTGAGGAAAAAAATAGTAAAAAATAAATTTGCAGGAACATTTTATTAATAAATTTCCATACTAATTTATATTTAAAATACACTCAGAATGCTCACCATCTGAAATATCAAGCCCTATACTAAGATCACGAAGATTATCCCATTTTTCATTTAAAACACTGGTATCTACATACAATGTGAAGAAATTCAACATTATCTCATAACATTTTAAAAAAGTTACTGTTACAAATATTTCACTTGTGAACCTAACTGTCCTGAGGGATATCTTCTCAAAATAGCATGGTTTAAAAGGAGGTTTAGTGGTGTGGCAAAGAGCAGAGATTATCAGAGAGGACTGAGTAATGAATGAGAAATTCAGTAGTAGATATAGCAAATAAACTATTATATCAAGATGCCTGCCTGTAGAAAGGAGAATATAGGGTTGTAACAAGGGAAGAAACAATGAATGAAAGGGGATTTTATTTGTTGTTTTCTTTTTTAAGGAGAATCTTGACTATATCTGCAGGGAGAAGAAAAGAGATAATAAAAAGTATGAGTTAAAAATACAGGAGACACAGAAATAATTGATGAGAAAGAATCCCACAGAAGAAGAACCAAAGGGAGTCAAGAAAAGAAATAGAAGGATTAACTGCGAACAGTGGGAGGAAGTCCTGAAAGTAGGGATGTGACAGTGTGGAGTTTATAGCCCAGGAATGTTAACTTGAGGTCCTTCTTTCATACTTTAACTGGAATCCTTACGAACATTCAGTAAACAACAAAGTTGTTTGTGAAACACATGAGAATAACTTTATTGCAATAAGAATATTTATTCTTTTAACTTAAAAATATCTGGAATATGATTTTCAGTGAAGATCATTTTTCATTTACAGCAGATGTATTATTGTTAATTGTCCATATGGGAAAACCAAGGAAACTGGCTTATAAATGAAAATAAGTATATTATTTGTTAACTTTGAAATAAAAATGATAATAATGATGCATTTGATGACAGAAACTTAAAATGTTTTAGGAATGGCAGACATGAGACTTCTTCTCAAACCCCTCAAAAAATAAGACTCAAGAAAGAATCACAAAATGCTTATCGCATACTAATAAAGGCAAGAATATGAAAAACATAAACTTTCCATGCCCTTACAACATCAGAATTTCACTAAATTAGATAAAAGTCAATGTATGTATATTTACATATAAATATATTTTGAGAAACTTGACTATATATCCAGTATGTAAAAAATCTAGTCTCAGAAAATTAAGCCTGTGCACTTAGTCAAAAAAAACTGTATACTTAATGTTCACTAAACACCTACCATCAACCAGCTGCTGTGTTCTTATCTCTAAACCCCACGGAAGTCTTTGAGGTAGTTAATTTCCCCATTTTACAGAGGCAGTGACTGAAACTCAAACGTTAGCATCACGTAGCTAAAAAATGTCTGAGGTGGGATTCAAAGCTTCACCAATTTGACTTCATGCTTTCTTCACTATGTTATGTTTCCTCTCATATAGTTTCTGTCTCACCTTACATTTTCCCTCTAAACTACGTCTTTGATATCTGATCCATAGACTGTAAAGCTCTGCACTCTTATGATTTAAATCTTGGCACCTTGGAGTGCTCCAGAAACCCTATGATGAATTGAGGGCATTTTCCACTCTCTTCTCACTCCATTGACAGAAAAAAAATCTCTATTCCACTCCCACCAGATGAACTGATATGTTTGGACTATGCCGTCCAGTTTCTTGACCTCAGTCTCCTTCCTCTGCCTGAGGGGCCTTCCCTATTACCTCTCATGTCTGCTCTAAAGCTCTCCATGAGGTGCACCTCTCACCAGGCAGGGCTAATGGTATCCTCGCCTTGTACCCAGAGGACACTCTGAAAGTACTCATTATTCCAAATCGTAAATTACTTTAATCTCTCCCCTGCTGAAATGTGAATCTTTAGAAGACAGGGATAGTACTTTTGTCAATGCAGAATCAACAGTTCCTAAAACAGTGTGTGGCACGTAGTAAAGAAGAACTATTTGATGTGCAGTGAAAATAACGTGAGCTTTTGAGGCAGGGGTGGGTGGTCTCAAATCTCACTTCTGCCTTGCAAAATCTATGATTTTGGGCAAGTTACTGTCTGTGAACTCCATTCCTCATTTGCATGGACATAAAATTACCTATCTTAAAGTACTGCTGTGAAGATTTAAAAAGAACTGATAGAAAGAATTAGAGTCCCTGGTACAAAATTGGAGCCCTGGTGGTGCAGTGGTAGAGCTCAGCTGCTAACCAAAAAAGGTTGGCAGTTCAAGTCCACCAGCAGCTCCTTGGAAACCATATGGGGCAGTTTCTACTCTGTCCTATAGGGTCACCATGAGTCACAACTGACTCTATGGCAATGTGTTATGGTGTCTGGGTACAAAATTAAGCACCTAATGAACATTAGTTTCCTATCCTTTCACCCCCACCTTCTTGAATGCCTGAATGCAGAATAAATGGTGTGTGCATTTATTCACTGAACAAGTATTAATCAAATGTCTAATAAGAAGTGATAGTAGGCACTGTGTATGTATGTGTGTGTGTGTCAGAGAGACGAATTTCTGCACTCAAGGAGTTGAGAATCCTACTGAAAAAATACAAAATGTATCCCAATGATTATTTGTATTAAAAAAAAAAAGGTAAGAAACTGTATTACTGTAAGTTAGTGCAAAGATATTACTCTGGAGAATGCAACTGCTTTTGGGTGGGGAAATAACGGAAGTGGTCATTAACAATCTGGACTCTGAAATAACTTTTGAAGGACTGATTATAAGTTGGAGTCACATCTGTACAGGAAAGGGTGTCCTAGGAAAAAAAAGAAAAGCCTGAGAAAAAGCAGAGAGGCATGAGAGCAAAGCCTTCCTCTGGGAACTGAGTGGCTTCGTCTGACTGGCTGGAGCTTAAGAAGCATGAGACAGTGCAGTGGGATAAAGACCTCAAACTGTAGGGAAAGAAACTCATACACATATTAACAGATTAAACACTCCATTTACTATATGGCTTTTAATTCTCCTGCATCCTAATTTGAGTCCCCATACCGCTTATCAGGATTTTCAACCGAAGTTACACAGAAGAAGAAAAGGGAATTAAAACATAAATCAGTTTTATATATTGTCCATTGGAAGCAAATTCTATTTACTTACTTAACAGAAAGAAGCAAAAGCCTAGAAACCTTCTAGTGGGTGAATACTGCTTACTATTAACGCTGACTATGAGAATTTCTATTCCCAGCTTGCAGGACTGTGAGAACAGGAAATATGAGTACTTACAGATATTCCTGTATCTTAAAAACAAGCAAACAAACAAACAAAATTCTTCTTGAGACAGGAATGTCATTGTCTTTCTCAATGGACCCAGTCTACCTTTTCCCTCTGCTCCATACTCAAAATGTTCTACTGCCCCCTGCTGCCTTTAAATTTCAGAAGTTTAAAAAAAAAAAAAAAAAACAGTTTCATCATCTTTCACTGATTTAACTGATTCCACCATTTTATTTTTTTCCCCTTTCTTCAAGTCCAGGTTCCAGGACTTGCATCTTGGTCAAAGAAAATTTTTTAAGGCAATTAAGGTCTAAGAACCATTAAAACTTGGCAGGCAAAATTTACAGCTTTGAAAATCCAGCACACACTTAAGCAATTCTATGTCGAAACCACAATTTCTTTGTTGTTGTTGTTTTTGTTGGTGCTGCCAAGTTGGTTCTGACTCATAGCGACACAGTGTACAACAGAATGAAACACTGTCCAGTCCTGCATGATCCTCACAATCACTGCTAGATTTGAGCCCACTGTTGCAGCCACTGTGTCAGTCCATCTCATCGAGGGTCTTCCTCTTTTTTGCTGACCCTCTACCTTACCAAGCATGATGTCCTTCTCCAGGGACTGACTCCTCTTGAAAACATGTCCAAAATACATGAGACGAAGTCTCGTCATCCTCACTTCCAAGGAGCATTCTGGCTGTACTTCTTCTAAGACAGATTCGTTTGTTCTTACTGGCAATCCATGGTATACTCAATATTCTTCGCCAACACCACTGAAAGGCATCAATTCTTCTTTTTTCAGAACTACTCAATTACACATTCTTATAGGAAGTCATAATCATTCCCCAAGTACATCGTTTGCCTCTTTCAGATGATACCAAACATTCTAACCCAAGTCCACAGGCTGTGTGTATAATTAGAGGTTTTTCATAATGGAATTCTATACAAGCTAGGTTAATAAGTAATATAAAGGATAAGGCTGGCTTATCCTATGTGGGGGAGCCCTGGTGGCACAGTGGTTAAGAGCTCAGCTCAGCAGTTTGAATCCACCAGCCAATCCTTGGAAACCCTATGGGACAGTTCGACTCTGTCCTATAGGGTTGCTATGAGTTGGAATCGACTTGATGGCAATGGGTATCCTATGCTAATGAAATTTGTTCATTAATTTCAGTTTAATTTGTAGTATAGAGCATTCTTTTTTTTTTTTTTGTCCTTCTTTTTGTGGTGTGTGTGTGTGTGTGTGTGTGTGTGTGTGTATGTGCACACATGTGTGTACCTCCTATTATCCACTCAGTATGTTAGGTCATAGGGATCTATGATTACCAAAAGTAAAAAATAAAAAATAAAAATAGAGCACCTCTAAAGTTCTCAGTCTAGCAGTGATCAAATGGCACATCATCCAAAGCATGGCTTTCTTTCAATATCACATTCAGCAAACATTTCTGAGTACCTGCTATGTGCTAGAATGCAGTAAAAATATTTATTCCTCTTTTCAGGAGGTCAAAGTCTACTGTACTAGAGAGCAAGGGGCTACTCCTTTCAGATGTCTCATCTTAGGTAAATGAAGGTGTCACAATCCACCTACTAATTCTGCATCATACATTAGTCATTCTTGATTCCAATTTGAATTATGTATTGCTATGTAAAAACCACCTGAAAACTTAGCGACTTAAAATGACAACAACCAATCATTACCTCCAAAAATTCTGTGGTTCAAGCAGGTGGATTTTATGCTTCTTGTGATGTTGCTTGGGTGCTGGAATAGCTAGAATTCCTAAACTGGCCTTCACTCATATGGCTGGCAGTCGGAATTGGCTGGGAGCACAGATGGGACTGTTGGCTTGGGACCATAGCTTTCCTCCACATAAACCTCTCTACATCCCTTCTTGGGCTTCCTCATAGCATGGTAGCTGGGTTCCAAGAAGGAGCACTCTAACTACAAGCATTCCAAGGGGACAAATCCTGAACGTGCAAGTATTCATCAAGCCTCTCCCTGGAGCTCAATCTCTAGCGTCTCACTGGTCAATGTCAGTCACGTAGCCAAACTCAGTCAATGAGGGGAACTACACAAAGGCATGGATACTGGGAGTCATGTTTAATGGAGGCCAACATAACAGTCCATCACAATTATTCTTCTTCATTCACAATCAACGCCTCTGAATTCTCCTTTAAGATGTTCCTAAAATATGTTCAATATCATCCATTAGCTCAATCTTTAGCTGTCGTTCACTTTTTTTTTTTTTTTTGGGCCTTTGTAGAAGTCTTCTAACTTGGCTTTTAATTAAAGATAAGGGAAGCAAGCATAGTGACATTTATTCTATGAGTAAACATGTATTGAGTAGAACACTATAGTATGAACTCTGTGTAACATAAGGCTGAGCAAGATACTTCCTATGCCCCCATAGTTAACTGTTCAGGGGAAATAACACATGCCCCCCGAGTCCTTTGAAGCTACCTTCTAAAGTACAATTATTGTTCTAGCTTACAGATTTGAACATGATGTCGCAACCCTGCTTAAGCATCATCCAAGTTTCTCCCAGCCCACCTGACTAGACTCAAACTCTGCAGTATCTTGCTGAAGGTCCCTCAAAGCAGCCTTTCAAGATTCATCTCCCATTACTTCCCCTCCGCTTACCACTCATTCTCTTTTGTAGCTCCATGTCTTTATTCCTGCCATTCCATCTACCCAGAATATCCCTCCCTAGTCCTCAGTTTTGTGACCTACATGTGATTCTCTTTTCAGAGCCACACTCAAGTACTTTCCTATAAGGCTTCCACAAAGACAGCAAGAACGAATCACATGTGTGCCTACATAGACTATTCCCAGACCTCTAACTTAGTGCTAATGCTGATTCACTGGAGTTTTGAGTGTTTCTACATTCAACAAACTGTTGGTTCCCCGAGGGTACAATGTTCATGGTTACACATACTGGTATCTTCAACATCTCACATAAAGCTAGAGTCATAGAAGAAAAAGAAAATGAGGGAGAGGTATCACATATAATTTCTTTCAATTCTATGTACTATCCTTCATGCACTAACTTAGAAACACCACAGTTGTAATCATATACAGAATTTAAGACATCAGCGCTTCTCCAAGATGAAATATGATCTAAAAGTAAATGGAGGCTAAATTCCTATTTGAAAAAAGAATAAATGTAAAGTAAATATAAAGAACCATTAAACTTTGTTTCAATTCTTCTGTCAATGCCTTCAAATAAGCATAACGGCTGACTTCCAAGGGTACTCACCGGATAAGGGTCCACTCCCTACATCCTGGCCACTGAAAATCCCAAATTAAATTCCACACTTAAGTAGAATAAAAACAGTGAATCTGAATTTAAAGTAAGTCTGACACGGTAGAAGACTAAATTATTCCATATAACGCTACTTTAATTTTAAAAATAGCCTGGGGATATTTTCATTCATGCTTTTAAAAGTACATGTGAATTAATGACAAAGTGTGTCTCTTATTAAACCTTAATTGCAATGTAGTCAATAGATTTCAACAATTGAATGGATTTTTAACATAATCACATAGATGATGGCAGAATGTAAAGTTACCTCATGCAAGTTCCATATCATATGTAATCTTATACAAACAATTGTGTAATTCAGTAAGCACTGAATTCATTGTAACAGACTTTACTGGATAATAACTGCTTTAAAAATTCACCAAGACTTTCTAGACAGGCTCCATTTAACATTCCATCTTATCCCCCACTCACTTGCTCTTCTCTCTTACTCTCTAACCACACTGGATTGCACATCTCATTTTCTCTAGTGGGTATTACACCACAACCTCAAATGCCCTCCACAAATGCAACTACTTTTTTATGGCCCACCTCAAGTATCATTTCCTCCACAAAGCCCTCCTGAACCCTTCATCTGGAAATGAAGGCTGTTTCCTCAGACAGATTTCAATACTCTGACGGTTGGTCACTGTTGTGTATAGATGTTTTCTTCCAATTTTCTCATAGGGACGATGTTTTGTTTAATTTGAACACTTCACATTTCCTCACACAAAGTTGGCACTGGGAAGTCCCTGGTTGGCACACCAGTTAAGCGCTCAACTACTAACCAAAAAATAGGCGGTTTGAATCCACCCAGAGAAGCCTCAGAAGAAAGCTTGGTGATCTACTTCTGAAAGATCACAGCCACTGGAAGCCCTATGGAGCACAACTCTATTCTGAAACACATGGGTTGGCACAAGTCATTGTCGACTCAATGGCAACTGTTTACTGGTTTAGTAGGCAGTGGATAAAATTTTAATAACTGAAATAATAAATAACTACCCAAAACAAGGCTTGAATCTTGTCTGTTAATTTTAATAGCCATTTACTTAAATCATGGACACTTAAAAAAGATGGACATGTGTATCGGATATTTTATTTCACTAATTTTTCATTCATGTGTGAAGAGAATAAAATACTACAAAATGAAAAAATATAAATTCCAGGATATGAAAAAATAGATTCCCCAACATGAGTAAAATCGTAATTCTGAAATGTGTCACATGTTTCTGCATCCTTTGGCAAAATGATGAAAAGAGAAAACTAATCTGCATTCTTCTAATTCTATTTTTGCCACCTCACAGACATGTACTCTTTCTGTAAAATGAGGTCAATGATATCTCCTTTGCTTACCTCACAGAATTCTAATGAGCATGTATACAAAAATTCTTTCCTTATAAACTAAGCTAATAATAAGATTTTATTATTATTGAGTCAAAAATTCAATATATGGTGTATTTTTGCACTAGAAATGATTGAACCTGAAGAACAATTAGCCCAATCACTGTCTAGCATTCTTAGGGAGAATCTTTCTTTGAGAAATAAAATATTCATCATTTCTAATTATAAATGGTACTGTTGTCAAGACAACTTTTCTCATGAGGGATAGGATTATTCTAAAATAGCCTTCTTTAAGAATTTTTTTTAAAAAACTCAATTCGGATTTACAAATGAAAGAATGAAAAATTTTGATATAGAAATTTCAAAATAGACAACAATATGCTTGTCTCTTTCTTAGTTTACAATAAGGATGTGTCCAAAATAGTCAATATTCTGAATTATAAAAGTATATTTTTATCATCATCATAATAATTTCATAATTATATAATATCCATAATTTTTAAAACTCTTCCATAACTTATTCAAATCGCCTGACAACCTTGTGTGTAAAGCAGAGTAACCAGTTGCTGTCTAGTCTGACTCACAGCAATTGCGCCCCATAGAGTTTTCAATGGCTGATTTTTCAGAAGATTGCCAGGTCTTTCTTCAATGGCGCCTCTGCATGGACTCCAACCTCCAAACTTTCGGTTAGTAACCAAGCACATTAAGCATTTGTACCAGAAGTAGCCAGTAAGAATGCACTCACTCATTCATTCATTTATCCATCCATTCATCTGCCTTTTATCATGTATCTACTGTGAGGCAAACATTGTGCTATATGTTGAGGGAGTAAAAAGATTAATGAAATTAGTCTTTTAATTATAAAATTGTATATAGCAGATCTAGTTGTTAAATAAAACTGTAAATTCAGTAAGTGCTATTGTATTTTGGGGCCCTGGTGGCACAGAAGTTAAGAGCATGGCTGCTAACCAAAAGGTCAGCACTCTGAATCCACTAGCCGCTCCTTGGATAGCCTATGGGGCATTCTACTCTGTCCCAGAAGGTCGCTATGAGTCGGAATGGACTCGATGTCCACGGGATTTTTTTTTTTTTTGTCACTGAGTAGTGCAGTTCATGTCATCGCTGCTAACTGAAAGGTTGGAGGTTCAAGTTCTCACAAGAAAGGCCTGGAGATTTAATTTTGAAAAATCAGCCACTGAATATCCATGGATCACAGCTCTATTCTGACACACATGGGGTTGCCATGAGTTGGAATCAACCTAACAGCAACTGGAGTCACATAGCAATACTCCAACTAAGCTCTAGGAATCACAGCAGATAAGGTTAAAAAAAAAAAAAAAATAAGAAGAGTTTCATAGGGGAAAAAAATATTTACTTTTTGGTTTTCAAACAGTAAGCTAGAGGTTTTATTCTCTTAAAATTAAAAATAAGCAACCAATCACTAATTAATTGTTTAACACATAATATATGTCCATTACTACAGTAATCACTAAATATACAAGAAATAAAGACCAAAGTTCTGTTGTAGCTGAGAACAGGAGGTTTGTATGTGGTATGTGTGTGTGTCTACGTGTGTGGAAGACAACCCAAACACATTCATCACATATTATATCCAAAGATATCTAGATATGTAGCTAGCTAAGGAATTACTGTTCTAAAAATAAATTGATAATTGTATTAAAACTATGAAATTTTATGTGTTCTAGCTGGTGGAAACAAACAAATGAATGTCCTTGTAATATACAATTCCATGTCCCTTGTCAAGGTGGATGCAAATCTGGGACTGAAATTTTGTATAATCTCTACAAACATCTTATGAAAACATATACCCTACAGCAATTCATAAGTAAAACCATTCCACTTTCTTTACTGAGAACAGAGCACGGAACCAGTTATGGAAATTCAGTATCACCCTACATGATCCATTGTGCTAGACCTTGAGTTTAATTGAAAATCTGTATTTTAAAGAAAGAAAGCAAAGAGATTTTTTAAAAATCCATATAATATTGAAACGTGATTTTAATTATTTTATAAATTTGTTTAGTTTAGAAAGTAGTAAACTATATCTAATGATAATATACTGTAAAGGATTTTTATGGGCATTAAAATGTTATTTGTTATTCTATATTACATGATATATTTTTTAATATATTTTTATATCTCAAACAATGCACTGCATTGGGCATATCTTCTGCAAAAAACTTCTTTAAAGTGTTAAAAAGCAAAGATGTCACTTTAAGGACTAAGGTGCACCTGACCCACGCCACGGTGTTTTCAATCGCCTCATATGCATGCAAAAGCTGGACAATGAATAAGGAAGAAGAACTGATGCCTTTGAATTATGGTGTTGGCAAAGAATACTGAATATACTATAGATTGCCAAAAGAATGAACAAATCTGTCTTGGAAGAAGTACAGTCAGAATGCGCCTTACAAGGGAGGATGCTGAGACTTAGTCTCAAGTACTTTGGACATGTTATCAGGAGGGACCAGTCCTTGGAGAAGGACATCATGCTTCGTGAAGTAGAGGGTCAGCGAAAAAGAGGAAGTGCCTCAAGGAGATGGACTGACACAGTGGCTGCAACAGTTAGCTCAAGCATAACAACGATTCTGAGAATGGCGCAAGACAGGGCAGCATTCCTTCTGTCGTACATACGGTCGCTATGAGTCAGAAGCGACTCGATGGCACCTGACAACAAAAACAACATGTTATTTTTTACTGTGAAAAGTTTATACTTGTAAGATGACCTATGCCTGAGTAAAATATCATATATTTGGAAATGATAACCTTTGTTCCAGAATTTTCTAGGTGTGACAATAATAGATTAATAAATTGAGTATTACTGACTAAAAGAGAATTATTATAAAAGTCTGCACCATTTTTAATGAAAATGTCTGTTGTGGGGCCCTATAAATAGCCAAAAGCAAAAACAATCTCTTGGCTTTGACAAATGGGCAGCAGGAATAATGCCAGGCAACGACAGCAGAATGTGGAATTGGCTCCCCTTGATGGACCTCAAAGGAGTCCTGGTGGTGCAGTGGTTAAGGCACTCAGCTGCCAACCAAAACGTTGGTGATTCAAACCTACCAGCGGCTCCACAGGAGAAAGATGTGGCAGTCGGCTTTCATAAAGATTTACAGCCTTGGAAACCCTATGAGGCAGTTCTACCCTGTCCTATATGGTCACTGAGTCGGAATCGACTCGACAGTAGTAGGTTTGAGTTGGACCTGAAAAGTCCACATTTTTGACCATCATTACATCACAGAACTTTAAAGAACAGAATAATGAACAATGTTAACAAAATTTAAGACTACAGCTGCATGTGAAATCTGTGTTTAGTCATCTTTTTTTTTTTCCCCTAGCTAAAAAGAAGTCAGGAAAATCAGCATAGAGTTCGTGAAGAAAATAGCAATTAATTTTCAGTGCGGTGAACAAAGAATGTCCAAATGAGGTATATAATCTTTGTGAGTCACAAATGATGTTGTCTTCTCTCTTCATCTCTAAAACACTGTCATCCATAACTGCATGTAGAAGAAAATAAAATCAGAGAGTCACTCTAACACTAAAATATTGTTGGAGATAATGTTCTGGTATTAACATTTGTTTTTACTCTTGTTGATACACAAATATATGAGAAAGAACTTCCAAAAAGCTTTGTATGTTTGTACTGTTCAAACCAATACATACATTTATGTCTCTTTAATAGCTACATTATGATTCAGTCATTCACTGGATTTTCTTTAACCTGCTTGGCCCAGCAGGTCTGAGAACAACTGGAATGGCAGAAGGGGGAATTAATACAATGCAAAGAAAATGCTATAATCCCTAGCCTCACTCATACGTATAGGATAGTGGGGAAAAATACTGCAGAAAAAGTATCACAGTCACTGAAATAAATGTAAAGTTTCAACTATGAATAATAGTTGATTTTAGAGCTATTGGAAAATAATGAAATAAATGACAATCTCAAACGTGAAAACAAAGAGCTTACTACCAGCCTCCTTGACTTGGACTTGCCACAGCAAGGGTGCTCCCACCTTCACTATGAGGGCCACTGTGAAAAGCACCAAGTTTTCGAAAACTGAGGTATTCCGAAGGGAAAAAGGAAAGAAATTAAAAATCACAACTAGGCCTCGAATCCACCAGCTGCTCCTTGGAAACCCTAGCTTCCACAGAGCAGTTCTACTCTGTCCTATAGGGTCGCTGTGAGTTGGAATCGGCTGCAGCAGCAGTGGGCTTGGGTTTTTAGGTCCTAAAACCTTCTTAAAAGCTCCAGTAACACATCAAGATGTTTCTGTCATACCCAAATTGCATTTTTTCATACATCATAAATATATACACATACATATATATATATATATGTATGTGTATATATATATTAAACTTTACTTGTTGCTTTTCTTAAACTTTGGTCACTTGGAAAGTTGAGATTAAGAAGACTTATCCAAGCCCAGAGCACTGAAGTGTTCAAATGCCATGCCCTAGAGTGAATTGGTTGAAACAGATTGCTTTCCTTTTAAAAAGTAGGTTAGTTAGATGGCAACATCGTGGTCCGTGCTTGTACTACGGAATCCCCGCGTAGCGTAAATGGTTAACACCCTCCACTGCTCACTGAAAGGCTGGAGGTTCAAGTCCAGCTTTTCGATGTGTCCTACCCAGAAATGCCTCGGAAGAATGGCCTGGTGATCTACTTCTAAAATATCAGCCACTGAAAACCCATATGGAGCACAGCTCAACTCTGACACACATGAGGTCACCCTGAATTGGAGTTGACTTGAGGGCCACTGCTTTAACTGGTTGCTTATGCTACACGTTTACAGGAGGATGCTGGGACCACAAAAGAGTTGAATAAGAAAGGACAAACACCAAAAATAGTTTCTTCTGAAAACTTTTATGGGGACTATTTACTTTCCAGAAAATAGAAGGAAAATGCCCATCAGTTTAGGTACTTTACAGCACATATCCCTTTAGGACCCAGCACTCAAGGAAGCATTGGTACTGAAGCTCAGATCCATATGGATTAAATAGGTTGTGTGTGCTGGCCTGGGAACTGAACCAATATTTACAACATTCTTTCTAGGGGAAAACATGTTCCAAGTTCTAAATAACTTACAAAAGTTTGGAATACACCAATGTAAAAAAAAAAAAAAATTTCTATGAGATATATTATGAAGACAGGATATCGGTTACGTCAAACACAGAGTTAATTCATGTTGACCCACATGAGCTCCCTTTTATACCTCTCATTTTTTACTCATGGCCTGGCAAGGGAATGAGAATGTCATGATTTACACAGGTATATCATCTTTGTTTGTGAACACCCTATGAGACTTTTAACAATAGCAACAAGAATACATAATAAATCTCTAGCAACCTTACCCTAATTCCGCCATAGTCAGTGGACTCTATTTGAGCTGGCCTATTGACATTTATTAGACTGACAATTTTGCCTGGGGAATCTCAAAAATGTGATTTTCCAGATTTTGCTGGTTAGCAAACACATAGTTTACTGTACTTGGTTTCTCTTTTATCTTGAAGGACTCATCCACTGGCAAATAGCTCAGTTAAAATATCCAAGTTCTTGGCATTCAAGTTGAAGGGGGAAAAAAGCATTAAGAACATTTTGCCTTCAAACTCTAATTATTTTAGAGATGTAAAATGTTTACAAAGAGAACAATTTCCTCCAAATTCTAAAATTCAGGAAAACAAAAGATTTCACTTTAGGTAAATCCTAGAATTTTCAGTGTATTACTAAAAATGTGGGCCATTTTTTAAAGAGTTGTAGCTTACAACAGCACTTACCTGTTTTTATTAACTATTTCTCAATTTATTAAAGTAGGTCTTAAGAATAAATTTTTAAAAAAGAAACCAAGATTGTAAGAAATGCGTGTGAATTAAGAAAACTCCTTATAAAGAAGTGACGGGGAGTGACAAACATCACTGCAAGAGAAAAAAAATGACACTCTGAAAAATCAAGATATATTAGCAGTAAACCACTTTCAAGGACAAACAATTATAAGAGCCTCTGATTGCACGTATCAAATGCTGTGTGTCCAGGCTGAGTGGTCAGCCTTTGTGTTAGCAATAAAGAAAGGGCAATTTCACATTGACACTGGTAACTCATAAACAGAAGGTATCGAGTTAGAAATGCTATCCCTTTCTTTCGTTTTGAGATGGTTTCAATCTACTTGCTGAAATCTGCCCATGGCTTTTCTTTGTTTCAAAGCTTAAATTGTTATACATATTAAAAGAAAGTTCCCATTTGTTCATTTCACAGATACTCCCCCATACTGTGAAAGGGAGGTGTTGTCGTGAAGAAGCAAATGGCATATTTAATCAGCGAATACACAACACTGTTTACATCCATGAAACCAAAGCATTTAATAAAAATTGGATGGTAATGATTTCCTGAGGCTCCTGTGATATCTATAGTCTTCATCCCAGAAGGGAATATAAGGGCATATTGGGGTTGTTTACCTGTCAATCACTTGTCAGTCTCACCAATTCTCTACAAATATTCCTTGAACTTTGAAACTTCTTTACCAATTGCTGTAATTAGAATTTTTAAACAAAGCAACGGACACATTTTCTAAAACGATTAAATTAAATCACCAGCACACACAAAAGAAAAGGTAAATGCCATGGTTACTTTTGTGCAACTGAAAATGACATTTTTTTTAACTTGCTTTCAGTTCATGTCCCTGGTTTATGTTTGATTGTGTTCTGTTTTTTTAATGCAACATTTCACTCTCCCCATCTTTTATCTTTGTAACAACGGACATTCTGATAAGTAGCTAGAGTAATAAATATGCAATAACTAATATTTCGATGTTCAAACAGAATATCAAGTGTTTAACTAGAGACTAATTTGTTCTTGCAAGCATAACAAAATAGGTTAGTAATGGGTTTTTGTTGGTTGCCTAATATTTCTGGAATCTGTATAGTAAGTAAAAGATCAGGGGACAAAAATGGTACAAAACTTGTCTAAACATACTTCTGCCTTGCAAACATTTTTTTGGCTTAAAATAGATTTCACGTATGGC
Organism: Trichechus manatus latirostris; assembly: GCF_000243295.1. NCBI lineage: Eukaryota > Metazoa > Chordata > Mammalia > Sirenia > Trichechidae > Trichechus > Trichechus manatus. The sequence continues at coordinate 15,438,609 of NW_004443970.1, forward strand.
AGGAGTCATCACGGAAAGAAAGTGCAAACATAGTCTTTTATAGAGAGCATTTTGTGCCAAAGAACACAGTAATTTGAGCACGTAACATTAGTAATGATTTACTTAATAATATCTGTCCTTTCTTATTCTCCATTTTTACTTTCTTTTCAAAATGGGTTTGTAAGAAAAATAAATAAAACCACTAAACTTAAGCAGATTTCCTTATAGTTACGCTCTCTCAACTGACAGCATAAGGTTAATTTTTTAAAAAGAACACCGTGCACAGAAAGGATATTTGGAAATAGCTCCTTAAAAGCCTAAAAATAATACAAGCTTTTGTTTTGTTTCATTTTGTTTCACTTTACTGGGTAAATGAGCTTCCCATGCAGATAAAATAAGTAATTTTTTTTTTTTTTTAAGAAGGGGAAATGGATCTAATTGGCAACAAATGAGTTGAGTTTAACTGACAGGCTATTAAGATAGCTGGTGTGTCTTCTGCCCAAGTACGAATCTAAGTGGTTTCTCCAAAATGTTGTCGTTGTTATGTGCCATCGAGTCGGTTCCGACTCAGCAACCCTATGTACAACAGAACGAAACACTGCCCAATCCTGCGCTATCTTCACTATCATTGTTATGCTTGAGCCCACTGTTACAGCCACAGTGTCAATCCATCTCGTTGAGTCTTCCTCTTGTTCACTGACCCTTTCTCGATAATTCTCCAAAATATCACGTACAAGTAAAGAGTCCAAAACCAAACCCATTGTTGAGTCCACTCCAACTCATAGAGACCCCACATATTCGGAGTAGAACTGTACTCCATTGAGTTTTCAATGGTTATAATCTTTATGGAAATAGACCACCAGGCCTTTCTTCTGAGGTACCATGGGGTGAATCTGAACAATCAACTTTTCTGTTAGTGGTGCTGTATGTTATAGCATTTACCATAGTTGTCCTTTATTCTTACATACCTCTCAGCATCTTTCTTGACCTTGGTCACACTGTCCTTACCCTTCACCATAATTAACATTTGTCTTCTATCTAGTTAGTCTCTCCCCCTTCCCCTTCCATTCATGGTAACCATCTGTCATTGACTGAGTTGTGTCCCCCAAAAATACCTGTCAGTTTGTCTGGGTCATGATTCCCAGTGTTGTATGATTGTGTAATCTGATGTGATTTCCTTATCTATTGTAAATTCTATCACTATAATGAGATTATATGTGATCTCCTTATGTGTTGTAAACTCTATCACTGTGATGAGGTTATACTGATGAGGTTGACAAGATTAATGTCTTAATGCAACCTCTTTTGAGATACAAGAGAGAGAAGTGAGCAGAGACACATGGGAACCTTGTACCACCAAGAAAGCGGTGCCGGGAGCAGAGCACATCCTTTGGACCTGAGGTTCCTGTGCTGAGACGCTCTGAGACCAAAGGAAGACTAATGCATCACAAGGACCTTCCTCCAGAGCCGACAGAGAGAGAAAGCCTTCTCCTGGAGTTGATGCCCTGAATGTGGACTTGTAGCCTACTAGACTGTGAGAGAATGAACTTCTCTTTGTTAAAACCATCCACTTGTGATATTTCTGTTAGAGCAGCACTAGATGACTAAGACACCATCAAACAATGTTTCTTTCTATGTGTAAACCTATTCTTGACTTTTTATAATAGTTGTCTCATACAATACTTGTCCTTTTGTGATTCACTTATTTCAATCAGCATAATGCCCTCCAGATTCATCCATGTTGTGAGATGTTTCACAGATTAATCATTATTCTTTATATTTGTGTAGTATTACATTGTGTGTGTTTATCCATTCATCCATTAACGGGCATTTAGGTTGCTTCCATATTTTTGCTATTCTGAATAGTGCTGCAACGAACATGAGTGTGCATTATGTCTATTCATGTTACGGCTCTTATTTCTCTGGGATGTATACCTAAGAATAGGATGCTGGATCATACTGTAATTCTATTTCTAGCTTTTTAAGGAAGCACCATATCGTTCTCCATTATGGTTGTACAATTTTACATTCCCACGAGCAGTGTATAAGAGTTCAATCTCCCCAGCATTTGTTGTATTTTTCTTTTTTTAAATCAGTGACATTGCTGGGGTGAGGTGATATTCCACTGTAGTTTTGATCTGTATCTCTCTAATGGCTAATGATTGCGAGAATCTCTTCATGTTTCATGTGTTTATTATCCTCCTGAATGTCTTCTTTGGTGAAATGTCTGTTCATGTCCTTTGCTCGTTTTTTTAAATTGTGTTGTTTGCCTTTTTGTTGTTGAGATGTAGGAGTTTTCTATAAATATCAGAGATTAGTGCCTTTTCAGATATGTCATAGCCAAAAATATATTCCCAGTCTGTACGTTCTCTTTTTACTCTTTTGGTGAAGTCTTTTGATGAGCACAAGTGTTTAATTTTTAAAAGATCCCAATAATCTAGTTTATCGTCTGGTGCTTGCGCATATTTAGTTATGTCTGGTGTACTGTTTATGCCATATGTTAGGGCCAATAATGTTGTCCCTATTTTTTCATCCACAATCTTTATAGTTTTAGGTTTTACATTTAGGTCTGTGATACATTTTGAGTTGGTTTTTGTGTATGATGTGAGGATCTTGTTTCATTATCCTACAGATGGATATCCAGTTTTACTAGCACCATTTGTTAAAGAGACTTTCCTTTCCCCATTTAATGGACTTCAACCATTTGTCAAAGATCACCTGTCTGTAGGTGGATGAGTTTACTCCTGGGTTCTCAATTCTGTTTCATTGGTCTGTATGTCTGATGTTGTACCAGCTTCAGGCTGTTTTAACTACCGTGGCCGTACAGGAGATTCTGAGATTGGGAAGTTTGAGTCCTCCTATTTTGTTTTTTCTTCAATGATGCTTTACTTATCCGGGGCCTCTTTCCTTTCCATATAAAGTTGTTAATTAATTTTTCCATCTCATTAAAGAATGTTGTTGGAAATTGGATCAGGATTACATTGTATTTGTAGATTGCTTTGGGTAGTATTGACATTTTCACAATGTTAAGCCTTCCTATCCATGAGCATGGTATGTTTTTCCATTTTTGTAAGTCTCTTTTGGTTTCTTGCAGTAGTGTTTTATAATTGTATTTGTTTAAGTCTTTTATGTCCCTAGTTATATTTATTCCTAAGTATTTTATCTTTTTGAGAGCTATTGTAAATGGTATCCTTTTCCTGATTTCCTTTTCGGAGTTCTCATTGTTACTGTAGAGAAATCCAGCTGATTTTTGTATGTTGATCTTGTACTCTGACACTTTGCTGAATTCTTCTATTAGTTTTAGTAGCTTTCTTACAGAGTCTCTGGGATTGTCTATTTACATGATCATGTTACCTGCAAATAGGGATAATTTTACTTCTTTCTTATAAATTTGTATTCCTTTTATTTCCATTTCTTGAGTTATTACTCTAGCTAGTATTTCCAGTACAATACTGAATAAAGTGGTGATAAAGGACATCCTTGTCTAGTTCCTGTTCTCAAGGAGAATGCTTTCACGTCTCTCTCAGTTAAGAATAATGTTGGCTGTAGGTTTTGTATATATGCCCTTAATTATGCTGAAGAATTTCCTTTCTATTAGTATTTTGCTGAGGGTTTTCAGAAAGATGCTTATCTGTGTTTTATTGACTATGCAAAGGCATTTGACTGTGTGGATCATAACAAATTGTGGATAACACTGCGAAGAATGGGAATTCCAGAACATTTAATTGTACTCCTGTGGAACCTGTACATAGACCAAGAAGCAGTCATTCGAACAGAACAAGGGGATACTGTGTGGTTTAAAATCAGGAAAGGTGTGTTTCAGAGTTGTATCCTTTCACCATACTTATTCAATCTGTATGCTAAGCAAATAGTCCATGAAGCTGGACTATATGAAGAAGAATGTAGCATCAAGATTGGAAGAAAACTCATTAACAACCCGTGATATGCAGATGACATAACCTTGCTCACTGAGAGTGAAAAGGAGTTGAAGCACTTACTGATGAAGATCAAAGACTAGAGCCTTCAATATGGATTCCACTCAACACAAAGAAAACAAAAATCCTCACAACTGAACCAATAAGTAACATCATTATAAACGGAGAAAATGTTACAGTTGTCAAGCATTTCATTTAACTTGGATCCACAATCAATACCCCTGGAAGCAGCAGCCAAGACATCAAACGATACACTGCATTGGGCAAGCTGGCTGCAAAAAACCTCTTTGAAGTGTTAAAAAGCAAAGATGTCACTTTGAGGACTAAGGTGCACCTGACCCAAGCCTTGGTGTTTTCAATCGCCTCATATGCACGTGAAAGCCGGATGATGAATAAGGAAGACCGAAGAAGAACTGATGCCTTTGAATTATAGTGTTGGCAAAGAATATTAAATATGCCATCGACTGCCAGAAGAACAAATAAATCTGTCTTGGAAGAAGTACAGCTAAAATGCTCCTTAGAAGCAAGGATGGCGAGACTTCATCTCATGTACGTTGGACATGTTATCAGGAGGGACCAGTCACTGGAGAAGGACATCAGGCTTGGCAAAGTAGAGAATCAGTGGAAAAGAGGAACACCCTCAACGAGATGGATTAACACAGTGGCTGCAAAAATGGGCTCAAGCATAACAATGACTGTGAGGATGCCACACGACCGGGCAGTGTTTTGTTCTGTTGTACGCAGGGTTGCTATGAGTCAGAACCAACTCGATGACACCTAATAACAACACGTCTTATTAATCCACTACCCCAAGTGTATACAAGATTTCTTAGGCAATGGATATACTACTTAACCATTTCAACGAATGCAAGTCTCTCTATGTGAAGTATGTTTTTCCCTCTCATGTCTTTGAAAACTGCAGAAATATAGCTAAAATGGAATCTCTGTATTTTCTTCCCAGATATACCCAACAGAAGTGATTCTTCCTCCCATAGAGCCCTCTAGCACCTCTATGACTCAGAATTATTCAGGACATTGCTGTAAGAATATCATTATTTAATCCTTAAAAAAAAAAAAAAGCTTAGTTAATTAGCCAGTTATCTAACAGAAATGCAAATATTTCGACTTGTTTAACATTGTTGTTTGTTGTTAGGTTTGTTGTGTCAGACTTTGACCCATGTTGACTCCATGAACGACTGACCAAAACGCTGCCCAGTCCTACACCATTTCCATGATCAGTTGCAGACTGGACCGCTGTGATCCGCAGGGTTTTCACTGGGTGATTTTTGGAAGTAGATCGCCACGCCTTTCTTCCTGGTCCATCTTAGTCTGGAAGTTCCAATGAAACCTGTTCAGCATCATAGCAACATGTAAGCCTCCACCAACAGACAGATGGTGGCTGCCCATGAGGTCCACTAGCCAGGAATCCAACCCGGCTCTCCCCTGTGGGAAATGAGAATTCTCCCACTGAACCACAAATGACAATGAATATATAATTTTTAAAAGTAATCATCACATCAGACCTCACCTAAGCAGTTGCAATTTTATTACTGCTAATAAACATGAAAAAGCATTCTGCAGTTAGCATTTCAAACCTCCAAAAGTTCTATAACTACTGTTCACTTGGTACTATACCAGCCACTTTCACATATTCTCATTCATTTCTTATAACAAATCTGAAAATTAATTAACAGTATAACTGAGGTTCAAACTGGTTAATTATTTTGCCAAAAGTCACACGTATAGGAAAAGGCTGAGCCATGACTCCAACTAAGACATTCTGACTCGAGGCATATCTGCGTATTTGTGTGGTTAGGAACCTACCATTCATTCCATTAGTATCATATCCCAGAGGCAGAGAAGTAATGAAGTAGTTTCTTTACATCTACAGATTTAAAGTAAGTCAATGAATGGGGAAAAGAAGACATCATAAACACTCATCTGAAAGGGGAATTGGTTCATTAATCTTGGTATCAGTGCCAAAAAGGACTGAATTGGGATGGATTTGAATAAATCCTGAAGAAAAACATTAGCCACAGTCCATCCATTCTCAGTATCAGCACATGCACAAGAACAGCTCATACACATATATGACTCACATGTGTGGGTGCCCACTCACATACACATATACATACACAATGGCAAATGAGACATTATTCTAAGCCCCTTTATCACCTTCTTAAGGCATCTAAAAATGACCACAAAAGAAAGCTGTAAGTCAGGTTAGAAACTACCATGATATTGGCATCACAAACCAAATCAATGGTTTCCATAGAAGTTTTGACCATGTAACACCATGAGTAAAAATTTCTGAGCATATGCCCCCACCATTTATAATTTATGTATTTACAAATTAGTGCTACTCTACCAATATGGAGTCCCTGGGAACAAACAACTAAGCACATGGCTACTAACCGAAAGGTTGGCAGTTTGAGTCCACCCAATGGCACCTCAGAAGTAAAGCCTGGCTATCTACTTCTGAAACCAGCCACTGAAAACCCTATGGAGCAGAGATCTCCTCTGACACACAAGAGATCGTCATGAGTTGAACCCGACTCAATGGCAGCTGGTTACTGGGACCAATACACTATGTACATTTAAAATAAAAACGAAAGTCGAAATGTTTCAAAGTGGAGAAAAAAATTAAACAAATTTCTAATTTTTTTCACCTATATTTAAGGCCACACTAGCACATACAGCATCTTTGTGGAAAAAAAAAGATAAAGGAGCCCTCTCAGGGACAGACATCAGCATAGTAAGCAGAAGGCAGGCTGGACTTCAGCCCTCATTCTCCTCACGTGCAATGTCCAACCTGCACCCCGCTTATGAGATCCCCAAAAAGATTGCCTTGAACAGTCCGTAGAGTATGCACACCCCACACTGGAGGCAGTGAATAACTATTTTCTGAATGCTTTTCCAGCAAAGATTTAGACATCTAGGTAAAAGCATACAATGTAAGACATTCATCATTCATTCATCTTTTTGAAAACTGATCTCTGGGGCCTTCTACACCAGGCCCTGTGTTAGGCAATGAGCAAACATCTCAGGCTAGATTCAGGCTCTACTTTTCAACTCGATGGAAAGACAGATGAGAAAAACAGACATGTGATGACTGCCCTAGCAACGGGCTACAGCCACACAGAGCGACACCTAACCTTAGCCTTGAGTGAAGTGAGGCGCAGCAAAGGTGACTGCTATGCTGAGCCCTGAAATAAGAGAACGACATGGGGAGAACTGAGTTAGGAAAACAGTCACTGTCGTCCCAGACTTTACGATTTTCCATAATTTAGGTTATTATGAGAAAGATATAGAAAAAAATAAGGACTAACACAAAACACTCTCTCTTCTACAAACCAGAAGTATAATTTACTGAAAGACATGAAAGTTGGCTGGCAGGACAATGTTTGGTGGCATACATTCAATAAATATTTACTGAGCACCTACTATATATGCAAGAAATCAAACGTGTTGCACTGGGCAAATCTGCTGCAGAAGACCTTTTGAAAGTGTTAAAAAGCAAAGATGTCACCTTGAAGACTAAGGTGCACCTGACCCAAGCCATGGTGTTTTCAATCACCTCATAAGCATGTGAAAGCTGGGCAATGAATAAGGAAGACCAAAGAACTGACGCCTTTGAATTATGGTGTTGGTGAAGAATACTGAATATACCATGGACTGCCAAAAGGACGAACAAATCTGTCTTGGAAGAAGGACAACCAGAATGCTCCTTAGAAGCAAGGATAGCTAGACTTCATCTCACATACTTTGGACATGTTATCAGGAGGGATCAGTCCCTGGAGAAGGACATCATGCTTGGTAAAGTAGAAGGTCAGTGAAAAAGAGGAAGACCCTCAATAAGATGAATTGACACGGTGGCCGAAAGAATGGGCTCGAGCATAGCAACAATTGTGAGGATGGCCCAGAACCAGACAGTGCTTTGTTCTGTTGTACACAGGGTGGCTATGAGTCTGAATTGAGTCTATGGCATCTAACAACAACACTATATATGCCAAGTGCTGGGTAGGCATTAGAGAAAGAATGAGGAATTAAAAACTTGACCTCTGTTTTCAAGAGGTTCTAGTGAAGACACAGCATTAATAAAACAATCATCCAAATACCTAAAACCCAAAAACCAAACACGCTGCCATCGAGTCAATTCTGACTCATACTGACCCTATAGGATAGACTAGAACTACCCTGTATGGTCTCTGAGGCTGTAATCTTTACAGAAGCAGACCGCCACATCTTTCTCCTGCAGAGGGCTGGTGGGTTTGAACAGCTGACCTTTCAGTTAGCATCCAAGCACTTAAACCACTGTGCCATCAGGGCTCCTCATACAAATACACATGTATTTAAAAACAGGTAAGGAAAGTACCTCATTCTGTGGGGATGTTTTTTAATCTAGAGGATCAAGGAAGTTTTCCAAGAGGAAGTGATGTTTGAACTGGACTATGAAGAACCTAAACCAAGTAAACCAGGTATACAGGATGGCATTTATGTATTTACAAATTAGTACTACTATACCAATATGGAGTCCCTGGGTGATGCAAATGGTTAAGCACGCAGCTACTAACAGTAACCAGGTGTAGTAAGGCAGCAGGAGGATCAGCGGTATGCAGGTATGCAGTTACAGGCCAAGGAATCTTCATATGCAAAGGTCCTGTGGAAGAGAGCAGCAAGACAAACCCAGGGAACTGAAAGAAGGCTATGCCTAAGAGCTGGCACATAGGGAGAGAGGAGAAAGAAGAAAGCAGGATGAAGCAGCATATGCAGTCTCATAGGCTCATTATGAGTGTGGGTTCATATCTTAAGTGAAATGTCATGATGACCAAAGAAGAGTCCTTAAACCTCTGTTGTTGCTGTTGTTGTTGTTAGGTGCCAGTGAGTCAATTCTGACTCATAGCAACCCTATGTTCAACAGAACAAAACACTGCCCGTTCCTGTACCACAACCGTTGCCATGTTTGAGCCCACTATTGCAGCCACTGTGTCAATCCATCTCATTGAAGGCCTTCCTCTTTTTCATTGACTCTCTACCAAGCATTATGTCCTTCTCCAAGGAATGGTTCCTCCTGGTAACATGTCCAAAGTACAAGAGACGAAGTCTCGCAATCTTCACTTCCAGGGAGCACTCTGGCTGTACTTCTTCCAAGACAGATTTGTACCTCTGTAGGTCACACTATCTGCCCCTCATCTCTCTCCCTGCTTCCCTTCCTTTCTTTTCTCTCTCCCCATCTTTCTCCATCTCTCTCTCCCACTAAATATAAACAAAAAAGCATGAAGTCCTGGTTAGCACTGAGGGCCATAAGGAGACTGAGAGGAAAGCTTTAAGAGAAGCTGACACTGAGGGTGGAGAAAGGAAGAGATAGGAAGAGATGAAGCGCTGTGGCTTGACTTACCTCTGAATTCCTTGCTCTGTGAGATAATAATTTACCTTACTGTGGAAGCCAGATTCAGACAGGGTTCAGTTATTTGCAACTGAGAGCATATCACTAACCCATTAACCATATCATCTATTACATACACTTAAGTGCGTTATGTCTTGTTGCTGAAGTAAGCAATACGTTAAAACTGAAGGGCTTTACCAGTCAGCCACAATAAGCTGACTGACATGAAAAATTATTCTGGGTATAGATGTCATCATCTTGGCATTTCGGAAATTAACGTGAAATGTTCTCATTTGCAAGCACATATGTACAGCACATGGGCTCATTAAAGTGTCAGGGTTTCTAATAACAACATAGGGGTGAGGACTTAAGAAGGATTTACTAAGTGTAAGCACCTCCCTGACACCACCCACTCATTCAGTCTTCACTGTGACTCTTAAGTACTATATTATCTTCCCTGAACAGGTAAGGAAATGAGACCTTTCCTCACTCAGCACACCACTGAAACTAGAATTTGAACCCAATCGGCCTCCCTACAAAGACTTGGCTCTCTTTACCACAGCACAGTGACTCACTTATCACTTCTTGAAAAGATGCCTCACAGTTTCCAAGATTATTAACATAATACGTTCCCATAATAAACGTGATGGCAAACCATCACTGCAAGGATCATTTACCTGGAAACTGTACCGAATTAACAATCTGCACGCATAAACATGCTTTCTCAAATATTGTTTAAAAGCCAGATACAATGTTCCTAAAGTTTTGTGTTGTTGTTGTTTTCAGAAGTGTGTTTTCTGCTTCAATGACAGAACAGTTGGCATGATGTGAAAGAATGAAACGCCCTTATTAAATCTATTCAACAAGCATTTACTGAGTCTTTATTGTGTGGTTACCTCTATGTTAGGCGCTGTGGGAAGCATAAAAATGAAAAAGTCTTAGAATCTGCCACCAGAAGTTTGAGTTCTAGCAGGAGACATGGGGTCAAACTCAACTATGATATAAGACAGCTGTTACATTAAACTAATGGAGGCAAAGAGAAGGTGCTGAGAGGCAAAGCTGCCCAGGGAACAGGCTCTGAATAAACCCTCCAAAAAAGCTTCCCTAAAGAAGGACATATTTGAACTCATTATGTACAGTCTTCAAGTAAGGAGCCTGGTGGAGCAATGGTTAAGCACTTGGCTGCTAACTGAAAGGTTGGTGGTTCGAACCCATCCAGGGGCTTCACGAAGACAGACCTGTCGATCTGCTCCCATAAAGATTACAACCTACAACACTCTATGGGGCAGTTCTTCTCTGTCACATTGGGTCAGTATGAGTTAAACAACAGAACTGATGGCACCTAACAACGACAACAACCGTCTTAAAGTAAGATCACTGAGTCAACCAAGAAGTTCCAAGTATGGGCCAGGACATAAGGTGACGGTGACTCCTGCTGTAACTCTCTCTTGTGATACACCTGTTGCTGTTTTTGTTGTTGTTGTTAGTTGTCAGCGACTAGGCCTCCACCTCATGGTGACTCCATCCATGCACAATAGAATAATACACTGCCTTCCCAGTCCCATGCCATCCTACAATCAGTTGCATAGAGTTTTTACTGGCAGATTTTTGGAAATAGGTTGCCAAGGCCTTTCTTCCTAGTTCGTCTTAGTCTGGATGCTCCACTGAAACCTATTCATTAACAGGCAAGCCTCCACTGACAGACAAGTGCTGGCTGTGCATGAGGCGCATTCGCCGGGAATGGAATCCATGTCTCCCACACGGAAGGCCAGAATTCTACCACTGAATCGCCACTGCCCTCAACCAAAGGCATAAATGTTAGCAAAAAAGGGAATGGGAGATATTCTGATAGGCGGTGAATGAGAAGAAAGAAATTCTTCAAGGAAGAGGGAACACTGTGCTAGTGTGCAAGCCCAAATGTGGATGGCACTATTTGCCTGAGGCATTGAATACATGGGGTCACATTATTCCTGGGTGAAATCAAGTAGGGCTTCACAGAAAAAGAGGCATGATCTGGGTCTTGGGCAGTGAATAGACATTTTCCTGGTGAAGAAGGCAGGAGAAATATGAGAAGCAAATGTCCAGAAGTTCAAGAGTGGCTAATTTACATGTGTAACTAACTCCTCAAGTACAGGATGTGGTGGGTAAAAAACAAAACAAAACAAAACAGGAAATAAGAATGGTAACTCAGGGCCACCTAGGGAGCTTGAAGGTCAAGGTAGGAGTTTAAACTATTGCCGCTGGATGTTAGTAAAGGCTAATAGGAAAAGAATGGCTCTATTATTTACTAGCCCTATATCCATGGCATAGTAATTCAGTTAACCATTTTATGCTTCAGTTACCTTATTTATAAAATCAAGAAGTGATATGTATATGTCATGCTTCTTTGAATGCAATGTATGCAAAAGTTATTTTGTTAAATCTAAACCTCTATGTCAGTACATCGCTGTTGCTGGGTGCCATCAAGTTGATTTCGACTCACAGCAACCCCATGTGACAGAGTAGAACTGCCTCATAGGGTTTTCTTGGTTATCTTCTTTACAAAAGCAGATCATCAGGTCTTTCTCCTGCAGAGCCACTGAGTAGGTTCGAACTGCCAACGTTCAGTTAGCAGCAAGTGCTTAACCGTTTGTGCCAACAGGGCCAATATACAACATGCTTTTTGAATAGGAAAGAACATCACCTTTGCTATACACTAACCTCTGGTCATTAAGAGACGATGGTGCAAATGGAGAAATCCTGGAACCTGGGAGACTAGTTAAGAAATAAGCTAAAAAGAATAGGAAGGAGCAGATGGATGGATGTGGTTCTCTGGAGGTAAAAATCAACAGAACTTAATTGTGGGGATAAGGGCAAAGGAAGAATCAAGGGTGACACTAAGGTTTGAGTCTGGATAAGTGGTAGGATGATGGGGGAGATTGTGGCAAGCAACCTAGGGTGCTAAGTACCTATGCAGATGCCATCATTAACAATACATAAAACAAGGTAAGGATTTAAAATAAATTACAAGGATCACACATTTTGTAATATTTTGACCTAAGTGAAAGAAAATCTTTTCTCCGACCAGGTTAATACACACAGTGAGGAGCACTGGATCTGGACGGCATTAAAATTCCAACTTGTCACTCATGTGCTGTGACTTTGGGCAAATTTCTTCCTATCTTTGGGTCTCAGTTTCTTCATCCTGCATATGGCTGAAGATTAAATGAGAAACTCTTACTATATGTAAAGCACTGGGGTTACTGACTCGATCTGTAAGAGTAGTGAGTTCCTGAATGGTACAAACGGTTAGTGCATTCTGGTGTTAACCAAAGGTAGGAGGTTCCAAGTCCACCCTGAGGTACCTTGGAAGAAATGCCTGGCAATCTACTTCTAAAAAATTAGCCACTGGAAGTCCTATGGAGCACAGCTCTGCTCTGACATACATGGGATCGCCATGAGTTGGAATTAACAGCAATTGTGTTTTTGTTTTTTATGAGCTATACACTGCTCCATCACCTCCATCGTCACCCTTGCCTCTTCCTCCAATCAGAAAATATTTCTCTTCATGGATTAAAGACTGTATTCAGAGTAAAAGCACCAAAGATGCTACATATCTGTTCTACAGCCTGCCTCCAACAATATACAAAAGTGTAAGTGTGGTTATTTCATTCAAAAGAGGTGCTTTGATTTGGCACAAGAAAACTATAACAATGGACGTTAAGGTCTCCGGAGTAGCTTTTACAAACTACGACTAAATCAAGATCATGGACAAAGCAAACTTCAGTCTTGATGTAAACGTCAGCCTGTCTGCTAAGTGTTCTATCAGACCAAGTTCGCTACGTGCTGCTAACCGTCGCTGCTGCTGCTGCTGGGCTGACCATCACTGAGCGCCCTTGCACCGCTGGCCTCATCATTGACTCAGTCTCACTAACTTCCTCTTCATGATACAGCTCTGTATTTCTCAGCTGAGCTGTCATGATTCACTGTCTCTGTATGGCTGGATTTGCTAAGATAAGATAATGGCCTTTTATGTTCAGGCACTGTGAATTCTCTACCCCTTGGCCAGAGCAGACAATTTAAGTGGAAAGGAATAAATTGCTGGATTTAATACAGTGACCAAACACAAAAGCCTAATAAAAATGTCACAAGTGCGTGTTCTAGAAAGGCAAAGAATTATGGAAGCACACTAAATGATGTATACCGTGCCTTAGCAACTCATCTAAAGGCATGAAATGATGAGAACAAACCATTTGCCTCAGTTGCTTCCTACCATTTCAGCAATTTCAATTCTGTAGTCATTTTATGGCAATATTGTTTTATTTGCAAACAAAACAAAAGGAAACAACAATCCTATCTCTCTCTCTCACACACACACATACACACGTAAAAACATTTGGAAAGACCTGATAAATAATACAAAAGATGTTGAGAACAGCCTTTTATCCAGGCTTTAAAAATAGAACAGATAATATTACAGTGAGGGAATTTGTACAAAAAGCCACCTATGTGTAAGTGCTTAAGTACATTGATTGAATAAGTTTATTGATTGATAATTCTATTTTAACTCAAACACTATCTATCAAGGAAAAACAACTGCAAAAACATCAAAAAGATAAAGTTCCCAAGGCTTTCTGTAGCTCACTTACCATGAAAGATGTCTGTGTCGATCCTTTACACTCCCTGCACTTTTCTGTCAGCCCATGAATATTTGAGCACCACTACATGTTAGTACTGATCTACGGTGAGCAGAAATGAGTATGCCCAAGCCTCCAAAGAGTATACAACCTATGGAGAGGACTTTGCTACCAAACTAGTAATCATAATATAAGACTTGAATAATTTTGATACTATAGTAGGACTTAGTCAAACCAGCATATTTTTTAATTCCATACCAGTTATTAGTTGCCATTGAGTCGACTCTGACTTATGGTGACCCCATGTGTATCAAGAGTACATCTGTGCTCCATAGGGTTTGCAATGGCTGATTTTCAGAAGTAGATTGTCTGGACTTTCTTCTGAGGTACCTCTGGGTAGACTCCAATCTCCAACGTTTTGGGTAGCAGCTAAGCACGTTAACCATTTGCACCACCCAAGAACTTCTTTAATCCACAGGCTAGAGTAATGGGTTCACAGACTGACCATGTTAAAAAAAAATAAGTGAATATATCTGCACATCAGAAGGTGTCTATTGTTCAGTATCGCACAGCAACACCAGGGAAGGGGCACTGCTCCCCAGGAAGTATGGCTCCACCCTCTGAACAGCAGCAGTGCCTGCTGAGAGAGAGCAAAGCAGTGCCTGTTTAGTGGCAAAGCCAGGTGGGATTTCCACATCCCAGAAGCACGACTGGGAAGACAGAAAAATTAGAGGAAAAGAGTAGCAGCTAGTAATGTGTCTCTGTGTTAACAGTTAGACTTCCCCTTCTAAATTTGGGGAGAAAAAAAAAAAGAACTCAGCCAAGAAACAGAAGATAATAACAAATCATTTTAACAGATGCTGGCAAATACTTGATTATTTTTCCTCAACCAATTCAAGAGTTGTTTGGTTTATGGATAATATTACTGTTGTTGGTAGCTACTGGGTTGATTCCGACTCATGGCAACCCCACGTGTACAGAACAGAACTGCTCCACAGGGTTTCCAAGGCTGTGACCTTTCAGAGGCACATCTCCAGGTCTGTCTTCCAAGATACATCTACGTGGGTTTGAACTGCCAACGTTCCTGCTAGTAGTCTAGCCTTAACTGTCTGTACCACCCAGGACTCCAATACTGGTACTAAGTTACTGAAATTCTTACAAAAGAAAATGCAGGATTAAGCAGAAAAGTGTGGTCCGATACTCTGAGCTTCTCTCTCCCTAGAGATAACAACAGAACGCTAAGTTTTCCTTCAGAGGTTGGGCTGACAAGACAAGATTTATCAGGCCAATTCACTCTAAAAATATGCACTTGACTATACCGGTGTAAGAAAAATAATACACCTCAACCCCTTATGTCCAAAATAATTTCTGTTTTAAACTTCCAATCAAAATTAATAAAAAATAATTCCTCTTTGGAACAGTCTTTCCTAAAGGCTGCTCTGACTACCTGGATTAATTGGTGTAACCGGGGAAGTGGAAGTGGGGGAGGAGTTGTGTAGTAAAATAACTTTCAGAAACAAATGTGTAAAAGTTACACAGATTTCTTCTCCTTCTTCTATTTTTTTTAACGTAGATTTCTTAATTGCAGGATGTCCTACAAATTCATATGTCAGTGTACACTATAGTCTCCACAAGAGATAAAAGTTTTCATTATTTCCCCAACATATTTGACCAGAGAATATATTTCTTTGGATCAGTGGAGAACACACGTTCAGAATCTCTGCTTTGAAAGATAACACAATATAAAATAACTAGTATATCAATAAATACAAGGTACTAGAATAATACACGCTTGAGAATTAGGAAGAAGAGCTATGCTTAAAAATCTAAAACTGAATTATAAAAATGCAACTGGAGTAATTACCTTGTGACAGATTTACATTCATCATTGAAGGTATTAACATTTATTGGAAAATAACTAAATCTCTATCAAAACGTGGTCGCCAACAATTAAATAGTGTTCTTCAACTCCAGGTAAGTTAATTTCGAGAAAAAAAAAGCAATCTAGTGAAGTGCTATGTTGTTCTTCTAAATCACTGTTCACTCTTTAATGTGTGGCTTCTAATTGGGAAGGAGCTGAAGAGTAACATGTGTCCATTTTAACGAAATTCAGTTATATTTACAGTTATTTTTTGCCCTTCTATCATATTTGTCAAGTTCTTCATCGATCCTGATCTAGTATCCCATCTTCAGCAAGAGAATGATATCTGACAATTCAGACAAGAACAAAAGGTAATGTTGATACAATGGTTCTGTCAGTTGTGCATGGCTTCACTGAGATTGACAAGAATAAAAGAAAATAAGTCTTTCTAGACCCCCTTAGGTGAAAGCTCATGCCCTGAAACACGATGATTGATATACTTAGAGATTTTTAACACAATTATTGTACCTACAAGTGTTACTCTTGTTTGTACAACTTTGCTTTTTCAAACACAGTCTTTGCTGCAGTAATTTCCTGCGTCAACTAAATTCCAGGGGATTACATGGCGGGTGGGGAGAGGCAAAAAGGTACTTCCTTTTATCAAATGTAACTATGCTGCTTTCCCATTCCATCAGGTTCCCATGCAATGAAAGAAGAATCCAGGGTGGTCACTTGGAGTACCTGATTAACAACTTTTCCTTGAAACTATTCATTAGGTGTGGAATTCTTTCCCCTTAAAATAGAGAAAAGGAAAACCACAATAACTCCAAGAGCTAGGCTTTTAGAAACAGACTCCAAATTTCAGCTGCCTTCAGTGTGCTGAAAGCTCTGTAAATCCTGTTCACCTCAAAACATCAGGAAAATTAACTGCCCAGTATGCGTGCACAAGGTATGTACTAGGAGTTATAAAAATGTTGGTCCCTGCTCTCAAGCCTCTTGCAATTAAAAGATGGAGATAACAAGTATGCACATAAAAACCTGCATCAACCAACTTCATTATTCTCCCTTGACTGGCTTTGTTTGATATTTGATTCACTGCTACATGCTACCATTAGCAATGTTTGAAAGGTGAATGATTATTGATACTACGTCAGCTGTACACCACTTAACTCATATTGAGGGATTATCAAATGTCAAGATAACCACTGCTTTAATCTTCTTTTATTGTTTTTTTTTTTTTTTTAACCCAGCCTTTAAACAATTCACATTTATTAGTAAGTAAATCAAAGCCACGCAAATTCTAAGCAGGCTATATTTGCCTAGCAAAGAAACTGCCCTTACTTTTTAAATTGCTAATAGGAGAGAACAATCTCAAAACCACTCATCCACAACCTAATGATATAATTCCTGGTTTATTATCATGAATAATTCCATTACAATTCTTGCAAATCCTATAAAGATTCGCCATCAATTTTTGGAAAAGAACCAGAACGAACCTTACAAATGTATCGATTTTCTTCCCTTCCATGAATTATTTTTTAGCATCCCCTAGAGGCTGGAAGATGTTGTGCTAAATTCTGGTGATTTGATGGTGAACACATTAGATATGCTCCCTCTCTTATTTGACCAGTATATGCTTTTATCAAGCAAAGATCCTCAGAGATCAACTAACTTTGCCAAGCGCCTGCAGCTAAGTGGTCAGCAGAGCTAAGACTGTAACAGTAGGTCTTCTGACTTCTGATCCAATGTTGTTTTCATGCCACAACATATCTTATTCCAAATTCAATCTACTGTTAATGGTTTTTTCTCAGCCTTAATCTCCATCAACCATTCAGTAGAAAGTATTTATTAACCAACCTGCACTAGGCTAGATGCTATATGTGAAAACTAAGATAAATGTAAGACAGGAGGCTTTGCAAAGTTAATACATGTTTTTACAATTAGAGAATACGTGACAACAAATTCTGTGAAGTAAAAAATAGTAACAACAGCAATCATGTTAAAAATAACAACAATGACAATAGCTAACACTAACATGTTGTTGGGTGTCATCCAGTCAATTTGGACTGGTAGTGACCCCATGTGACAGAGCAGAACTGTCCCATAGGTTTTTCAAGGCTATAATCTTTACAGAAGTGGATCACCAAGTCTTTTCTTCCAGGCAGCCACTTGATGGGTTCGAACCGCCAACCTTTCGATTAGCATCCAAGTGCTTAACTGTTGCACCACGAGGGCTCCTTAACACTAACATAACACTTACTAAAGGCCAGGAATCATTCTAAGTAATTCTAAGCAATGCAACTCTTCCATGAGGTAAATTATATTATTATCTCATTTTAAATAAGGGGAAACTGAGGCACAGAGAGGTTAACTGAATGATTTTCCCAAGGTTATATATTAAGTAATTCAAACAACTGTACTATTAACCACTGCATTATAATGAATGGTCATTTATTTGGCTGATAACCGAAACATTTGAGAATGGCTTGGTAAAGGAGGTGAAGCTTATATTAGGAAGGTAAACTATGATACCGTAACTAGGAAGCAAGGAAGGAGTAATAACATTGGCATTTCCTGGCAGAAAAAAGAAAATTTGCTTGGCTGGAGTACTGGCATATACACAGTGATGGCATAATAAGGCACGATAAGCAATGATAAGGTTAAAGAGGTAAGGTAGAACAGAAAAGATTATGGTGGGTCTTGAAAGTGACAGTCTGACGCAAAAGCAGAGTTAATGTCAACTAATCTAGTCACTGCAAGTCCTGGTCAAGATAACAGCGGATTTTTATATGTCTTGCAATCATAATAAATTCAATTCCTTCAGCAGAACAACTATCATGCGTTTGTAGCAGTGTGATTGCCTTTACAACAGGTATTTCTTTTTTTCAAAAAGAGACAAATCTGAAGATTTTTTTTTTCTAAAATAAGCCCTAGAATCTTACTTTCAGTTCTAGTCAGAGATGC
Source organism: Trichechus manatus latirostris (assembly GCF_000243295.1). Taxonomy (NCBI): domain Eukaryota; kingdom Metazoa; phylum Chordata; class Mammalia; order Sirenia; family Trichechidae; genus Trichechus; species Trichechus manatus. The sequence goes on from NW_004443970.1 coordinate 15,457,350, forward strand.
ATAATAACTAACACATGAAATTTTAACACTGACTTTCTAAATATAAGAGCATAGCACTGACGTCGTATTAATGCACTAAATTTATCTACATTAAATGGAATTTCCTATAATTTCCCTAAATACTTATTCTTTTGAGTATTTATGCTTCTCTAAATTATTTGTTTCTCTAGCCCTCACTATCCACTGCCCCCAAACACACACACACACACACAAACGCAAACACCTGACACTTAGTTGCCTGGAATACCGGTTGGTACAAAGAACTATGTAATTTGGAATATACTGGTTGTCCAGTATATTAAATGCCAAGGTTTTGTAAGCTAAAAAAAAAGGAAAGTTGTGGAGAAAAACTGTAACTTGATAGAAGTAAGGAGAGCATATAATATTCTACCAAGTGTCTGCATAAAGCTCAGCAGTATTATGTGAATGAGAATATAACTCTTGCTTCAAAGGAGGGCTTTCTATTAAGAGATTTTACTAACATACAATTCGCCTTGCACTTTTTCCCATGAATAATGTAGAAAGTGGGTTTTATCCTGAGGCACGATGGAGAAGGCATCTGAATATAAATTTTAAAAAAATTAAGGGATAAACATTTTTTGTTTTAGTATGAATAAAAATAATGTACTTAAATAGAAAAGCTACACGATATCAGCACTTTCATTTGTGGAAAAATTAAGAAAGATTTTACTGTAACAGCGGTTTAACTTGGTAAATAAGATATTTGAAAATGATGTTGCATATCCAGATAAAATGAGAGCAGACACAGATATAAATTCTAATAATACTTTTAGAAAAAATATCTTTGAAATGTTATCGAGTTATGCAGCTGCTCGACAGTATAGATTATATTTCCCAAACGTTATTACTTCAGAGCACCCCTTTTTAGTAAACTCTTTCATAAAAGACCAAGAATAAACTAAGGCACTTGACAACAACTCATCTTTTAGTCATTAATGAAGTGAATTTGAATTTTTATATTATTGGCGTCACTCCTCCTGTTTTCTATATATAAAACTCATTAATCATATGGTGGAAACTATCTCCAACTAAGTAATAACAACAACGACAACAGTAACAATAATAACAGCATACCTGTTTCCCACGGGGTTCTCTATCTATGATCACCTACTTGGAGCCAGATTATTAAAACAACATAATTACAATGGTAGTTTACAAGATGTAAAATGTGGATAATTAGTATTCTAAATATGTTTAACTTCTAAAGATGAACTAATCGGTAATTTCACATGTTTTACAGTAAAAACATTAGAATGCAGTTTAAATGTTTAGATATTAAATGTGTATACAAAAGTAAAATGTTCAATTAAGAAGTATTTTAATATATTAATCTAGAAACCTTTTAAATAAGCATACCAGATTTAAATGAATTTAAACGAATATTTTAGAAAAAAAAGGTCAAGGTTAAACTGTTTGTCTTCCTTAAAAAGTTTATAATGTCTTTTGTGTCTCTACTTACAAAAAGAAATCTCAACGAAACTTGGATATTAAAACTTCCCAGGAAACCAATAATAAAAGCTGCTAAGAATTTCACAAGTTTTTTTTTTGGTTAGGTGTTAATTAAATGATCATTTAACACTGAAATGTAAACACACCATTTTTGTCTCCTGACAGCACAGCCTATTATAAATCTGGGTAATAAAAGTCTTGGTGCTAAGGCTCTGAACCAAGTTCCCACCACACTCTAAGATGCCTTGTCGTGTCTAAGGTTAAGCATCTAGACACAAAACAAAGCTTGCGCCTACTCGACTTCCAGTCCAATTTTCCCATAGCCCAGTGACCTAGGTAACACTTTGAGCAATAAAGAATAAATTTAATTTCTCCAGCATTTTGTGAGGATTAGGAACAATTGTTGGCCTGCAATGACTTTTTATCCTTGGATTCTTTTTCTTCCAGAGCATTCCTCCAGTCCTAAAAGCAAATTCTGATGGTTTAAGACATAGGACAAACAGAACTTTAAATTAGGCTTTTTTTTCAATCAATTGGAACTGTTGGAGGGGAAGCAATCAACCTTTCTCTGTGCAGTTCTCGGCTATTCACATACTTCAAGCTTTAATCTTTCAGTAGTAAAAGAAACCTATCATGATGGGGCAAAGCTATCTTTTCCCATTCTGTGTTCAGACTTATTTATTTCTCCTTTCTTTAAGATTTCTTTTTTTTTTTTAACACTTAAATCAAAGTTGCCATACTTAACTGTAGACATTCATTTGGGGGCCGTTTCAAGAGGCACAGATGTTCTCTTAATGATATTTCACACTGAGACGTTGTACCCTAGACCACGGGTGTTGCCAATGACATGCCATTTTACTTTTCATTGCTTCCTTTTCTAGGATTTAGTTACCTTTTTAACTTCTGCCCAAAGTTTTCTTACACCACAATTTACTTCAAGGTTACCCTTCCATAAAAGAATTTAGTGATCAGATCACCGTGGCCATTAACTTGATTATTGATAACAGGTAATGAAGGGAACACACCCCACATTCATCTAACTGCAATGCTTACGTACTTAGGAGAAGTGCAGGAGCTAGGACAAAAAAAAAAAAAAGAAACTGAAAATAGCTTCTGGCTCAAAACTATTTCATTATCAAATATTAATTGATTAAACCAAAGTGTTCAAAGACCTCCAATTATACTGCATTAGGACATAATTTATAGTCTAAAAACACATCTGAAATTATGTATGCAGCTCACTTATAGATGGCAGAATATTCCACAGGTAAAATCATATTTATATATTATAAGAGCAATAGGTTAATTATCTTATATGTTGTTTTAAAAATAAAAATTTTAATTGAGTGTGAAAAAGGTTCTTTAGCAACTTGTGTAAATATTCTGAGTAACTTTCAGAACCATCTTACCTATAGTTTGCCTACAGTTCATGGAGTTTACTTAGCATTTTCTATTTTTTAACTTTTTAATTGCTGTAGTTTTTTTTATTTGTTCATCAGAAAAACACATCATTAAAACAATCTAAGTATGTGGACTAACGCAGATACTTCCCAAGTCACAGGATCTTTGCTTCTAACCCTAATTTATTTTATATAGGAATTTTAGAACTATATGAATCATCTCTTCAGAGGGTGAAGAGATCTCATTAAGAGCACTCTGACCATAATGTACTTGCGGTGGCCAAGTAAGGGGAAAAAATGGAGCAAATGCACATTTTATGTCATTTGCAAAATAATAACTGTGGTGACGCTTATTTATGTATTATTACACTGAGGATCAATGCAAGTGAATTTGCTCACTGTGGGCAAGTTGCAAGGACATCTGTGTCACTATTATTTTCATCACATTTTGCAAAGAGAGGATGATATTAATACAAATGTAATTTCTATCATACTTGAAAGATGGCAATACTATTTTTTAAGTTTTATTTAATGTTTGTGAAAATATACACAGCAAAGGTTATACCACTGGAACAAAATCTGCATGTACAACGCAGTGACAATGTTTACATTCTTTAAGTTGTGTAATCATTCTTGCTCTCTCTTTCAGCAATATTCTCTTGAATACAGAATCTAGCTTATGGCTCACAATCTTAGCCAGAAAGTATTATGATCATCCCCATTGAAAAGATAAGGAAATTTGACTCCAGAGGTGTCAAATGACTTCAAAGATGAAGAGCCACTAATATCTATAGATATTTACACACTAGCATTTCATGCCACTTCCCATATGATAAAATGAAATGATTTTAGTGTCTTTTAACCTAATATGAATACATTAAAATTACTTAAATATGACTAAAATCCTATGAACACTTATTACTAGAAATAATATGTATGTAAACTTCATTTCCAGAATTATAATCTTGAGATCGCAGTGGCAATTTTATGATTATACAGGTAAATTTTATAATATTCCCTTATGATGTGTATACAACACTATCTTTTTGACATGAAAACCATCTGTTTTCAATTATGTGTTAGAAAACACAATCATTCTTAATAAACTGAATGTTTTTCCTGCTGTCGTTAAGTGCTGTCGAGCTGGTTCAGACTCAGAGCGACCCTACATACAACAGAACGAAACACTGCCCAGTCCTGCAACATCCTCACAATTGTTGCTATGTTTGAGATCAATGTTGCAGCCACTGTGTCAATCCATCTCGCTGAGGGTCTTCCTCTTTTTCACTAATCCTCTACTTTACCAACCATGATATCTTTCTCCAGGGATTGGTCCCTCCTGATAACACGTCCAAAGTACATGAGAGGAAGTCTTGCCATCCTTGCTGCTAAGGAGCATTCTGGCTGTACTTCTTCCAAGATAGATTTGCTCATTCTTCTAGCAGTCTGTGGTATATTCAATACTCTTTACCAACACCATAACTTAAAGACATCAATTCTTCTTCGGTCTCCCAAACTCACTGTCCAACTTTTGCATGCATGAAGTGAATAAAAATACCATAGCTTAGGTCAGGCACTCCTCAGTCCCCAAGGTGACATCTTTGCTTCTGAACACTTCGAAGAGGTGTTTTGCAGCAGATTTTCCCAATGCAATACGTCTTTTGATTTCCCGACTGCTGCTTCCTTGGACGTTGATAAACTCAATAGGTTTTAATTTATGTACTACAAGTGAGGTATTCATTTGCAGTGGCCAAGATCCACTAATACCAGGGTCCACCTATTACACTATCTTCTATTCCCAGCATCTATCACAATATTCTCCGAGTTGGTATACTGTGAGAACTTGGTGGGGAAACAAACATTTGCATTTGAGAAAGCAAGTATTTAAATAAGTACTGTTGAATGCAAAAGATCTTCTTGCACTTTCTTATCCTATGCAACAAACAATGCTGTGGATTTCACACTCAGAGAGCCTGCCTGCTTGTTGGTAACGGCTAAAACCTGCCAATTTCTGGCTTTGTCCAGCAACAAGTCTTCTATTAGTGATCTCTTTGAAGTGAAAACTATCAACACCAGGCCTGGCAAAATCACAAATACAATCTTAATCTGCATTTGATTTAAAACCTCTAAAACACAGGAGGGTATGTTAATTTAAAAAACAAAAATCAAAACTAGGTCCCCTTCAATGGCTTGCACTTTTGTTTCATGGCAAGTGGTAATAGCTACTCTGAAGTGTATTCAGATACCCAAATATCAATTTTTTTGTCTACGCACTTGAAAACAAACCTTTGCTTATATAAAGGTAATCTTTTTAATTAAATACTCCTCCTTTACCTCCTTTTTATTTTTTAAGTGGCAAAAACAGAGTCTCTAGAACCCAGTAATAATAAAATGAAAACCGAGTAATAAAGGACTTGATGTTTTAATCACTGAAAGTTAGCACTTTTCTAAGTTTTATCTCTCTTATTGGTTCTTTCTTTTCAGAGATAAAGAGGCAATCTCTGAAAACAATTGAATCCCCCCTTAGCAAAGTATCAGTATTAACAGTGCAGACAGTATATCCTTTCATCAAATTATAACACGAACAGGACACGCTTCTGAAGAACTTCATCTTCATACATGAAGCTCTGCAGCAGGCTCCCAATGGGAATCAGCGGCAGCTATCATGGCAGCTCACTAGATGGGTGATGCCGATTTGGCTGGACAACGGTCACCCTAGCAACTGTAACCTGCAATTCCTGCACAACCGCCGTCGGATTTATTGTGGCAGGGGCCAAACAGGCCAAGAGTAAAATGAAGCGGGAAACTAAGGCATCTGACACCTCTAGTTGCCTGCACTTTAATCAGAGCTGGCAGAAATTAATTCAAGAGGAATTCTGACACGGCTCCACTGCCGTACTCTGCTTTTATTCTTGTCTGTAAGAATTCTACGAGACTAAGTTGACATCAGAGAACTGTTCTGGGGGGGAGGGTTAGTTTTACAGATGTACAGTATTATATTAAATTAAGGTGTATTTTGCTTAGGTGAAAAATAAATCAATATGATCATGCTGTGTCTACTGAACCCTTCAACGTTTAGAAAACCTACTGGGAACAAATATTTAATTAGCCGGGTTATCCTTTAAATTTAATTTGGTTCTCCATTATTCATAATGCCTTCCCAGAGTTACTATTTGCTCATTCAAGTTACAAACCCTGAACCCGACGGAGATTTAATTCAATACATCAAATACTTACTGAGCGCTTTCTAAAGGTCAAGCCTTATTCTAGACCCTGGGGGTGTATTAAAAAAAAAATGTTTTTGTGATACACGTATACCAACATTTAGATATGTAATCATAGAAAAAGAAAACTAAGATAATACAAATTTGACAAGGATAACAGGCCTATGTCGGAGTAGTGACACAATGAATATTTTCTACTTCCTTCTATTTTTCTAAATTGTCTTATCCTTTTCACAATGACCATATGTTGCTCTTATAATCATAATAAAAAGAAAACCAAGTTTCCTTCTATGAGGGAAGGGGAAAAAAATAAAAACAGCTTAATTATATATTAGTTAGGCTTAGCAAGTTAAGTTTTTACCTTAATAAAATAAAAAAAAAGTTTTCCTCTAAAAAGAAATCTAAATTATTATGGCTATCAAAAAATAATTTTGAGAATCTGACAGCAAAAGAATTGTGGCCTGATCAATCAAATTAGAAGGTAAAAATCTGTCTCAGATAAGTAGTCACTGGCCCATCAAAGTTATTGGCTTTAAAAGTACTATTTATAATGTTAGATAGTTTAGTGGCTCTAAAGCTCTCTGTGGAATAATAAATGCCACTTTTGAAAGAAAAATAAAAAGTTTTTATTCAAAAAAATAAGGAAAATCAGTCACTAGAACATACATAGCTTTTATTTGCTTCTTTGTTTTATTGTGGTCGATATAAGAGAAAAATAACTTTCTGCAAAGTGTCTGGGATACTTAAGCTCATGTCAGAAGTCTGGTTAAATATAATAATACTCAAAAAATAAACTGAAAACCACAAAACAAATATTTATAACAAAATGCCTAACCGCAGTACTACCAATGAAATTCCTCTCTAACAAGCCCAGATTAGTAGTTGCAAACTCAAGTAGCAAAGTGTAAATCACTCGATGGTAAATCAGCTTTAAGAATACATTTATCAGAAAGATTTGCATATGCTACCCATTAATATCAATATTCATAAATATCAATCATAATTGTTTCAAATGAATTGCAATCTCTTTTAAAATTAATTAGCTCCAGCTTGCTCTGAAAATCACTGTCTCCACTCTTAAAAAACAAACCTGCTGCCGTTGAGACGATTCTAACTCACAGAGACCCTATAGGACGGGGTAGAACTGCCCCACAGGGTTTCCAAGGAGCAGCTGGGTGGATTCAAACTGCTGACCTTTTGATTAACAGCCATAGCTCTTAACCACTGTGCCACCAGGGCTCCTCACCACTGCTTGCTGCATAAGAAAAACAACTTGAGTTTTGGAGGAGGAGTAAAGGGGAGGATAGAAGCTCTGTATAAGTTAAGAAAATGTTGTGCTGTCTCTTTTAAACTCCAACCTATCACATCCCTTTACTTACACTTTCCATCTGTCAACAAGTGCTTGTAATTTTATTACACTGTCCTGTAGTTTATGCAGAGTTGGTATTATTTTACAGAATTCTGTTAATGGACTGGATAAATGGTAATGCTATTTAAACTAGTCTCCAGCTCCAACAAACACAGCTGCAACTGTACTACTATTTCTGAGCAAACATCTTGACCTGAACATGGAGTGCTCTCTCAACCCGTCCAAAGAGAAATTGGATCAGACAGCAAAGGAAAAGCATATTTGGCCGCTAACGGCAACCAACCGTGTCAAATCATAATTCATATACAGTGTACCCTCCTTTTCTTTTATATTGCATTTAGAGTCTGCAAAAAAGCATGTGTGTTTCTTCACCTGGCATCTCTTTTTCAGCCAAGAGTCAAATGGTGATTATTCATTATAAAAACTCAAAGAAAATCTCCCTAATGTCCAGTACATCAGACTAGCTTTAATCTAAGCAATCAATGATAAATTCAAACATCAGCGCATGAACTATGTATTTAACTGGCAAACTTTTTCATTGGTGATATATCAGGAAAAAATAGTATTAAATAAGGGTAAAACATACCATGTGTCAATAAAGAAATAAGTTGAGATACTAATTGGCATTACGCAAAATTTATAAAAGAAAACAATCTAGAATTTTTGCTCCTTGCATAATTTTAGATATGTACAGCTCTACTGCATTAAATAGTAGATATAATTATAGATCTCTTAATGTGTATATGCAATAAGCAGTCAAATACTTCCCCTATCTCAACATTTTTCCCCTTTATTTGTCAAAAACCCTATATCCATTATTTTGTCACTTACATCTTTTAAAATGTCCTTTTAATGTGTGAAGATTTGTGCACAGTTTTTCATCTTCTAGAACATTTTTTATTTTCCAGGTGTGCTACTAGGGACCTGCCTTACAGAAAGAGAATTTGAAACTGCAGCCTTACTCTCAGAAATTACACTAGCCAGGCCATCACCTTCACAAGCTTTTGCTGATTCATTTAATAAAGACTCTTAGTGATGGCTCTTAATTTAATTAGTAATCACCATCATAAAAAGTGGTCACTTTAACTTATAAACATATCCTCTTCCAGGGAAATATCCTGCTAACAGTCTGCTAAGTATAATTCAGGTGAGACAATAGTTCCTCAACTCAAAAGAAGATGCTTGATTTGAGGATGCAGATAAAAATTACACCCCTTTGTTTTTAGCCATAACCAGTGTCTGTCAGTATCAAATTCCAAGTTAACGGGAAACCACTGTCAATATTAAATACTAAGTCACCAAGCAACAACTTCACAGCTATCAGAGTATTCAAGTCCCTCTCGTAAATAGTTCCACCTAAGAAACACAACTTTATCTCCCACTGCTCCCCAGAGGAAATCCTCTCAGCCAAGCAGGCACATAATAAAGCTGACAACATTTTGTAGCTATCCATTTTCCCCTTTTTGTAATGGCATACCTTTAATTAATTAAAAAGTCTTGCCTTACGGGTTCCGTGTCTTTCATTTTTGTCTTAAAGATTTCAAGTCTCCTTTCATACAGCAACTTCACGGTTATAAAATCATAACAAAACGTTTAAGAGAAAAAAATCCCTTTGTCTACTACGTGATATTGTCGAAGAGGGCAAAATGTCAAATAGAATATAATTTTCCAATGGGGGAATTCTGCAGTGAATTAGACCACCTGAAAACCCCTAGGAGAATTAATTCAAGTACTGCTAGATGAAAAATCAAACATTCTTCTTTCTCATAGACGCAGTGGAAATTACTTCCTACATTTCCCTCTTCAGCTTAATAATTTCAAATTCAGAGAATAGTCATTCAATTTAAATTCTATTTTTCAGATACATAGAAGGCAGAGGATTTCCTAAACTGCTGTGCATTGTTTTTATATATTCACACTAATAGCAAAGCAATAGCTTAACAGCGCTCATCGAATACGAGCCTTAAAGTCCATTCTGAAAATCCCCTTAATCACGAAAACTGAAATCAGAAAGTAAACTACTATTAAAACTATCTCTGTGGCCCTTCCAAGAAACTGAGTAAAAATATTTAAATAAGTATCAATTTATATACAGTACACAATATAATCTTTACAGGGACTTACATCCTATTTCCTTGGTAAAAATACTCCCTAGAGAATTCTTGTTAAAAAGGCAGTCTCAAGCTTTCTTTATTGGATTTTTTTTTTAAATTTACTTAAGTGAAGACAATTTACCAGCAGGAGAAACAAAGAGAAGAAATACTGTTAGGTGACTTTGGCTATCCTTAGAGGAACAATGTTAGGAAAGTCAGACTCCAGAGAAGATCTGGCACGTCAGCTGGCAGCAGCGTCCTCTTCGACTAACAAGAAAGTTTTCTCTATAGTAAGTTCAGGTGTCAGGACCTAACGAAGACGTTGGCTATAAGGGGGTGGAGGGTGTAAAGTCTTCCTATGTCTGGATTTGATAACAGCAGTATTGAACTAGTAGGCTACAAAGCCTTGACATCAAAGTCAAGTTCAGAAAAAGCAGTATGTTAACCTTCCCTACAAACACAACCACATGGGACTTTCTCCACTGTCCAGGTGGGGGTCACTCTAAAAATGTTCTCTCTACATCCCAATAGTTTTTTCTCAACATTCATAAACATCAATAACCATTGTTATTTACTTCTTTCCAACACGTTTTAGCTTGTCTCCCATCTGTACAAAACCATTCATATACCCGAAAATCTAATTTTAAAACCTTTCAGAACGTGTATTCCCTACTATGTATTAGGTCATCGAACAGGCATTCTAGGGAGGAAAAGCTAATTCTGCCTAATACTCAAATCATGCTCCTTGCAAAGAACAACTTCCTTTAATAACCTATGACGTTATCTGATATGAAAACCTTGCCTTAAGAATCATTCATATTGCACAGTCTGGGATTCTTGCATGAAAAGAAAACACTGAGAAGGAAATTTACAGCCCTCTTTAAATACCATTTAATAGTATTTCCAGACTAATAAACACTACAACTCAAATACAGAAACAATATCAAAAAAGCTAACATTAAAGACCTCCGACATTACATAAAAATACTGTCAACTTCCCCTTCAGAGGAAGCACAGTAGCCATTCTTCCCTTCAGAACCTAATCGAAATTTTCCACAAAGAAGGAAGGTAAATCTCATCATCATCACATGAACCAATAATAACGATACAATTACAGTGACACAGACATAAACCACTAAATGCTAACCAAATAAAATACGCAATTATAACCCCTACAAAACCAATCATATATTTCCTCAGGATAAAAAAAAAAGCAATTTTTTTATCCATTAATCTATTAGTGAATAGATTCCAGGAAAGCATAAGGAAACAGATCCAAAATACATTTAATAAAACATAAGGTATTACCCAAAGCAACAATAACTATCTGTGTCTACTTACAGCCTGTAGAGCTTAGAAGTCCCAAGAAACAGCAACTCAGGAAACAGCTGAAGGTGATTTCTGTTTAAACGCCTTTTGAGAAAAACAAAAACAAGGCTTAGGTTACAAAGCTCATACCCAACAGTAAGACTGTGTAGTGTCATGCCTCATCCTGTATTTTAGGAAAGAATGAAATGACATTCAAGAGAATTCAAGCAGTGCAAATCAAAAGATGGTTACACCTTTTGTTACGTGACGTTCAAAAGCAATTTTCCATATGCTTACTCAGATGATGATTACTGGAGCCCAAATTCTAAACTCAAAACCTGTGCAACATCAGTCAACCAGAATATACACAAAGATAAAGGATTCCATGACTCAGATCTTAGCGTCTCTGTTAGGAGTTCACTATACAGCAGAAACACCAGAGCAACTGGGGTCCTAAAATTATCCATGCACGGTCCCAAATGGCTTACATATGCCTCCAAGGCATTGTGGGGAGATGGTAATTCCGATTTAGTTGGAGAAAAAACACAAGTGTGAGAAAGGCTTGACATGATTTCTCCCCAGAGGCAAAATCATAAGTTTGAAAATCAACAAAGTTCAAACCTCATTCCACAGCTCCTGAATTAAAGGCTGAGAGCTATTAACTATTAATAGTATTAAAAAGAAGTTTAAATAATGTTTAAAATGTTTCCTTGATACTGGAATGTTTAAAGTGTTTTAGAGAAGAAGTGGATTGCAAATCTAACTCAATGTAAGCCCTGGTGCCATGTAACTAAACTCTTGTGGAACACGCACTCCACTGAATTATCAGCAAATTCTACCCCTGATGTACTCATCGAAATCTCATATGTTTTATGTGTCCAATTTCACATTGCATTATAAGTAATATTTTCCAAAATTTAAATTAAATGATAACAAGCTGATGGAATATGCAAACTTAAATGACATACAGACTGCTGTAGTTCCAGAGTAGAGTAAGCAAACTCTAGAAACTAAAGTCCTACCGAATAAACTAGAAGAATTTCTGAAGTTTAACGGTAACTGTTAAGGGGATGGAAAAAAGGAGGAATATCAGTCTTGACATATTTAAAGGGTCATCAGTTACAAGAAGAAATACACTTATTTAATCTCCAGAGGGCAGAAATGGGATCAACAAATGTAACTCCTGAGAAAGTAGATTAAAAGGAAGGCCTTTCTAAGGACTAGAGATATTAAGAAGTAGGATGATTTTCCCAGGGAAATCCTCAACTCCTTATCCCACATATAGCCAAGCGGAGGCTATGTATTTGCTTTTTGGTTTTTGCTTTGTTTTGTTTTTCCTTCAAAGGATATAATAAAAGGGAATCGTGCATTCGGTGGGAATTTGGACCACTGAACTTCAGGGTGTCTTCCGATTTTAAAATGCCTAGATGTGATAATGGTAACCATTACTCGTTAGATAAATTCATATTATTAAGAAGTTGGCCATCTACAGAAATATCCTAAGCACTTAATAAAATGTATACTAATAAAAATATGCTAATAGAATTAGGGGACAAATAAATAAATTAGTGGTAAAAGGGTGGACTTGCCCACTCACACTAAACCGATTTTTATGAACAAAGCACATAACAAGGCGAAACTTAAAGCAAAGTCAACAACTTGTATTTTTTTTTTTTCTGTTCGTCATGACTCTGAGGAAGGAGTACTTCCAGGGTCTACTATGATACAATTTCAATAAAAATTTAGCTTAATTACCAAAACTAAACCAAACCCATTGCCGTCGAGTCGATTCCAACTCATAGGGACCCTACAGAACAGAGTAGGACTGCCCTACAGAGTTGTTGTGAATATTTGCTTAATTATGACCTTGTTTTATATATATATATATATATATTGCTCAAAAAAACAGATTACAAATATTCACAATAGTGGTAATGAGAACTGTTCTAGGGAAGCCATCACTTTTGGAAAGAACCTCACTGCCGAAGAGCCAGTCCAGATTCCTAGGACAGCAAAGATGGCTTTTCATAATCTAATCCAAACTAGTGTATTAACAGTGTCCATGATTCTCTGGCCACCACAAGCTCCTTCATGTTCCTAGAACTTGTAAAGGCAACTCAAAGTGAGGAGTGTTTTCCCTTGCCCAAGTGGTACTTCTTGCCTCCGCAGTGAAACTTCCCCTTATATCCCTACACAGAGTTAGTCCCTCACTCAGCTGTGTCCTCATGAAAACCAGTTGCCGTCAAGTCAGCTTTAACCCATGGCAACCCCATCTGTACTTGATAAAAGAGTCCCTCATACTGTATTGTAGCCTGTGGGCTTTTCAAATACAAGGACTATATCTTTGTATTCCCCCCTTTCTTCCCTGACATTTAGGAGATTCTTAGGAAATGCTGAATAAATGACTGAACAGACAACGCTCTCTGCATTTTGATGTAATTCAGCAAGGCCCGAGCATATGCATTTTATATTTGGCCCTCGTGGCACAACAGTTAAGCATCTGGCTGCTAACCAAAAGGCTGGCAGTTCGAATCCACTCAGCAGCTCTGCAGAAGAAAAACCTGGAAAGCTGCTCCCATAAAGATTACAACCTTTCAAGACCCTGTAAGGCAGGCAGTTCTACTCTGTCACATGGGGTCATTATCAGTCAAAAACAACCCCATGGAACCTAACAGCAACAACTTTTTTCTGAAAGATTACAGCCTTCAAATCCTTACAGGGCAGGCAGTTCCACTCTATCACATGAGGTCGCTAGGAGTTGAAATCTACTCCATGGAACCGAAAAACTTTTTTCTGGCACACCCCGAGGTATCTGCCCCAAGTTTTACGGCCCTCTCTGTCTGTTAATGGTGGACTGCATGTTGCTATAATGCTGACCTGAGCCTCGGTGGCACTGTGGTTAAGCGCTCAGCTGCTAACCAAAAGATCCACAATTCAAGTCCACCAGCCGCTCCCTGGAAACCCTATGGGGCAGTTCTACTCTGTCCTATAGAATTGCTATGAGTCGGAATCGACTGGACAGCAATGGGTTATGATGCTGGACAGGTTTTGTAGGGCTTCCAGATTAACGCCTGGCAGTCTTTCAAAAATCTGCCAGTGAAAACCCTATGGAGCACAACATTTCTATCCACAGACAATCACGGGAATGGCCAAGTCAGGCAGCATTTCATCCCCTTGTGCATGGGGTCACCATGGGTCAGGAGCTGACTTGAGGGCAGCTAACAACCAGCTAACCAAAGCCCACCACCAAATCTACTCCATGTGTCCTAGACTGCAGTTACCTTTTTCTTTCTATGAAACCCTTCCTCCCATTCTCAGCACCACCCGAAGCTGGAAGGAACTCAATGCGTTTAAACAAGTTTAGAGAGTTAAATAATTGTTAGCCTCTACTAGCTTTCTTGTCAATGGGCCTACAACTACTACAATTTCCATTACTGAGAGAAAGTAAAGATTTTAGATTGTGCTCAGTATCTTCTTTAATATAATGGTTTTCATAGCCCAAGTGATCCTTAATTCATTCTGCAAGTAATAGCTAGTAAGTACCGAGCTTACTGTGTGCCAGGCACTGTTTTGAGAGGTTTACACGGGTTATTCATTCTTCACAGCAACACTGAATAATCAACACTCTTGTTGCCATTTTGGAAAGAGGCACAAAGCTCGTAGGCAGTAGAGCTAGAACTTGAACTTAATCAACGTGGCTCCAGAACACACCCTCAAAACCACCCCTCTCAGAGAGACGCAGTCTAATTGTCCTCCCTCCACAATAATTCAGAGTAATACAAGGCCGAAACACTCCTCTTCACCCATCTTTTCCTTGGGAAAAACAGTTTTATATACTTCATTTCTTAAATATCTACGAAATAACCATCTAAAATCAAAACACCAAACTTTATTCTTAAAAAAAAAAAAAAACTAGCTCTAACTTCAGGTCACTGTTTCAAACGCTTGTTTAAAATACCTAAAATTGACAGAAAAATGAAAATATTTATGAAACATTTTTCTCTAAATTCAAAGTAGTTTATCATTATTTCACAAAAGCCATTATGGAATGATCTTATTATGTCTAAACTAATCATGATACATTTCTGTTCTGAACATAAGATGAGGCATTGTCACAGAGAAAAAGGCAGATAACTTGATAAGTGATGTAGAAACATAGAAAAACAGTACAACCACACTTTTTTAAGAGTATCAATATACTTTTAATTCCTGTGCCTTTATTCTCTCTTCCACTAGTGCTAAGATTAAATGGAAATACAAACATTAAAAAGAGGGAAGAAAGTAATTTTTTCCCCAAAATAATCCGTAAAGGATAAATTTTACAAGTTGTATACAATGACCAGAAATTAAAGTCTTAAATTTAGTACCAATTTTTTAAAACCAGAATTACTTGAAAGACCATTAAGATGCATAAAGAACACTAAAAAAAGCTAGAGAAAAAGTAACATAATTTCTAATGCCACAGGAAAATTTCTTAGCTGCTTGAAGATGACAATGTCATAAAAGCTCCAATGTAAATGAGTTAAAGAAGTTAAAATCTGATGCTCACAGAACAGGAAAACAGCATTAGGGCATCACACAGGATGATTTACAGGAGCCAACAGGAATCAGCTCCATTAAACAGACCAGGTGGGTCAACTGCCCATTGTTCAGAGCAAAGACATTCGATTGTGCCCAAGGAGTGGTAACAGATGTAAAGCCGCATCTGGCTCTTGTGTCATAACCCTCTGGATGGAATCTGCCCACAAGACCCCAGAACTGCTTGAGAATTCTCTGGATGGTAAAATTCATGGTTTCAGAAAGGTGTACACTGTCTGTTGGTTACACACCTTTTCTTAGTGAAGAAATGAGAAGGGATCCCTAACTGTTTCCTTTGTGTTTCTTCAAGCAGATAAGAAATCTTGCTGTGGCATTAGAAATGGTTACTTCTTCTCTAGCTCTTTGAGTGACTGTTTTGCACCTTAATGGGCTTTACAGTAATTCTGGTTTAAAAAAAAAAAAGTATTAAATTTAAAGATTTAATGCCTCGTCATCGTACAAGAATCTCTTTTAATTTTTTTTTTCCTTTGTTGATTATTTTGGAAATAAGTCTGACCTTGAGAGAGGTGACTGATCTTCAGTGACTGCAAAAAACACCAGCTTCCGAAATGTTGATTCATAAAGACTCAGTCTGAAGGATGGGCTTAGCATTATTGACAAGCATTGTTTTTAATCATTATCTGCCAGCTGCTCCTGCACCTCCTGTTCACCAGTAGAGGTTACAGTCACTTTTTTCAACCTTTACCTTGATTCAGTTGATATTTGCAACTTCACCTCCATTCAAAATGTAAAATGAAAACAATTTTACCAAGGCCAGTGAAAAATGAATGCTTTATACTTACATGTCATTATAAATTCATTATAAGGTCTGTAATAAGCATTCAGTAAATATTACCCTTAAAAATTTATAATTTCTAACCTACTTCTCACAAGCAGACTACCAGGAGTATATATAGCTAATTAATTCTGCCTTTTTACCTTTTCTCAGGTTAAATTTCCACTTGTCTTTTTAAATTTTTTGTTCTGTAACATTTGCAAAGCAAATATTTTAACATTTGCCTTGTGACACAATTAGATGGATACAAGACAGTATATATTACCAGCAGTGATTTCCATGAAAATTTTACCATCTCTATTTCTTACTAAAACCAGAAACCAAACCCACTGCCATCCAGTCGATTCTGACTCATAGCAACAGAGTACAACTGCCCCACAGAGTTTCTAAGGAGCGGCTGGTGGATTCAAACTGCCAACCTTTTGGTTAGCAGCTGAGCTCTTAACCACTGCGCCACCAAGGTCAAAATTCTTAATGAAAATGTTGCTTCCCCTTCATTTCCCTAATGTCTTGCTATTCCTCTATATATTCAGAAAGATTATTAAAAATATTATGAAATAAAACTTGAAGACTTTGTACTTTTTTTTCACATTTCTTCCATTGACTATGTACTATGGTAAGAGAAAAATCAGAACAAAAATAGTAGTGAAATATATATGCATAAAGGTCAAATTTATTATTTGCACATTTTAATAGTTCAGATAAGACAAAAATAATTCCTAAACTACGCTTTTAATAGGAGACAGACATTGAAATGCATAATAATAACATTTCTCTACACGCTAAAATATGTGCCGAGCATTTTGTGAAACTTTTTATGGACATTTCTTAATTCATATATCACCCTGTGAGATATGATAATCATCCTTGTTTTAAAGATGAGGAAACTGAAGTTTTGGAAGACAAAGCAATTTGATTGAGGTTTCTCAGTGGTAGAGCTAGAATTGACACCAAGGGTTTTTTCATATCTCTCTTAACTAATGTTTCTGATTTTTAAAAGGGAAGGGAAGCTTGTATCTGTTTGGAAAGCATAATCAACAATACAAACAATGAGTATCTTTTATGGAATTGGGTCACCCCAAAATATGTGCTGGAATCCTAACTCCCATATCTACAGATGTAGTCCTATTCTGGAAATAAGATCTGTTATATTAATAATACCCTATCAGTGTAGCAGAGCCCTGGTGGCACAGTGGTTAAGAGCTCAGGCTGCTAATCAAAAGGCTGGCCGTTTGAATCCACCAGTCATTCCTTGGAAACCCTATGGAGCAGTTCTGCTCTGTCCTATAGGTTCACTATCAGTCGGAATCGACTCGATACCAATGGATATCAGTGCAGGGTGTGTCCTAAACCTCACACTTCTGAGTTACAAGCAGCAGCACAGACACAGAAATAAGGAAGCACATACAGAGGGGACGACAGATGCTATCTGATGAAGATGGAGGCAGATGAATCTACAAGCCCAGAAATGCCAAGGATTGCAGGCTACTAGAAGCTGATATAGACAAAGAAGTTCCCCTTAGAACCACACTCTGAATTTGTTCTTCTAGCCTCCTGACCTGTGAGGAAATAAACTTCTGTTCTTTAAAGCCACCCACTTATGGCAATTCTGTGACATCAGCACTAACAAACTAAGACAGTACCTGCCAATGTTCCATGAGACACGACGCAACAGCTGAGCAAGTTACAAGGAGAAAATAAAGCTGTTGCTTAGATATTTTAAAATTTTTACCTAGTTGATATAAAGAAAATATAGTACTAACTTTAATTTACCAAAAAACCAAACCCATTGCCAATGAGTCAATTCTGACTCGTAACGACCAAATAGGACAGAGTAGAACTGCCCCCAGGGTTTTCCAATGAGCAGTTGGTGGATTCGAACTGCTGCTCCATTGCCTGCTCCACTGCCAATGCCTCCAAGGGCAGCACATGGCCAGCTTTCGAACCCTCAATTGCATCCAGAGCGGATGGATGCTGCAAAGAGCACAATGGCATCATCTGCTGCAATGTTCCCTTAAAGCACTACTCTTATTTTCATAACGCCCGATCAGCCCTACTGCCGCTAAGCTTTCATTCTGAAATTGTTTCACCAAGATTCCTTCCAGACTGCCAGTTATAATTTGCTTTGAAAAAAAGAGAAGGCAATAAATATGAGGTCCGCACAGAGAAAGGTTCTCATTTCACTTAGAGTTGTGAAATTCAGTCCCAAAGGCATGATTCAAAGATAAAGGTGTCCAAAATGAATGAATGACAGAATTAAATGTAAAATATCTGACAATCACCGCTTGCACAAATACATTGTAACAGTGCAAACTGAATGACTCATTTCAGGCGAGGCATAAAGGACAGCATCCGGCAAACACCGTCACAAAGGATGAGCCCAAAACAGATGTGGGAAAAATAAACAGCTTTGCTGCTTCAGAATTTATAAAACGGTCCACAAAGAGCAAATACGCCTCCTCCCCACCATTCAACTTCAAGGCCCATAAAAATGCGCCACATGAGAAACCCTCTCACATGGATTCAGTATTCTGCTAAAGGGAATAATAGTGCACACGCATTAAAGCTTTACCTGATAAAAATATAATAAATAAAGCTCAACATAATATAAAATACTTTAATATTATTTATAAATAAATGAACATAATTGACGTTTAGTGGATATCAGAGATTAAGTGATATACACTGATAATTTATACTATTTTTATCTCATGGGATCTACATACTCAGACTTTGTTACACAGTTTGGTACCTTCTTTGAAGAGCATTCCCCAAGAAAATGATTGCAGTGATTTTAAATTCGGGCATAAAGATGCCAGAGAGCAATTCTCTTGCGACAGAACTTACATTCTTTTTCAAGATTAGCACTGTAAATATGCTCTTGCTTTAAGAAAAGGAATGTGTTATGTGTTGCCTATAAACTAGTGGGATTAGCCAGAAGAGAAATTCTCTATGTCCTTGATGAACAGGGAATAAGTGGTGCTTTCCTTCAGACCTGTTCTACAACATATTCTTTACTTGAACTCACGGGTAGAAACCTACAACAAAAATCCTGGAGCACAGGAGTTGCTAAGCCTCATGCTGTCTTCACATACTTATGAATGGTGTGTGCTTGCAAGGAGAAGTAACTCAGCACCACCTTAAAACATAAAGTACCCTTTACATATCCTTTCATGAGGTTGTAGTGTTCAGACAAATTGAGACTCTACGCATATGGATTTAGGTTCCTGGGTGGTGCAAATGGTTCAGCACTCAACTACTAACCGAAAGGCTGGCAGTTAGAATTCACCCAACAGCACCACAGAAAAAAGGCCTGGTGATCTGCTTCCTTAAGATCTCAGCCAAGAAAACCTGCTGGAGGGCAGTGCTATCCCGAATCACATGGTGTCTCTATGAGTCAGAATCAACTCAACAACTTGGGCCCTGGTGGCACAGTGGTTAAGAGCTCAGTCTGCTAAACCAAAAGGTTGGCAGTTCGAATCCACCAGCAACTCCTTGGAAACCCTATGGGGCAGTTCTACCCTGTCTGATAGGGTCTCTATGAGTCAGAATCGACTCAACGGCAACAGGTTTGGTTTTTCAGTAAATTAAAATTAGTACTATATTTTCTTTATAACAACTCGGTAAAAATTTTAAAATATCTAAGCAACAGCTTTATTTTCCATGATTTCTTACATGGCTTCATTATATTTTCAGAACTCATCTTTTCAAACAAAAAAGAAGTATCAAATGACAAAGCTAACAGGAAAAAACGTAATTTCAAATGGATAGATACAATTTGGGGAGTTAAAATGGTATGTGTCTTAAAAGCACACATTTACACATTGTTGGTGGCAAAAGGTGAACAGTCCAATTACCTGTTTTTATCACTTCTGTAATTTCTACAATTGTAAGGGTATAACATGATTGTATTGCTAAAGTTTAAACTCCAAAATTTTCCATGATATGCTGTAGGTTCTCGTTAACATAATCCAATAATACAAGCATTTCATTTTACAGTCTCAGTGAATAACAAAACTGCCTAAAAATGACAATCCTGAAACATCTTGAAAACTTTCTCAGGCTATTGCATTTGTGTTATCAAGGAATTTTCAAAAGGAAAAGGTGATTTTTTTACTACTGGAATCCTCAAGTGGCCTGGGTCCCAGTAAAAGGTCATAAAATAGAACTTAATGACTGCACCTAATCCCATAAACTGTAAGTGAACAACAGAACCTCCTACCCACCCACGGAAGTTCTGGGCCTCATTTTAACTAAAATGATTCTCTTTTTAAATTAAAAAAAAAAAAAAAGAAGAAGAAGTGACTTTTTAATCCTCTAGGACATTATGTACCAGCCGGGAAATCTTGAATTAATAATTCTGCATGGAGACTTTATTGCAGACATACACAGGTTAGCCTTTAAAGTGAAAAGTATACTTCACAAATGGTCTGCTTCTTTACTGTAGCATACGTGCCCTTTGTTTTTCCTTAATTAAATTCCACTGAATTAACTAGACCCTTTACTACATTAGATTTCAGTTGAACATTCTGATTGAACAACACAAGATCTGCCAATGCAATATCCAAGTGGCACATTCTCAAGGCTTTGTTTCCATCCCAGATAAGTAGGTACTGACGGCAATATACAGCATCCTAGGAAATCTGCCACTGCACATGTTAGGTCTGGGAACATAGTAGCAAACTGTCAAAACAGGAAGTAATGTGTGCTCACAGTGCGTAGGTGTGATTAAAACTGATTTCTTTTGCAATGATTCGTAAGCGCATTCTGATGATGATCATATCATCTGATGTTTTCTATTCGACAGGAGAGAGGGAGGGGAAGAGAAGGAGGGAAGGAGGGAGAGAGAAAAGGAGGGAGGGAGAAAGGAAGGAATGAAGGACTGGAGGGAGAAAGAAAGGGAAGAAGAGAGGAAGGAAGGGAGGGAGAGAGGAAGGGAGGAAGGAAGTAAGGAGGGAGGGAGGAAAGGAGAGAGAAAGGAAGGGATGGAGGGAGGGAGAGAGGGAGGGAAGAAAGAAGTAAGGAGGGAGGGAGGGAGGAAGGAAGCAGGGAGAGAGGAAGTAAGGAGGGAGGGAGGAAGGAAGAAACAAAGAAAGGAGTGAAGGAAGGAAGGAACAACGGAAAGATTGATTTATTTTAACACCCATCTACCTCTTAACATTTTGACTGAAAAACTTGCATTTTATCCATTCTCTCACATGGAAAAATACCTTTTCTTTTTCTAACTATAATGCTGTGACTTACAAACAATGACTTTCTTATTTCATGCTATAAATTCAATTTTCATGACTCTTTGTTTCTCACAGATTAAAAAACTGAATTTCTTAAAAGGCATAGACTTTGATATTCTATTTTCAGATTTGTCTTCTTTCTCTAGATCAATTTAAAACTCGCTGAACCTGAAATGAGAAGAAACAACTGACAACTTGGAAATATTTCATAAAATGCCACTGGGATTGTTTTGATTTTATCACATTAAAATGAAAATAACTTAGAAACATACATTATGCACAAACAAAACTAATGTTTTTATTTTAATTTGCTTTTCACACTGGGAATGAAAATTAAATTGTTTTAAGACCAAATGAATGGCTTTTAACAACATAAACCTGAATCTATAAACTGTATCATAATTTAGAGTTCCAATGAAAATTTTACACCTGAAGTGTTATGAGTTCACATAATATATGTTACTTAAAAGTTAATTCATTGATTAATTCCCATCTTTCACAGGGTCTCTTGAAGTTTTTTAATAAAGAAAGCAATTTTTGTGATGTTAATGACACCAACTAAAATACACACGTATAAAACACACTACAGTAACTTGATTATGGAACTCGCTGTGTTAGTTTTCTTTTTTTAGATTTTGTTTTTGTTTTAAACAATATACTGAATAAAATTTAAAATGGTTTGTTTACAACAAGTTGAATGCATTTTCAACCTTTGCATTATTAAGCAAAATTGTCTCGCCATGTAATATATTTAAAAAGAAAATAAATATTTGTAAGTACATCCACAAGTTTCCTAAGAAATGGTTTTAAATTCCAGAGTCCCAAGGAGATGAATTGGCTGTCAGATAACAATGTGCTTCCATCAGATGGACTTGGCAGTTGTAAACAAAAGGAATTTTCTCAGCTTTTCCTCACAAATATGAAATATTTGCTCTCAGACAACAGCTGGGGTGATTTAAAGAAGTCCTGCATATATATTAGTTTTCATTCAAAATTACAAATCCTCCTCCCACTCTGAAACAGACTGTGTTTTTAGTAGACTGGAAGATTGTTCTGAGATGGAGTGACATTCTCAGGGCAAGTAAAAACCAAAAAATAGTATGAACTTAGAACTCTAGTCAAATTCCAAATCATAAGGCATCTGGTTAATAATTTTTAGGAAAAGTTAATTTATTCAAGATAAAGTTCAAATGATACTGTTAAAAAGAGGCTTGAAAAGTAACGAGAGATTTTGTTTTGTCCTACTGTTTCTGAGAATATTTAAAATGACAATATAACCAAAATATACATTGCATGAAAAGCCATCAATATTTATTCAATGATTTGGAAATTGTTTAAAAATAAAAATATCCATATTCTCACGTGATTTCTAAATTTATGAAAAAAAACTTTTAATGCTTAAATTATCATTTTAAAGTACCTATTCATCTGACCAATCATTTAAATAATACAGACATTTTTTGTTTTAAATGGATGGATTAAAATACCTTCGCAAGGAACTCAGTAGGATTTAGCTATTCATGGAAAGCCTATGCAAGCGGCCAAAGAAGAATACTTCTGGAGTATTTTTATATTTTAAGCGATGTAACATTAGTATGTTTACATATGTATAAATATATTTATTATAAAGTTAACCAAATGTTTATCTTTATTTCTCTCAAAACTAGCTCCAAGTAGCGATGCTTAAGTTTATTTTGAATTACACAAGTATATTCCCTAGTTATATTTATCAGAGAAAGTTTTATAGCAAAATAAATTAGACATTTATCTGTTTACTTTACTTGACATGATAAAAATGTAGTCTATACGCTGTATTTACAAACATTTTAGGATTTTTTTTTCCACTTACAGGCAATAATACAGAATTAACTTTTGCCCTTGAGCTCAGTGAATCTGAATATGTCCCATGCCTAAAATGAACATATTTTATTATTAAAAATAAAATTTTAATTTTTACATAATGTGACTATTAAGGCAGATATGGAAACTTATTAAAATAAGTGTTGCTATTTTTAATGAAGCTTTTACTTGCCATTAAAATGCAAACCTACCAGAATTGAATAATCAAAATATATCAGAGCAAGGAATTCATAATTCAAATTAGACAGCCTGTAATTTATTCTATTTCAGACAGAGGTTTAAAAAATCTCTTTATTCTTTACATAATGTACTAATGCTCCTTAAGTAATGTATACCAATTTTTATTAGATTTTGTGTCTGAAAAATAATACCGTGAACTCTGAAGTCTACATATGATCTTCTTAGAAACAAAGAATCACTGTCAAATGACCATACTTTGGAACACAATTTTTACTTCCATTTCTATTTTTTAAATTGTTTTTCCAGCAGAGGTATTTCAAAAGCCACTGTGACATCATGAAATAAAAGTGAGAATAGAGGTTATTGACAACATTCACTGTTTAAGTGTTAAATATCAAAAAGCAAATATTTATCAGTAAGAATTTAAAACATTTCTTCAAATGTCACTAAGGACACACAAAGCAACAGTATGAAAATTAAAATAACTATTAGGAAAATTTATCTTTTCCATAATGCAAATAAATCATCACCCTTCTTCCTACATAAACAAATTAAATAAACTAGATGAACAGTAAGAAAAACACGTACAACTACCAATGCAGTGGTTACTAAGGAAGTAAACACCTCTGAAAGTAAGTCTCTATTTTTGAGTTTTAATACAAGTTAGAACCATTTATCCAGAAGCTGCGGTTTTTGTACATTCTGTCTGAAGACTACTTATTCATCTTCTTTCTTTTGTAAACTTGCAAAAGCTAAAACATGAAACTGAAGACACGGTGCCTTGAAATTCAAGTATTTTTAAGAACAGTTATGTTGTTGTCGTAAGTTTGGAACTGAAAATACTTACAGTCTCTCCAGCTCTTTAAGATCCTGGAATGCTCCTCTTTCAATGGTGCTAATCTTATTCTCCATAAGCTGTCTGAAATGCAAAATATAACATGAGACTTCACGTCACCAGGAACCATTTTAATAAGTTTCAATTTAGCAACTGAAAACGTAGCCTCCCTCCCTTTATGAAGTTGAAATATTGCTCTAGTTTGCGATCCAATATCCAATTTAATGTTGATACACTGCAGAGAACTCAGGGAGGGAAAATAATTAGCATACACGTCACAAAACCTTCATGCAAAATGCTAATGTAGTTTCTCAGGAACTTTACTAGTCCAAACTCTGAACTTAAAACGACAGCCCATCCTGAAAAGTAACAGCGAAACTGCAGCTTTCAGAGCTGTTTCACAGTAACCTGATTTTTAACTGAGTTTTTAACTAAAAGAATCAATATACAGTAATTCATCACCCACATATTTCTACTCTGACTTTATGCATATTCATTAGCAATTGGAAGAATTTACAATGGCCAATATGTGTTTCTTAAAACATGAACCCTGAACACACCATGGTCTGAAGTATATAACCACTGTGATGTAAATATTGACAACCCTGCGGATAAAACCAATTTCACATAACACTGAATCTCAAATGATGGTTAACTCACTAATTTAACCCACCAATTAGAGAAGTAATCATACTGCAACAATTTCAGAAAAGCTACAAATTAAAAAAAAAAAAAAACTTTAAAATAGGACCAATGTATTTTCATAGGTAAATATTTTTTCACAAAAACTCTGCTAATGAGCTGAACTGTTCAAGTTTAAAGTTAGAAATTACATCTCATTGTTTTCTCCAGAAAAGCCTGAACATTTATTATGTTAGTAATAATAAAATACAGACCCACTTGAATTTTTTCTAGTTACTCTAAAACCCTAAAAGTGTATCAAGTGTCTCACATTACTTATTCATATTATGAAAGCAGTTATTCTACATTTTTATATGCATTAGGTACTTAGGATATAGTATAACAAACATTTGAGATCATTTCTATAATATTGTTTCTATGGCATACATCCAACCTTAATATAAAAGCCTAACTTTGTATTGAAATTTCTAGCACAGTATTAAACAAAAAGGAAAAGAAACCAAGATATTTTCAACTTTTGTGTTTGTCATTGAGAGTTGTAGAAACTGAGACAAAAACTATTTCAAAACAATCTTAAAAACCAAACAAAAATTCTCCAAAAACACAGAAAATCACACTTACAGAACTCTTAGATGTCTAAGACCAGCAAAATCTGTTTTAGTAATCCTTGTGATGTTATTTCCATTCAAATCCCTGCAAAAACAAGTAAGAAAATGAAAGCTCAATTTTATTTCTATTAATTTGAGGTTAAACAAAGTAAGATTCAAGAGTGCAAATTAATCCTAGTTACTAAAGTAGTTTACAAAATAAATGGGAGAAAGAAGGGAGTGGCCTTGGAAAGAAATCAAAAAATAATAATTCTTAGGTTTACAAAGGTCATTCTTGCTGGCATGTGACAAGAAAATGAAGTGATTATATTATCACCCTAAGTTCTCTTTTGTTGTTTACCTGTGTGTATATGAAAGCACTTTCAATTTTTGCTTTTATAAGGGTGTGTATTACTTTCACAGGTGTTCTGAAAAAGAAGCACTGTTATTTTATTATTTTTGCTAGGCATGTTTCCCAGAAGTTTCCTTCAGGAAGTCAAAATAATAATTTTCTAATACTGGACTATGCAAGAACAAATTAAAAAAAAACAAAACAAAACTCTTCTTAGGTATTACAGTAACGACACTTCCTAAGGCAAAGAAAAAAATTAGCATGCCATTAAAAGAACTGCACTTCAAAGACTTGCATTTATAGCATCTACCTTCCAACAATTCTATGTTTGTATGAAAACTAAACTCATTTGCAGCTCAGGGAACCCCGCCGTGACTGTCACGTGAAAACTACGAGCCAGAGCAAGAATGGAAATAGTATTCAGGCCTCGACATTTTTGCAAAGATTTCAGCACCGCTTTTACTTTTGGAGCCACAGCCCCCTTTCTGGCATATTAGGTCAAGATCTAAACTTCCCCTGGTTCCAATCATTTGAAGCAAAACCAGGTTTTGCTGCTGTTTCAGTGCTCTCCTTCATAGCTGGAGGCTCTAGTTTACCGTCTTTTACCTTCGACTTTAAAACAGCATGTTTGAAATCTGTATTTAAAGTGTTTACTTTTTCAATGGTTGAATTTTACAACAGCAATGAATAAACTATTTTTGAAACTCTTTATACATCCTTCCTAGGAATCTTCCTGAAACGCAAATGATTTTTCCTGAGTTCAGTCCTTTTTGTTGAGTAAGACGTGTTAGTGCTTAAACTGTTCTGAACAGCATGAAATGACAAGTGCGAAAAAAGAATTCTGCACTGCTTCTCTGCCTTTCTCTCAGACCCGCTTTTCCAAACTGAGCAAAGTACCATCAAGTTGTTCCTGAGAATGGTTGAGTCTTATCGGCTATTTGATATAACATCAATTTCCTCCAGCCAAATGTGGTGGATCACATTTTGACAAGACACCCTGGGCAGAGCCCCAACTTATTCTGCACTGCGGGTCTGAGAAGGAGGGAGGAAAAGGGGGGCAGCGCGCCTGGGGGGCCAGAGGTTACTATTTGAAAAGAAAGAGCTCAACCTTTAAAGGTTTGCTGAGGGCGAGGGAATGGGTTGGATAAGGAGAGCAACTGAAAGCACTATGGGCTGCGCAGGTGGAGACCTGGGGGTCAAAGTGGGTCTTCCCCGCTGCCCCCGACCCGGGGCGAAGACCCCTGGCAACTGAGCCCGTGCGCGCAGGCCCGCGTCGGCCTCGCCCTGCGCCCACCAGGCCCACGCGCAATTGCGCGAGCCGAGGGCGCTCGGGCGGCGCGAGGCGGCAGCCTCGGTGTTCACAAAGAGAATGGCCTCCATGCTCCACTTCCCTGAACTCGAAAATCTCCCACAAGGAGCGCGTGGACCGTCACCACCCAGGCTGCATTTACTTCTTCATTAGAGCTTGCAGAAGCAGGGAGGCGGGAATGTCTGCGGGCAGCAAAGCGTGGAGAGGAGAAGGAAAGGGAGCTGCTGCCACGTGAAGCGGCGCAGAAACTGCCAGAAAGGTGGACAGGGACATCGAGGCTCAGAAGGAAGGGCTGGAGGGGGCAGCCGATTGCAGCGGGGTTCCTGAAGCAGGCAGCCCCCACTAGGCTGGTGCCCGTTGGAGAACCAGCTCCAACTTCGCCTGGACGAGGGAACGTGGTCCTCCTCTGCAGGTGCCCGCTCTGGCAGATCTCGTGGGGCCACTGCCGCCTCCTCCCCGGGGAGGTGGCGGGGGGGGGGGCCGGCGGCCACCGCGCGAGCTGCCGCCGTCCGGGGACGACCTTCTCTCCATGGCCTGTGCGAAGCGCCCCCCGGCGGACCCGGCCGCCCCATGGCCCCTTCTCCACACCCTCCGCCCAAGAGACAGCGACACAAAGCCGGGAAGCAGAGGTTTGTTTCTCTCTTGAGTCCCTGCGCCAGTCCTCCACCACAAGCGATGGGACTTAGCCCCGAAACCGATCCGAGTGTCCACAACTGCAAGGTGACTTCGTTTGCAGAGTCAGGGGAACAAAGTCGCGTCTCCTTCGCCCCAGGCACCCGTAAGCACTTGTCCCCCACCTCCCCAGCTTCCCGACCCGAGGGAAATCGACCGTGCGTGGTAGGACTCGAAAACGGACCGAGTGCCCAGCGCAGTTGCCAAAGGGTCCGCACCTCCCAGAGCAGTGCCCCTCCCTAAGTAGTGCGCACCCTCATCCTTCGCCCTCCTGGAGAGCCCAACCCCAGGATGAGCGGGCAGCAAGACTGCCTCACGCACAGGTCCTTGCGCCACTTGGTCCCTCCAGTTGCGAGGCAGGGGTATGCGACTCTGTTGGCGGGGGGAGGGGGGATGTGGGGAAAAGGACGGGAAGAGCCCATACTCACAGCCTCTCTGTGTTGCGGGGAATATTCCTGGGCACGCTGCGCAACGCCAGCCCGTGACAGTCCACGGTGCTGCCTGAGCAGGAGCACTGCGCCGGGCACGCCTGTGGCGCCACCTCGTTCAGGACCGCCAGCACTAACCCCAGCGACAGGGACAGTGTCTGCCAGCCAACGCCACACATTTTCCCCCGCCGCCTCCTTGATCGTCGGCGCCTGGGGTTTCTCTTTAGGTAGCTGCTCCGAGGAAGCCCGCAGTGCTCGAGGCCCCGTGGCCCGGCGTGGGGCTAGCAGTCCAGAATGACCAATGAAAATGTGCAAAAATAATGAGGAAGTAACAGTAATAATATTCAAGGTAGCAGAGCGACCGCAAACACACGCCCTCCTCCTCTCTCTCCAATCTTCTCCAGCAGGGTAAGCCGCTCCTTGGACAACTTTTGGTCCTGAAGATAATCGTCCGGTCCAACGCTGCAAGGAGACGCCGAGAGCAGAGAGAGGATCAGGCGTCGTCTGGCTTCTAAGGATCGACCTGGCGGTAAAAGAGCTGGGGCTCCCAATGGCCACGAAGATGCAGGGGCCGGTTGCGCAGAGACGTGAGGGGTTAGGTACTATGATCCCGCGCACTCCCTATACAAATCTGATTCCAGAGGGGAGGGTGCAAGGCAGTAGAGGGGTCTCAATAGGAATGGTGGCCCCAACTGAAGTGGGCTCCCCAAAGCTAGAAGGCGCAGGAGCCCAACGGGCAGGGGGCAGAGCGTGCCCGGGGACTGAGCATGGCGCGCGGGGGCGCACGGGGCAAGCGGGCAGCGCCGGCGGCGCGGGGCGGCGCTGCGGAGTGCCAGGCGCAGCTCACGCGCTTTTTCCCTGGTTCGCTGCAGCCCCGACCGGTCCTTGCCGGCACCCAAGAGCCGAGAGCGGTTTGCAAACACACATGCACTTTGCTCAAAGGTGGTTCGGCAATCCCGCCTCCCGCCAGGCGTCCTAGGCGACACTCCGCACCAGGGCCTGCCCCGAGGTTAAGCAGAAAAGACAAAAGGGCAGTCGGGCCGCCGCAGCCGGCAGGAATATCCACTAGTCACGACCCCAGCAGAGAAAATCCAAGAGGCCAAGTTGAGGACGCGAGCTTCTGCGAGGATGAGTGGAGACCGGTTGGCTCAAGATTTGTAGACAGGCAGACCGATAAGAGTGGAAAGGCCAAGGTGAGAATGTTAGCGCGCCAGGTCTTGCCGGGGTGTCCTGGAGGAAGGCGAGGTGGCAGGCAGACCGCTGGGATCCGCTACTCCAGGACTGAGCCCAGGCGCCAGCTGAATGGCAGTCGTGTGTGCGCGCGTGTGTCAGCCACTCTGGTCTCCCGGATACGCCGCAGCTCCGCGGCAGACACCTGATGGCAAAGGTGGAAGAAACAAGAGCAGGCCTCCTGGGCGGGCGCAGCCCCTCGGCAGCCGCCCACAAGTGGGTCCTCCTCCTCAAAAGTGCAGGAACTTTTCCCAGGCTTTGGATCCCGTGCCCTAAGGCGGACGGGCTCCACAGACGTCGCGACGCCGCCCCGCTCCTGGCGGTGCACCTGACTCAGCGGCCGCAATCCCGAGCCGCCCGACTCCTTCCAGTCCTTTCCCCTCTCCCAGACGGTTTCTTCGCCTCCTTGTCGGCGGAGGGGTTTGGGGGAGAGGGTAGGCGGCGACAGAGAACGGGGACTCGGGCTCTGCGGGCTCCGGAGTCCCCGGCAACTGTCCAAACAATAGGACGGACCCAGCAGCCCAAGTCTCGCTCGACTGCGGGAAGGTGGGTTGTTGTTGCAGCTGGAGTTGTCCACTTAGGCTGCCTGGCGCCGCGCTCAGCCGAACAAAAACCCGGCCCGCGCCTCCGGAGCTCGCCGCGGGCACCGGTCGCCCCCCTTTCTGCTCAGCACGCCCGCCGGGCCCGGCAAGCTCGGCAGCTCCCGCCCGCGCCCGGGAGCCTCGGCGCTCCCATCACTCGCCGCCGCCGCCGCCTTTTTTAACCACGGTCTGCGGCAGCCACGGTCGCCGCCAGCCTCCGCCGTCCGGGTACTTCCCAAATAAATATCCCCAAGTCAGAAGTTAAACCGGCGCGGCCCTTATATACCCGCCTGAGCCTCCACCCCCTCCGCCCCGCCCCGTGCGCCCGGTACCGCCCACTGGCTGCGCGCGGGGAGCCCGCACCTCGCAAGGGAGAGGTGAGGCCGCGGCTGCCAGCGCCTGGCGGTGGCGGGCAGCGCGCGGGAACGCGCCTCGGCTGGCTCGCGCTCTAGCTCCCACGCCCGGCGAAGTTGCCAGAGGAAGGAGGCTCCCGGGCCCCCGGGCCCAGAAGCGGTCCCCGCTCGGAGATGGTCATTAGCAACCGGGGAATGGGGGGAGAGGGCTACTTTGAACGCGACTCATAAATAGTGCTGCCAGTGTCTCTGCTGCAGCTTTTGCCACAGGATCCTAAGGGGGCTGCTCAGTGTTTGCAACGCAGCGAAAGAGAGAAGCAGGGAGATTTTTATTTAAAAAAAAAACATGCCTAAATAGATCTGCCTACGCTCACAGACACACGTGTGTATTTTTAGGAGCTTAAAAGTTCAGAGTTTTTGCAAGTTGGCAAACGGTGTTTTCAACCTTCTCGCTGGTATTCCCTACTCTAAGCCACCCCCTTCCGCTTAACCCTTTCTTTATTCTTACACACTTAGTAACAACATGCTCCGTGACGCCTTGAGTATACAACATGCTCACAAAACTCAAAGGGCTTGAATGTGTCTGTGTGATTTTACTCTCTTAGGAAGGAAAGAAGGAAAAAATCCCTAGCAACGCACATTGTACCAGGAGGTTTCCTTTATTTTAGGGCAGTTCTAGATATTTTTAACTCTTCAAAAGAGTGTTTCCTTGTTTCTTCTTGTCTCTTTAGTGTGATGTGTGTCTGGCAGCAGTGTGATGTGTGCCCCGCCCCGCATCCCTAAGCAAAAACAAATGCCACTGTTGGTTTTAATAAATGGCATCTAAATGAGTCCACGCTTTCGTTTGAATTTAAAACGCCTCATGTCCTTCTTCCGTGTCCTATTCCACCTTTACAGGACTTTCACAGAAATTGATGCAAGCTTCCAGCGTAAGACCAGCCTCACCTTATGGTAGCTCTTTGTATAATTGTCTGACTCCCCGTTGAAAGGAAAAGGACCTGTCCAATTCACCTTTGTATTTCCAGCATCTAACAAAATGCCTGGTACATAGTAAGTAGATACCCTAGTAGTTGATTCCTTTAGCACAAGAATAGGCTCCATCTGAAATCTCTTTAATATCCCCATTAATTTTTTTTCCTAGTTAGATTTTCAAAAATATTGTTTCATAGTGACTGCCTTTACCTATGTCGTGTTGCCTGTCCCGGAAAACTTAAAGCCTTTTAGAGAACTATTCCAAAGACAGGGGACTCATCAGATAACTGAATCTGAAATCTTAGGATTACTCATTTTAATGACACAGATTTATATTGCTCCGTTCTTTTAAACACTTCAACACGTTTAACATTTATTAACTCATTTATCCTTCTAGATTTTGGCTTAAAGGTCTGTTATATAACTTCCTTAAGAAAGAGAAAGTAGAAGCCAGAGGTCACATCTTCCTGTGAGGGAAATGAGATAAAGAGCAAGTACCAAACACTGATGAAGGACTTCTTCCCCAGTGAGTATTCTTTAGTCAGTAGCAGTAAATTGTGATTAAAATACGTTTGCTACTACACTACTTCATTTAATTTCACAACTTTGATACCTTCTCAACAACAGAATTTGAGTATTTATATTCATCTTTATCCACCACATAGAATTGCTGGTCTGTATTTTGATTGCAAAACCATATCTCTGCATTCTAAATATTCGTAAATAAAGTTATCTATATCGAGGCACAAATGAAGGTCAAAGACATGAGTTCAAGCTTGATTTTTCTCTGCATCACTTTCCATTCTGTGTAAAACAGAGGAGCTGAAAATAGCATCCATGGCAAAATCCCCATAGAAACATATTTTTTTAAATTTTATGCAAAATTTCAGTAAGATATGTCCAATGGACTTTATTAGAAAAAAAAAGACTAATTAATTCCTGAGAAACATGGCACATTAATTTCATTGTGTCATCAACTTTTCAGTTAATAAAGGGAAATATATAGGTGAGTGACAAGGTGCCTTGTTTTTAAAACTATTAGTATATTATTATATATAATATAGTATTATCAGTATTATTGCAGGATGTTTGTTGGAAGCCTGGCAGGCCTCAGTAACATTAACTTCTGGGTCTTAATTTTTTCTGGATTATTTTGCTCCCAAATGAGTTTTCAGTTTCTCTTTGACTCTGTTACACCCAGCCTAAGGAAAGCCTTCTGCGGTGCCTCTTGTCACCACATGAGGTCTCCATAAATCCTGACCTAGATGAAAGCAAAAGTGGAACCCACAATAGTCAACCTTCAGGTCTCCTCTTACCTTGGGAGAAAAAATTCAGTTGCTAGAATAATTTAGGAAACAATTTAGACACTTAAAATCCCATACAGTTAAAAAAGAAGAAGAACAGAAAAGAGAAAACACCATTCTTCAAGTTTGCATTTTTTTGGGATACGAAAAAAGTTGCAAAATTGGGATATATAGGAAAAAGGAGTAAGAAAAGAGAATTGATGAAAAGAGGAAAATATGAATAGAAATTATAGCTTGTTTTTTTTTAAACCAGTGGGAAACAGTAATAGCATTGATCAAATTCATGAAGATTACAAAATAATTCTTTGGATTTTAACTGCCCTTATGCCGTTTATTTTCCTTTGTTGCAAAATGCATTCATGTTAATTGTATAATTTTTCTCACAATATCTTTGTACTGAAAATATAAACATAGAACTCTGACATCACAGAGATTAAAATTTAATAAAGTTTGCTTCATGTCTAGTAAGTGTCAAGTTATTTGATAGAGTCAAATCCACTCCACGGTGAAGGTGGTTGCAATTTTACTATTTAAAGGTGAAGACATTGGTCTTCAGCCAGTCATAGCCAATTAAGTGGTAGGACTGAAACTGGAACTAAAGTTTTCAGACTCCAAGCCTCTATTGATTCTCCCACACTGTATCTGTAGATCCTCAGGAACTCCTGGGGATCAAGGAATCTATAGTTCATCAGAAACTATCACCCTCATATAGGAGATGTTCACTTATCTCTACACATACTGTTTTGGTTCATCCAAAGGGAGCAGAGAAGAGTTAGGTCCACAGGATCAGCTCTCCAAGGATACTGAGGCCCAACAAGCCTCTAGAACAAGCTATAAAACCTTCAGATGATTCTCTAGGGCAGTGTTTCTCAGAGTGTGGTCCCTGGACCAGCAGCATCAGAATCCTTGGGAACTTGTTAAAAATGCAAACTCTCAGACAGCAACTCAGACCCACAGAATCAGAAACTCTGGAGGTGGGACCAGAAGTCTGTGTTCTAATAAGGCTTCCAAGTGATTTTCATTCTTACTACAGTTTGAGACCACCACCAATCTGTCAGTTAGTCATACTGTAATGGCTTCATGTTGCTATGACACTGGAAGCTATGCCACCAGCATTTTAACCCTTTTGCAAACCAGTTATTTTCTGCTTTTAATTTTTTTTTTTTGATACCATATGTTTTCATTAATGGAAGCATGCTGAATCATTGAGTGTGTATGAATTTTTGGTAGGTAGTATGTTTTTTCTTTTTCTTGCCCCCTCACACAAGCTTACCTTAAGTGTTTTGTGGTACACATGAAGTAACACTAGTTATACCCCAGAATCTCCACCAGGGTCTATTGGTACATATATGCAACAAATAAAAATTTTCAAAATTTCTATTTTTCCTGCCAAAAATTCAGACACTTTATAAAATACTTTGTAAAAACAGTAATTTCTTCCATTTCAAACAGTCATAAATGCCCCTGCCTTGCAGCAGCTTGCACTGTCATTGGTGCAGCAGCTTCCCGATAAATCTTCAGAAGCAGAAAAAGTGCTTGGTCCCTGAAGGTACCCAAGAGCACAAAAGGGTTAAATATCAGCAGAGTTAACCATGGTGGACAGGTTTCAGTGGAGTTTCCAGACTAATATGCACTAGGAAGAAAGGCCTGGTGATCTACTTCTGAAAATTGGCCAATAAAAACCTCATGAATCACAATAGAATATTGTCCGATATAGTGCTGTAAGATGAGTCCCCTAGACAATGGCTACAACAATAGACTCAGACATACCAACAATCATGAAGATGGCACAGGACCCAGGCAACTTTTCATTCTGTTATACATAAAGTCACCATGAGTCAGAGCCGACTGGCCGGCGACTAACAACTAACAACTGATAATAGTTTGAGAACTATTGATCTACAGCTACTTTGTGGCTGTATCTAAACCACCATAAGTAGGGTGAATCTAGCAGCAATGAATGATACAGCGTCTGCTCAGTTGGTTTCAGATTCTCCTTTCCCTGGGGTTTAATAGTTGCACGTTCCTGAGAACCTCTAGGGGGCACCAAAATATTTTCAAGTACAGCCCCACAGCAGCAAAACTAGCTTAGGTTCATTTTTCAAAAACATGGCCCTCAGAAATGGGAAGAGCTTCTATCTCAGCAAACTTCCCTAATTATTACTTCTCAGCCAGTTAAAAATCTATTGTATTTATGGTTTTTTTTTTTCCAGTTTAATATTACCTGTGTATGGGAATAATGCTACCTACTTTCTTAATTTCATTGAGCTGTTGTAGCAAAGTACTACACACCAAGTGGCTTAAAATAACAGAAATCTATTCTTTCATTGTTCTGGGGGATAGAAGTCACAATTCAACGTGTCATCAGGGCCATACTCTCTCCAAAGCCTCTGCTGGCAGAGCCTTCCTTGTCTCTTGCCCCAGATGTTCCTTGGCTTGTGGCAGCAAAACTCTAATCTCTGCCTCGATCTAACACGTGACTATTTACCCTCTTCATTAGTCTATGTCTGTGTCTCTTCTCCTCTTTTTAGAAGGACACCAGTCATATGGGATTAGGACCCACTGTACTCTAGCGTGACCCATGGTAACTTAACTCTTGTATCTCCAAAGACACTATTTCTTAATAAACTCTTATTCATCGGTCGTGGGAGTTAGGATTTCAGCATGTCTTTTGAAGAAACACAGTTCAATTCAGTATACTTTCCTTCTGTGACCATTATGAAGATTTAAGATAACATCTGTCAAACTAATAGCACAGTGCCTGGCATACAGTTAGTTACTCATTAAATAAAGGGTAACCTGATTTTCATCATTATTACTATTCATATTCATAGGTAAAAAAATGGAATATTTTATTTGTATTGAGATAATAGATTAGGCATTTCCATGAACTATTATTATGATCAAGTAACTGCTTATGTTGAGCCTGGGAAGGGCTGGGGATGAGGGTTATACTTTAGGAGCAGAAGAACAAGTCAACGTACAGCCATCAAGCGTTTCTCAAGCCTGCAGTATTCCATGAACCGCACAGTAGAGATGAATACAGTTAGTCACATGATATTTATGTCCCACAATGTAAACTACTCTTTTGAAGAAGGGGATGTTAATTTTTCACTGCCATAATAAAAGAACTTGTTGATGGTGTAAACCAGTTGCAATCTAGTTGATTCTAACATATGGTGACCCCATGTGTGTCAGAGTCTAAATGTGCTCCAAAGGATTTTCAAATGGCTGATTTTTCTGAAGCAGATCCCCAGGCCTTTCTTCTGAGGCACCTTTGGGTGGACTTGAACCTCCAACTTTTTGGTTAGCAGCATTGATCATTTGCGCTACCCAGGTAACATTAAAATGATGTGTTCTAAACTTGAATTTCCTGCATAAGTGAGAACGCTTGGTGACTTTGTACGTCACATAGACTTTCTGGCCTTAGTTTTCTCATTTATATAATGCTGGATTAGGCCACTTGGACCACAAATTCTTCCCAATTCTTGGCAATAACATGACTACATTTATTAAGTAATGTCTGTATCCAAACACAGGGTTGATCACTTTGTCTATCTTAGCTCATTTAATTCTCAGAATAGTCCTCTGAGTTAGAGACCTTTTTAATCCTCATTTATAATTCTGAAATCTGAGGATAACTGGAATTCATTCAATTTTTCATATTTGGTACAAATGGTTATGTGCTACTAGCCAAAAGGTTGGCGATTCAAACCTACCTAGAGTCACCTTGAAAGACAGGCCTGGCAATCCTCTTTTGAAAGGTCATAGCCTTGACAACCCTATGGAGCAGTTCTACTCTGACAC
The DNA here is from genome assembly GCF_000243295.1 of Trichechus manatus latirostris. Classification (NCBI taxonomy): domain Eukaryota; kingdom Metazoa; phylum Chordata; class Mammalia; order Sirenia; family Trichechidae; genus Trichechus; species Trichechus manatus. The sequence goes on from NW_004443970.1 coordinate 15,493,931, forward strand.
GTGGAGTTGCCATCAGTCAGAATGGACTCGATAGCAACTGACGCCAACAACATAGTTAGTAAGAGAGTACAAAAAAAACCAACCTCACTGCTGCCAAGGCAGTTCCAATTCATAGTGACCCCATAGGGCTTCCAAGGCTATAAATCTCTACAGAAGCAGACTGCTACATCTTTCTCCCACGGTTAGCAGTCAATTACTTTAACCACTGCATCACTAGGGCTCCTTCAGTAAGAGGGTAGGAATTAAAATTCAAATCTGACATCAAACCCCATTTTACCAATGTTGTAATACACTGCGCTGCTTCTCAAATTCTGTGATTTGAGTGCACTGTACAATGACTTGTTCTATATATAATTAAGAACCCTGGTGGCACAGTGGTTAAGAGTTCTGCTGCTAACCAAAATGTTGGCGGTTCAAATCCACTAACGGCTCCTTGGAATACCTATGGGATAGTTCCAGTCTGTCCTATAGGGTTGCTATGAGTCAGAATCGACTCAACAGCAACAGTTTTTTAAATATATAATTAAGATGAAACTGTATTGAAGGAGGTAATGATGGAATAGGTAAAGAGAAAGTTGAATATTAAGAGAGTATAAGATACTTGGGCAAGAATAAAAAATAGTAATAATAAGCTAATTGTCTTAGTTTCCCATAACAGAATGCCACAAAGTGAGTGGTTTAAAGAACATAAATTTAATGTCCCACAGTTCTGGAGGCTAGGAGTCCAAATTGGGGTATCGGTCGTGTCAGTTCATTCTGAGGGTTCTGAGAGACGAACTGGTCCATGCCCCTCTCCTAACTTTAGTGGCTGCTGGCAATCCTGGGCATTCCTTTTTGGTTCACAGATGTATCTTCACATGACATCTTTCCCCCTTGTCACTCTGTTTCCCTGTCTGTTCTTCCTTTTTATAAAACACCACTCAGGGAGGATTAAGAACCAACTTACTGCAGTAAGACCTCCTTAACTGATAACAACAATGACAAAAAAAAAAAAAAAAAAACCGACAAAACCTGTTTCCAAACAAGGCCACATTCACAGGTATAAGAGTTAGAACTTCAACATATGTTTACTGGGGACACAATTCAATCTATAACATTAGTATTAAAAAAAAAAATGTTGTGGGGAAATAATGTAAAAGAAATAGTTAACACTCAATGATGCACATTAAAAATACCCATTAAGATTAAAAATCTCAAGGGGAAATAAAGAGCAATTTTTTAAGAGTTTTATGAGGTTAAAATTAATTTGCAGAAATGTAACCATTGAGGAAAAGAAAATCAAGCTATAAATAGTTTTAAAGTTCCTGACCTTTTGACTTCACTAAGTCTAATAATGTGCCTCTTGGATTTTCAAAGAAAAATCAGACTTTTTGTGTTACTAAGAAAGGTGAAGATGGGAACCCCTCGTGCCTCCTGCAGGCTCCTTCTACTGGTTTGAACACAAAAAGTCTGATTTTTTGTGTTACTGCCCTTCCACCGCCATCTTCACAATCTTTGCTATGTTTGAGCCCATTGTTGCAGCAATTGTTTCAATCCATCTCATTGAGCGTCTTCCTCTCTTTCGCTGACCCCCTACTTAAACAAACATCATGTCCTCCAGGATTGGTCCCTCCTGATAACATGCCCAAAATACACGGGATGAGATCTCACCATCCTCACTTCTAAGGAGCATTCTGGCTGTACTTCTTCCAATAAGAATTTGTTCTTCTGGCAGTCAATGGTATATTCAGTATTCTTCACCAACACCCTAGTTCAAAGGCATCAGTTCTTCGGTCTCCCTTATTCATTGTCCAGCTTTCATTCACACACGTGTGAGGCGATTGAAAACACCATGGCTTGGGTCAGTTGCACCTTAGCCTTATGAAGTGACATCTTTGCTTTTCAACACTTTAAAGAGGTCTTTTGCAGCAGATTTGCCCAATAAGTCCTTTGATTTCTTGACTGCTGCTTCCCCGGGCATTGATTGTGGATCCAAGTAAAATGAAATCCTTCACAATTTCATTATTTTCTCTGTATATCATGATGTTACTTATAGGTCCAGGTGCGAGAATTTTTGTTCTATGTTGAGGTATAATCCATACTGAAGGCTGTAGTCTTTGATCTTCACCAGTAAGTGCTTCAAGTCCTCTTCACTTTCAGCAAGCAAGGTTGTGTCATCTGCATATCACAGATTGCTAATGAGTCTTCCTCCACTCCTGATGCTGCATTCTTCTTCATAGAGTCCAGCTTCTCAGATTATTTGCTCAGCATACAGATTGAATAAATATGGTGAAAGGATAAAACTCTGACACACAACATTCCAAATTTTAAACCATGAAGTATCTCCTTGTTCTGTTCAAACAACTGCTTCTTGATCTATGTACAGGTTCTGCATGAGCACAATCAAGTGTTCTGGAATTCCCACTCTTTGCAATGTTATCCATAGTTTGTTATGATCCACACAGTCGAATGCCTTTGCATAGTCAGTAAAACACAGGTAAACATCTTCCTGGTATTCTTGGCTTTGAGCCATGATCCACATTACATCAGCAATGATATCCCTCATCCCACATCCTCTTCTGAATCCGGCTTCAATTTCTGGTAGTTCCCTGCTGATGTACTGCTGCAACCGTTTTTGAATGATCTTCAGCAAAATTTTACTTGCCCGTGATACTAACGATATTATTCGATGATTTCCTCACTCTATTGTATCACTTTTCTTTCGAATGGGCACAAATATGGATCTCTTCCAATCAGTTGGCCAGGTAGCTGTCTTCCAAACTTCTTGGCATAGATGAGTGAGTGCTTCCAGCATTGCATCCGTTTGTTGAAATATCTCAATTGGTATTCCGTCAATTCCCGTGGCCTTGTTTTTCCCCAATGCCTTCAGTGCAGCTTGGACTTCTTCCTGCAATACCATCAGTTCTTGATCACATGCTACCTCCTGAAATGGTTGAATGTTGACCAATTCTTTTTGGTACAGCGACTCTGTATTCCTTCCATCTTCTTTTGATGCTCCTTGCATCGTTTGATATTTTCCCTGTAGAATCCTTCAGTATTGCAACTCAAGGCTTGAATTTTTCTTCGGTTCTTTCAACTTGAGAAATGCCAAGTGTGTTGTTCCATTTTGGCTTTCTAACTCCAGGTCTTTGCACATTTCATTATAATATTTTGCTTTGTCTTCTCAGGCTGCCCTTTGAAATCTTATGTTCAGCTCCTTTACTTCATCATTTCTTCCTTTTGCTTTAGCTACTCTATGTTCAAGAGCAAATTTCAGAGTTTCTTCTGATATCCATTTTGATTTTTTTCTTTCCTGTCTTTTAATGTCCTTTGCTTTCTTCATAGACGATGTCCTGATGTTATTCCACAACTCGTCTGGTCTTTATTCATTATTGTTCAAAAAAAAACCATTACCATCAAGTTGATTCAGACTCATAGCGACCCTATAGGATAGAATAGAACTGCCTCATAGGGTTTCCAAGGAGTGGCTGGTGGATTCGAACAGTCTACCTTTGGTTTAGCAGCTAAGCTCTTAACCACTGCACTACCAGGAGTCCCTATTCTTGAGAAGGTCTCTAAATTTTGTTGGGATATACTCAAGGTCCTACATTGGCTCTCCTGGACATGTTTTAATTTCCTTCAGCTTCAACTTGAACTTGCATATGACCAACTGATGGTCTATTCTGCAGTTGGCCCCTGGCCTTGTTTTGACTGATGTTGCTGAGCTTTTCCATCATCTCTTCTCATAGATGTACTGTGTATTCCATATGGCAAGGTTTATGTGTATAGTCACCATTTGTGTTGTTGAAAAAAAGATATTTGCAATTAAGAAGTTGTTGGTCTTGCAAAATTCTATTATGTAATCTCCTGTGTTGTTTCTATTACCGAGGCCATATGTTCTGACTACCAAACCTTCTTATTTGTTTCCAATTTTCATATTCCAATCACCAGTAATTATCAATGCATCTCAATTGCATGTTTGATCAATTTCAGACTGCAGAAGTATGTAAAAATCTCCCATATTTGGCATTAAGTGTTGGTGTGTAAATTTGAATAGTAGTCTTACTAACTTCCTTGTGCTGTTGCTGTTGTTAGGTGCTGTCGATTTGGTTCTAACTCTTAGTGACCCTATGTACAACAGAACAAAACACTGCCCAGTCCTGTGCCATCCTCACAATTGTTGTTATGCTTGAGCCCACTGTTGGCAGCTACTGTGTCAATCAATCTTGTTGAGGGCCTTCCTTTTTTTCCTTGATCTTCTACTTTACCAAGCATGATGTTCTTCTCCAGGGACTGATCTCTCCAGATAACATGTCCAAAGTATGTGAGACATAGTCTCACCATCCTCCCTTCTAAGGAACATTCTGGTTGTACTTATTCCAAGACAGATTTGTTAGTTCTTTTGGCAGTCCATGGTATATTCAATATTCTTTGCCAACACCATAATTCAAAGACATCGATTCTTCTTTGATCTTCCTTATTCATCATCCAGCTTTTGCATGCATATGAGGTGATTGAAAAACATCATGGCTTGGGTTAGGTGCGCCTTAGTCTTCAAGGTGACATCTTTACTTTTCAATACTTTAAAGAGGTCTTTTGCAGCAGATTTACCCAATGCAATAAGTCGTTTGATTTCTTGACTGCTGCTTCCTTGGGTGTTGATTGTGGATCCAAGTAAAATGAAATCCATGACAAGTTCAATCCTTTCTCCGTTTATTATGATGTTGCTTATAGGTCCAGTTGTGAGGATTTTTGTTTTCTTTATGTTGAGGTGTAATCCATACTGAAGATTGTGGTCTTTGATCGTCATCAGTAAGTACTTCAAGTCCTCTTCACTTTCAGCAAGCAAGGTTGTGTCATCTGCATAACACAGGTTGTTAATGAGTCTTCCTCCGCTCCTGATGGCCCATTCTTCTTTATATAGTCTAGTTTCTTAGATTATTTGCTCCGCATACAGATTGAATAAGTATGGTGAAAGGATGCAAACCTGACACACATCTTTCCAGATTTTAAACCATGAAATATCTCCTTGTTCTATTTGAACAATTGCCTCTTGGTCTATGTACAACTTCTGCATAAGCACAATTCAGTGTTCTGGAATTCCCATTCTTTGCAATGTTATCCACAGTTTGTTACTTTCCACAAATCAAATGCCTTTACATAGTCAATAGAACACAGGTAAACATCTTTCTGGTATTCTCTACTTTCAGCCAAGATCCACCTAACATCAGCAATGGTATCCCTGTTTCCAAGTCCTCTTCTGAACCCAGCTTGAATTTCTGGCAGTTCCCTGTCTATGTACTGTTGCAGCTGCTTTTGAATGATCTTCAGAAAAAGTTTACTTACCACCGACAGCATTGTACTTCAGGATAGATCTTGAAATGTTCATTTTGACAATGAATGCGAAGCCATTCCTCTTCAATTTGTCATTCGAATCTCCACGGGAGAAAGACGTGGCAGTCTACTTCCATAAAGATTACAACCTTGGAAACTCTCTGGGGCAGTTCTACTCTGTACTGTAGAATTGCTATGAGTCAGAATCAACTGGATGGCAATGGGTTTGGTTTAGTGAAAATTATGAATTTCGGGGGGAGTGATAACATTTCATTTAATTGGGACTCAAGTTATTGTTCCTTATCATAAAATTGATCGCAAAGTTCCATCTGTAGAAACCACTTTTATACAAAAAAAAAATCGTGGCGAGTCTAATTTGGCCTGCTGATCCCTGCTTTAGTCCATAGAAGTGGTTATTCAATGTAAGGGATCATAGTTTCCTAAAATTCTAAGGGAAGTTGTAAAGATAAGAGCTCTGAGCTCCAAAGTAGCTTCTCTACAACAAGTAGTAAATGTGTTTCTGTCTATGCTCTCGAGAGGCTCTCCCGATTTATTTATCTGAGAAATGCAATTCTGCAAAAGCCTTTAAAGAAAATGTAAATTCATTTCATTTTAATATAAAGTAAATTAGTACAAGATTTGCTGTATATCCATTTCTTACATGTAAGATATGCTTATCTGTTTAGGCAGATGGGCTTTGTGTATAAAATGGAGATAATTGTGAACATTTATTATTTACTATGTGCAGACCCTATTCTAAGTGTTTTACTTCATTTTCTCATTTAATCTTCCTTGAAAACTGTATTATTTTAGAGACAAGAAAATTGAGGGTCAGAAGGTTTCAGTAACTTCCCCATATTATTTTATGGATAAAGAAAATGAAGCTGCAAACTGTTAAATAAACTGCCCAAGGTCACTCAGCTGAGGAAGAGTAGAGCAAAGATCCTAACTCAGGCAGGCCAGGTCCAAAGCACCAGGCCTCTCACTAAGCGTATCACTAATATATAAATCATAAGAACATTATGATAATGAAATGAAAGCTATGTATGTGAATAAATATGTATAAATGCTCTTATTTGCATTATGATTATTATGTTTAATTAGAGATGGGGAAATGCAAAGGAATAACAGACAAACCTTAAGTCAAGAATCACCAGGCTGAATATAACCAGACTTGAACCAATCCTTTCTATTCCTTCTTTCCATAGTAATAGGTGTGATCGTTAAGGTTGTGTGTCAACTTCACTGGGCCATGATCCTCAGTAGCAGTTATGATGTAGTTCGGCAGTCGTATAATAATGTGATCACCTCCATGATGAGATTTGATATAATGTGCCCACCTTCATGATGGGATCTGCTGTGAGTAGTCAGTCAGTTGAAAGGGAGTTTCTTTGGGGGTGTGGCCTGCATCCAATATAGGTGGACTCTCTGGCAAGGCTTGTGGGCTTTTGCTCTCTCTGGATCCTGCAGCTGGTTCCTGTTTGTCTGACCTCTGGTTCTTGGGACTTGAGATATCAGCTTACCTGCTCTCTTGCCTGTCTATCTTGGGATTCATCAGTCTCCGCAGCCTGTGAGCCAGGAGAAGCCCCTAGTCTGAGCCACAGACTTGGGATTTTCCAGCCTCTACAACTGCATGAGCCATTTCCTTGATACAAATCTCTATATATATTTATACACTTTGCTGGTTTTACTTCTCTAGAGAACCCCTTCCCCACAAGACAGTAGGATTATTTTATTTCTCTTTCATCTCTTTTTGGGATAAATTCTCCTTAGTTATATAAAACAAAGGAAATATTTTCCCATCAATAGAACATAGGAATTCTATACTGCTTATTTGTTTGTTTGGGGGACATATGAGACATGAATGAAAGTCAAGTCTATGTAAATTTAGCAAAATCATTATATCAAAAATAATTTATAAGTATAAACCAATAAGTTTAACTTTTCAATAAACATAATACCTGAAGACACAGTAATATTACTTTAGTTCTTGCTAACTTCAATCTCATATTGTTTTGTTAGAAGAATCAACTCATAAACCTGTTATTCATCACAGTTATGAAACAACAAAATGAAAATTGTTCTTATGTATGATTTCCCAAATAATGCAAATAAAAATTTATGAAAAATAAAAAGTGAGTTCTAATGGCAAAAAAAAATGTATATAAACATAAAGTAACTTTTAAATGCTTGTTCATTCCGAATTCCTTTATTTTGTGATTAAAGGACGTACTGTAGCTGTAAATCTGGCCAGGATCACAGTCTTGACTACATTTGGTGTGTGTGTGTGTGTGTGTGTGCCACTTATGCATTCCTCTTCCTTGTTTTTTTTGGGGGGTCAGGACCTTATTTTCTTTTATTTTCATTTTTATCCCTTAATCTATCCTATGTGAAAAAAATAATGGATTACATACAACCCTAAGTCAAATTTGTTGCGATAATTAAATAAGTTAATATATAAAAGCACTTGGTCCTTGGAAGTGACCAGTTCTGGAACAAGATTGTGTAGAGTTACATTTCTCTGCTCTTCTCATTGAAATACAACTAAACACCCTGGAAATCATTCAAGAGATCACAATAAAAGGACTTCGAAAGCTGAAAAGAAGAAGGTGGACTGACTAGGGCCCTCAGGACTTGAGAAATGACATGTTGAGTTCTCTTGGTTTTCTTTCTATTTCTCTATAGCCAGGACTGGGTGCTGGATAAAGGGAGAAATCTAAGAGAAGCCTAGTGGGGAGCCCCAACACACCAGAACACTGACATGCAAATTGATCCACAAGGAGGGGAGCCCAGTGTCTCTTTGCCTTTCATTCAGTGGCATAATGAGACCAAAGCCCAAAGTCTTCTGGCTCTCAACCTCATCTCCTCCAACAGAAGATGACCAGAAAGTTCCTTCTGCTTTTGAAGGCAGAAACAGCAGGAATTGCACTGGAGCCCCAGGAACACCAGAAGAGTGAGACAGACCAGAATTGTATTGCAAAGTCTCTGCAAACTAAACTGTTGTTGGAACTAAAGCCCACAGAAGTGGTCCAGAAGCTGCATACTAAACCTAAAAAAGGAAAATATGAGCTAAAATAGATTGAAATAGGATCAAATGCTCTTAACATAAAAACAAAAATGTCCAGGATGCAACTTAAATATTGCTCCTCATCCAAGAACCAGAAAACCACAATTTTAGTGTGAAAGGCAATCAATTAATGCTGATACCAAAATAAATCAAATGTTTGAAGGGGAAACCAAGACATTCTCTCAGATGAAGGAAAACTAAAAGAAATTGTCACCAGCAGATATATCCTAAAAAATGTCTAAAGGAAAATCTCTAGGTACCAAAGAAATAATAAAAGAAAGGCTTGTGGAACATCAAGGAAGAAGTAGGAAAAAAAAAAATGTAAAGAGCAAAAGTATGTTGCCGTTGTTAGGTGCTGTCGAGTTGGTTTCGACTCACAGGGACCCTATGTACAACAGAACAAAACGCTGCCCCGTCCTGCACCATCCTCACAACTGTTGTTATGCTTGAGCCCATTCTTGCAGCCACTGTGTCAATCCATCTCGTTGAGGGTCTTCCTCTTTTTTGCTGACCCTCTATCTTACCAAGCATAATGTCCTTCTCCAGGTCCTGATCCTTCCTGATAACCTGTCCAAAGTATGTGAGACATAGTCTCGCTATCCTCGCTTCTAAGGACCATTCTGGTTGTACTTCTTCCAAGACAGATTTGTTTGTTTTTTTGGCAGTCCATGGTATATTCAATATTCTTCGCCAACACCACAATTCGAAACAGTCAATTCTTCTTCGGTCTTCCTTATTCATCGTCCAGCTTTCGCATGCATATGAGACGATTGGCTTGGGTCAGGCCCGCCTTAGTCTTCAGGGTGACATCTCTGCTTTTTAACACTTTAAAGGGGTCTTTTGCAGCAGATTTGCCCAATGCAATGTGCCTTTTGATTTCTTGACTGCTGCTTCCATGGGTATTGACTGTGGATCTAAGTAAAATTAAATCTTGACAATTTCAATCTTTTCTCCATTTATCATGAGATTGCTTATTGGTCCAGTTGTGAGGATTTTTGTTTCTTTATGTTGAGGTGTAATCCGTACTGAAGGCTGTAGTCTCTGATCCTCATTAGTAAGTACTTCAAGTCCTCTTCACTTTCAGCAAGCAAGGTCGTGTCATCTGCGTATCGCAGGTTGTTAATGAGTCTTCCTCCAATCCTGATGCCACATTCTTCCACATATAGTACAGCATCTCGGATTATTTGGGCAGTATACAGACTGAATAAGTATGATGAAAAGATACAACCCTGACACACACCTTTCCTGACTTTAAACCATGCAGTGTCCCCTTTTGTCTGAAAGACTGCTCTTGATCCAGGTACAGGTTCTGCATGAGCACAATTAAGTGTTCTGGAATTCCCATTCTTCAAAATGTTATCCATAATTTGTTACTATCCACACAGTCAAATGCCTTTGCATAGTCAATAAAATATAAATATCTTTCTGGTGTTCTCTGCTTTCAGCCAGGATCCATCTGACATCAGCAATAGTATCCCTGGTTCCATACCCTTTTCTGAATCCAGCTTGAATTTCTGCCAGTTCCCTGTAGATGTACTGCTGCAGCCGCTTTTGAATGATCTTCAGCAAAGTTTTACTCATGTGTGATATTAATGATATTGTTTGATAATTTCTGCATTCAGTTGGATTACCTGTCTTTGAATGGGCATAAATATGGATCTCTTCCAGTCGGTTGGCCAGGTAGCTGTCTTCCAAATTTCTTGGCACAGAGGAGTGAGTAAATGGGTGACCCTGCTGGTATTTAAATATTGGTGGCATAGCTTCCAGTATCACAGCAACACACAAGTCCGCACAGTATGAAAAATTGGCAGACATGTGCACATATAAGTGAGAAAATCTGAATAATCTCTTTGGATTATACCAATGTGAATATCCTGGTTTTGATAGTTATGCAAGACGCTAACATTGGGGAAGATTGGGTGAAGAGTGCATGGGACCCCTCTGTACCTGTCTTTGCAAATTCTTGTGAATTTATAATTATTTCAAAATTAAAAAAATGTAAATAACAGCCATGCCCCAAAAGTTACATACCATATCATTACATATATATTACACCCTTAAAATGACAACAAGGAAGATTAAGAGACTTTATTCTTAAAGCATGGGGTAGGACTAGGGATTGCATGCAAAGATACTGAGGAAGGACTAGTTCCTAGGAGTCATAAGTAAGGGTTTGGGTTATAGGCTGTGGGACAGGGGTCGGTAAGTTCTTGGGGTGGGGGGACTATTCATGCATGAGGGCAGATTGAAGTATGAAGACAGCCAAGGCAGTAATTGGAGGAAGGGTAATATGACTAACTGGGAAGAATGTAAAGAATGTGTGTGTGTATTTATTGAGAAAGGAAATTGACAAGGCATAGGAAGGATTTTCAGAAGTGGAAAAGGGTTTGGGTCATTATAAGTGAGAGTGTGGGAACCAGAGGCATACAAGGGAGACATAAAAGTGTGCACAAGGAGAGAAACAAGAAATACAGAAAGCTACGGTGTTAGAATGGAGGGGATCCGAGTTTTATAGATGGACCAACATCTTTCACTGGAAAAGAAGCTATAGCTAGGACGGCTCACACCCAGAGGACATTTCCTGTAACTGTTCTTAATTAGCTGTGCGACCTTGCATAGTTCATTTAAGCTTTCTGAGTCTTTGATTATTGATCTTTGAAATGGTGAAGCTGGACTAGATGATTTCTAATGTCATTCAAGTTATGATAGTCTATGATTCCATTGCTACTATACGGAACTAACAAGAAAAATACTTTCGAATGCTTTCTTTGATTTGAACATTGATGGTAACGACACCAAAAAGGAAAAATGTTGTTAGTGGCTTTGGGGTTCTCAATTCAGGGAAAGCAAAAGCTGGGCAAGTCCTGAGTTGTGGTAGATTAGTGAGAACAAGCAAAAAGAAAAAGAAGGAAAAAAACTGCAACTTCCTAACTCTTTAAAAAGAAAGATTTTTTTATGCATTAACTGCAATCATTTTGCTCACAATAGGAAAACCGCTGAACAAACTGAAAACCAGTGGCTTTTCTTAGATCCATCAGAGACTTGAGATCACAATATAAACAACCAGCCCCAAACTGAAAAGAGAGTGAATACAGAGAATACAAATCAGTTTACCTGAAGCAGAAGCCACTGGAGCCAGTAAAAGTAGGAATACTAAATGTTAACCTCAAGGAGTTCTTAGAGGCTGAGTGTGAACTATGGAATCCTGTCGGCACAGTGGTTTGGTGCTCAGCTGCTAACCCAAAAGGTTGGTGGGTCAAACCCATTGGCAGCTCCATGGGAGAAAGATATGGTTTCTGTAAAGATTACAGCTTTGGAAACCATATGGGGCAGTTCTACTCTGACCTTTAGGGTCACTATGAATCAGAATCCACTGGATGGCAATGGGCTTGGTTTGTTTTGGAGTGTGAACTAGCTTCAGAGTTAAAAACTCCTCGGGGGTCTAGTAAGGAAGGCTCCTACACTTTCATGTTTTTTCCACCCAAGACACCCACCAAGTTCTCATGGAAAGGTTGGAGGAAAAATCCCCTGGTGTTCGGTCAGGGAAAGGTAGAAAGTAACTACTTTGAAATGAGGTTTATTTCTGACTCAGGCTTCATGTCCACTGTGGGGCAGTTGTGGCTCCATTTCATGTCATCTTCAATCTTTCTCCGCACCACTTTTACTCCAGAAACCAGGCCCACTGAGCATTCTCTAAAAAATTTCTAATTATTATGGTAAAGGGAGAAAGAGAATATGAAAATCCAATGATACACATGACTTCCACTCACATTTCATTGACCACAGAAAGTCATATGGCCATCCCTGACATTAGTGGATTTTCCATCCCCCAGGGAAGGCAGTTGGCTAGTTCAGCTGCTCAGCTATGACTTCCAGAATAGACTGTTTCTCTTATCTTTCTGTTCTATCATCCCTCAGTCCACCAAGCAGCTCCCCTTGCAATTGCAAGACAGCTGCAGCAGTTTTAGGTATGATACCCACAAGACTTTAAGCTCTCTCTTCTTAAGAGTAAGGAAAACTTTCCTAGAGAAATGTCCCCTGTCTCCACCCAGGGAAGAATTCCCCTCACGTTTTACCTCCATAAATTGCATTGTATACCAATGGCCAAGCCACTCACTGGTATGGGAAATGAGACTACTCTGCAGCACTGGAGAAAACTTACCGGTTGCTTTTTATTGGCTCCAACTCATGGTGACCCCATGTGTTTCCGAGTAGAACTGTGCTGCATAAGGTTTTCAACAGCTGACAATTTGGAAGCAGATCACCAGGCCTTTCTTCCAAGGGGCCTCTGGGTAGATTAAAACCTCCTTCCTTTCTGTTTCCAGCCAAGCACATTAACTGCTTGCACCACCCACGGATTCTGGAGAAAACTTAGAAACTGGCAATTTTCGGTAGATGATTGTGGCAAAGGCCGGCTACTTCCCACCAAAATCCATTCCCTGTTCTCCCTGGATGAATGGATAGATTACATATCCCAGAATCCCTCACGGTTAGGTGTGACTAAGATCTTGCCAATGGAATATGAGTGGAAGTGAATGTATCACTTCCAAATCTGTGCTTTTAGCATGATGGTCGTGCGTCCTTACTGCTCTTTTCCTTTTCCTTACAGGCGGAACCAATGGTGATCCAGCTTTGTTCATGAAGATAATGGCAATGCCCTAGTAAGTAATAGAACAACATAATGAAAACATCCTGGATCCTCGAATATCTGGGTGGAGCAGAGCTGCCCACCTAACTTGAATTACCTGCCTTAGAACTTTACGTGAGAGAGAAATCAAATTCTGTGTTATAGAAGCCACTGTATTTTGGGATATCTTTTTTACAGAAGCTTAGCCTTTTATCCTAACTAATGATGGCATCTCTGTGAAGGGTTTAACTTCTGGGACAATTCCCTCTTGCACTGTGTGAAAAGTAATTGAACATGCATTTTAAAATTAGCCGCTTATATCAAGTTTTTTTGTGTCTGTGTTCCCCAGCTGTTTCCCAAATGTGGGCCTATGATAGAACAGAGAAGAAAAGACACACAGAATAAAAACAATTTGGAGTTATTGTTGTCAGTTCTGGTTCCAATCCATAGCAGCCCTATGTACAACAGAACATCCTCACAATCGTTGTTATGTTTGAGCCCATTGTTGCAGCCACTGTGTCATTCCAGTAGCAACTGTATATTTGACAACTCAGTTACTTGAGACACCCCATATTTCTTAAATTTAGTAGTGCAGTGGTTCTCAATCTTTATTGCACACTAGAATCACCTGAAAGCTTTTAAAATACGTCTATGTATAATTCCAAGATGTTCATATCTAAGTGATTCAGAGTGTGTCCTGGGCACCCAGAATTTTTTAAATCTCCCCACATGATCCAATGTGAAGCCAAGATGGAGAATCACCACACAAGAGAGGGGTGTCCCTTACAGAAGGTTAGGGGGCTGTAGGCTGTGATATTAGGGTTTCATAATTTTAAATAAGCACAGTGTTTTTATTTATTTTTTTTTCTTCTTAACTTCCTGACCATTTCAGTATCAGGAATTGCTAGTTTTACCAATATAAGGGGAAAAATTCCTTTCTTTCTCTCTAATTTGGAGGCCATGGACAGATAAACCAATAATGCACAAATCAATGTGCCATTAATAAAAACAATTATGTTCAATAATACTTTACTCAACCATTATATTTATTTATTTTTTAGTATAATACATGATTTAATCTTAGAAGTACAGTGAGAATCAAGTAAAAAATCTTTATTCTAGAACTAAATCAGAAACCAAAGCCGCTGCCGTCGAGTCAATTATGACTCATAGCGATCGTATAGGACAGAGTAGAACTGCCCCACAGAGTTTCCAAGGAGCAGCTGATGGATTTGAACCGCCGATCTTTTGGTTAGCTGAGAGCTCTTAACCACTAAGCCACCAAGACTGTAGTTGTCTTAATTTTCTAGGGCTGCCATAACAAAAATACCAAAAAGTGGGTAGCTTGAAAAGAACGGATTTATTTTCTCGCAGTTCTGGAGGCTAGAATTCTGAATCAGCGTACTGGATGTGTGGATTCTTTCTGAGGGCTTTGAAAAAGGAACTCACCCATGCTTCTCTCCTAGCTACTAGTGGCTGCCAGCAATCTTCCCTGTTCTTTGATGCTAATATATGCATCAGACTCAGTCCTCACCTGGCATCTGTCTCCCCACCCCCACACCGTGTGCGACTCTGTTTCTGTGTTTGTCCTTCTGTTTTATCAGACACTACTCAGAAGGGATTAGGATTAGGACCCACAGCCCTCTGGTATGACCTCGTTTAACTTAACTGATAACCAAAAAGCTCTCTTTCCAAATAAGGTCACATTCACAGGTACAGGGATTAGAGCTTTCACATTTCTTTTTGCAGACACAATTCAATCCATAACTTCAGTTAACTGAGTAAACATTACTCTCCTCTCGTTCACAGGAAAATCAAGACTGTGAAATAATTTGATTTATTTAAGACCAGCAATGAAAGCAAAATATGAGTTTAAAAAAAATAGATAAATAACAGTTGCCATTGAGTCAATGCCTCTTTTGGAAGTACATTGCCAGACCTTTCTCTTGAGGCACATCTGCATGGACTTGAACCTCCAACTGTTCAGTTAACAGCAGAGAGCACTAGCAATTTGCACCAACCAGGTACTCCTGAACATGAGTCAAGAAACCATTATAATAATACTTCTTAAACTTTATTTTGTACTCGGGTATGTACACCATTGTTTTTTTTTGTTTAAAGATAATTTCTACCTAAGAATTTCATGTATATGCTCATACCTGATAAATATATCTGAGAAGTATATACATGCATATGTATACATATATATCAAGTACATATATAAAGTATATATATGTGTATATATATATATCAAGCCTGATTCAGAAGAGGACGTAGAATGTGGGATATCATTGCTGATGTCAGATGGATCTTGGCTGAAAGCGGAGAATACCAGGAATATGTTTACTTATGTTTTACTGATTATGTAAAGGCATTTGACTGTGTTGATCTTAACAAATTATGGATAACATTGGGAAGAATGGGAATTCCTGAACACTTAGTTGTGCTCATGAGGAATCTGTACATAGACCAACAAGCAGTCATACCAACAGAACAGAGGATACCACGTGGTTTAAAATCGGGAAAGATGTGAGTCAGGGTTATAGTCTTTCACCAAACTTATTCCATCCGTACACTGAGCAAATAATCCTAGAAGCTGGACTATATGAAGAAGAATGAGGAATCAGGATTGGCAGAAAATTCATTAACAACCTGTGATATGCAGATGACACAATTTGCTTTCTGAAAGTCAGGAGGACTCGAAGCACTTACTGATGAAGATCAAAGACAACAGCCTTCGGTATGGATTACACCTCAAAATAAAGAAAACAAAAATCCTCACAACTGGACCAATAAGCAACATCATGATAAATGGAGAAAAAACTGAAGTTGTTAAGGATTTCATTTTACTTGCTGGATTCACAATCAAAGCCCATGGAAGCAGCAGTCAAGAAATTAAACAATGTATTGGCAAATCTGCTGCAAAAGACCTCTTTAAAGTGTTAAAAAGCAAAGATGTCACTTTGAGAACTAAGGTGCTCCTGACCCAAGCCATAGTATTTTCATTTGCTTCATATGCATGTGAAAGCTGGACAGTGAATAAGGAAGACCAAAGAAGAATTGATGCCTTTGAGTTATGGTGTTGGCAAAGAATACTGCATATACCATGGACTGCTGGAAAAACTACAAATCTGTCTCAAAAGCAATACAGCCAGAATGCTGCTTAGAAGCAAGGATGGTGAAACTTTGTCTCCAGTGCTTTGGACATGTTATCAGGAGGGACCACACCCTGGAGAAGGACATCATGCTTGGTAAAGTAGAGGATCAGTGAAAGAGATGAAGACCTTCAATGATATGCATTGACACAGTGGCTGCAATGATGGACTCAAGCAAGCAAGTATTGTGAGGATGGCGAAGTACCATGTAGTGTTTTGTTCTGTTGTACACAGGGTTGCTATGAGTTGGAACTGACTCGATGGAGATATATATTATATATAACTGATACATATATATGATATATTTATGCCTTTTGCTTTATCAATATATTTTCATTAATTTATGGTAATGTCTTTATGTACTTATAATTATCTGCTTAATATTGATATACATTTAATATAATATTAAGCAAATTAAAGATATGAGCTATGACGATATACTTAACTGTTACATAATTTTTTTTTTATTCATAGCTATAGATTAAAACCTATTAGCTTTAACTACTCAGGTAAGAAATGTGTAGAATTCATCTTCATAGTGTTTAAAAAACTTTTTTTCTTCAACTCCAGATTCATCACATTTGAGACAGATTCATAAATTGAAATCTACTTAATTGGCAATTAAAAGCTGTAGGACAATGCTGTCTCTCTGTATTTTAAGAATTAAGTTCCAGCTGTTTTGAGAAAGCAAGCAGAAGATTGAGAGAAACTGCCAAGTATCCTGGGGAGAAATTGGGAATAAAGAGGCACATTAGCTTCCATTATTCTAAAATTGTTGTGCTACCAGCAGTAACTATAAATACCGTAACTTGAGTAAAAGAGCTCGAATATAGAAGTTAACCTGCTTTCCACAGGCAAAGTATCACATTTTTATGGGTCTGGACTTCATTCCAGGACCAATGAAAATGAGGTCAAAATTAAATTTAAGATAATTTTCATATTTTACAATGTTTTCTCATCAGTTTAACCATTAATTATTTCTAATATTCATTCAATCTTGGAGGATGTGCCATTTTTATTAAGGAAGTCTGTGTGTGTAATGTCACCATATCCATCAGGATAGTCTAGATTATGCTGTGGTAATAAATAACCCCCATCTCTTTATGGCTTATAATAGCAAAGATTATTTCTTACTCATCTACCTGTCTGATGGGCGTTGGCTTAGGGCTTTGCTTCATGGCTAACCTCCCTGGACTCAGGCTGATGGAGCAGTCATTATCTCAAATGTTGCTGATCACCATGGAGTCTTCCACAGAAATCAAAAGCTCCATCCTGGAAGAGACATCTCACTTCCACCATCACCCACTGGCCAGAACCAGTCACATGGCTCACTCAACCTCAAGTATTATAGGAGGTATAATACTGCCAAGTGCTCAGTAGGCTAAAAGCTGGAAATATTTGGTGAACAGCATTATAGACCATCAATTTTGGCCCTTCAGATCAGTAAATATTCAGCTCATTCTACCTCCCATAGGGAAAATATACTCAACCCCTCTACAAGGATGTCAGTTTAAAAGTGTGGTCCTGCCATGACAGCAAGCCCAAATCTAGGCTGAGTATGGCACATTGGCTCCACATCAAAATCGAGGGTGACTTTTCTTGCTTTTGCATACTCATGAGCTAAAAAATATCAGTTACTGTTCAGTGCTCTCCAAATATGCAGTAGTAGAACAGGAGAGAATAATCTCCCTTTGGAAAGGGAAATAATTCATAAAATCCATATCGTCCATAATAATTTTGAGGTCCCACTAGGCAGAGTGAGGACCTTCTAACTTGAGAGAATGAGGTGAGGATGTTCCTTGATAAAATGCTGATTTTGCTCCCTGGTAGGGGAGTCTCAAGATCATTATTTTTCTCCATGATCCTAGGATCTTCCCTATTTGTCACTTCTGTGGTGAGCATTAGATAAGAATATATGCCTTCCTTATGATTTGAGCAGCTTTTTTACTTTGCTTCCTGCCTATAGAGCAGTGGGGAACCAAGAATCTTTACCGTTTCTAGCAATATTAGACTTTTACAATCAGGGCTTATATTTTCTCTGACTGCATAATTTTCTTAACAATATTCTTGGTTGGCTTGTTATCTATTTGATTTAGTCAACTCCACATGATGATGAATGCCCAGACTTATTTTCTAGATACAATTTTTACATTGGCCACATTTTTTTTTTTTGGCCTTCTCACACCCATGTGTCTCCTTTCTACATAATTATAGGTAACTTGGACTTTCCAATTTTAGGATGGAGAGTCTCATATTTAGTTTGTTTTAACTGAGTCACTCTGTACAATCACAAAATGTAAGATATTGTAATCCATTCAGAAGTTTTTAACAATAGGCATGACTAGGCCTTCTTAGGGCAAGGTACAAATGGAAATGTCTAAATACTTAAAAATTATGAATCAAGTGAATAAACTGTTAAATAAATATTTTTAGACCCTTATACCTTGACCTTGACACTAAAACAGCAAAACTGAAAAATAAATATACAACTGTGGTTGTTATTCAATTAAAAGATGGAAAAATATTAAAGGCTACTGCATTCACTATTATGACTCATGGTTGAGTGTTTTGTCTATGGGCTAGAGTTGAGATTCGTGATAAGACAAATACAGAATTCATAAATTTTTATATATTTAGCAATAATATTAATTTTATCTTAAATAATGTTATAATCGATATTTTTCACATATTTTGTGTTTCAGTGAAGTGATACCAAATTAAACTACCCTCTAGTGTTTAGCTAGCTTAACTTTATACATTTCAACTTGGAAAATTTTTCTTTGCAGAGGAGCAATTAAAATTGTCAAAAAATTTTGTAAGGTAATACTTAAACTCAGAAATAAACTGGATTTTTCATATCATGTGCAAATATTGTAAAGGAATAATGCAAGATAAATTATTAACTCACAGAAAATATTTCAACATTTTAATTTTATTATTTGAATTGCTATTATTTCTGTTACAATTATACCATCTTTTTTAAAGCAATATTTAAATCCAAATGTATTACTTAAGTTGTTCTTTCAAATTTTTAAAAGTTGGATATTATAAAGAAAATCATAAGTAGCAGTATTTGTTCAATTTGGTCAAATTTCTATTCCATCAAGATTCTATTTAAATCCTAAAATGGTCAGGAATTTCAATCAATAATAAAAAGACAACCCAATTAATAGTGGGCATAGGATTTGAATAGACATTTCTTCAAAGAAGATATACTAATGGCAAATAAGCACATGAAAAGATGCTCAAAATCATTAGTCATTAAGGAAATGCAAATCCAAGCCACAAAGACATTCTCTTCATTCCCACTGGGACAGCTATAATTAAAAGAACAGACAACAATAAGTATTAGTAAGGATGTGGAGAAACTGGAAATCTCATGCATTTTTTGTGGGAATTTAAAATGTTGCAGCTGCTTTGAAAAACAGTTTGGCAGTTTCCCAATAAGTTAAACAAAGAGTTACCATATGACCTACCAATTTAACTCTTAGATATATGTTGTTGTTGTTAAATGCCCTCGAGTTGGTTCCGACTCTTAGTGACCCCATGTACAACAGAAGAAAACACTGCCCAACCCTGCGCCATCTTCATAATAGTTGCTATGTTTGAGTCCATTGTTGCAACCACTGTGTCAATTCGTCTCGTTGAGGGTCTTCCCCTTTTTCGCTGACCTTCTACTTTACCAAGTGTGATGTCTTTCTCCAAGGACTGTTGTTGTTGTTGTTAGGTGCTGTCCAGCCAATTCCGACTGATAGCGACCCTAGGTACACCAGAATGAAACACTGCCTGGTCCTGTGCCATCCTCACAGTTCTTATGCTTAAACCCATTGTTGCAGCCACTGTGTCAATCCATCTCATTGAGGATCTTCCTCTTTTTCGCTGACCCTCCACTTTACCAAACATGATGTCCTTCTCCAAGGACTGGTCCCTACTAATAACATATCCAAAGTAAGACGAAGTCTCACCATCCTCATTTCTAAGGAGCATTCTGGTTGTACTTCTAAGACACAGGCTAATGAGTAGGTGGTTTCTTTTTGGGGTGATGAAAATTTTCTGGAATTAGTGATCATGGTTGCATAACTGTGAATATATGAAAAAGTACTGATTTGTACATTTTAATAAGGTGAATTTTATTGTATGTGAAGTGTATCTCTGTAAAGCTTTGAAAAAATGGCTAGAAAAAAGTCTATATAGAAATTAGTGATTATATATCCATATTCTTTGTCTTTTATAGTCCTAGAAACATTTTTGTATCCTTGTTCTAATGTTCTTATGTTTTAACACAATTTAAATTTTGTTGAATATATCACATGCAGTTTCTACAGATTAAAAAGAAATACTTTCTCTAAAACTTTTTAAGTATCTGTTTTTACTCTATTTAAAGGTGAAACAGCCAGCTTTAGATTTCTTGGTGATTTTTTTTTTTTTTGAAACTTCTGCTAACATTATTAACACCAAGCAACAGTTGATGCCTATATAGCACATATTCAAAAATTAATTAAAAATTTCACCTAAGATCTTGTTTCACCTTTTATTTGATTATCTTCTATTAGTGTCCCTTAACTGTTCCAAAACATCTCATATTTTGCCTCGTAAAATCTAATTACTTTAATAGTATTTAGCTGGAATTTTTATAATGTTTCCAAATGTGTCTATGTGTTCAATTTTTAAAATTTGTTTTATCAAGTTGTTTGTTCCATCTTATGGTAGATCCTAAACAAAACAAAACAAAAACTGTATGTATCTCTGAATATTTGTAAAGAATGTCGTTGCTATTGGTCAGTTGTGGCCATGTCTCCTAGCAACAAAATCTAATTTTGTGCTATACATGCTTCTGGGTTTTCAGCCCAAGTTCTGCCTTGTATACTTTATTATTATTATTAGCAATCATGTTAGTGTCATTTTTAAAGTCAGAGAAAACCTTTGAAATCAATGTTGAAAGTTGCTTTTCAGTTCTAAAGTCAAAACTTGTATAATTCATTAGTATAATTAGTATAATACTAATAAAATCAACTTTACTGTTTTCTTCTGGGACACCAACAAAACTTTTAATGAATGTAACATGACTTTTGTGTCTGTTACAATCAAGGTGAATTGAACAATATTTGCTTTCTATTAATGTATAATGTCTTCTTTCATTTTATTACCCATTAAATTAGTAACTCATTGTATTTCTCTATGCCGAATAGTAATCATTTAACTCATTAGTTTTCTTTTTTCAATCCACCTTACTTTATCAGCTACGCTTGCGTGAAATTTTAAAATCATTTCTAATAAACCAAGAATTTTTGCTTTCCTTTTTTGTAAATATTTTACTCTTGGTATCATGAAAAGCATCATTATTCTCTGCTAATATTGAACATGAGGAGTCCTGGTGGTGCAGTGGTTTAGCGCTCAGCTGCTAACTGAAAGGTCAGTGGTTGGAACCCAACAGCCTCTCCATGGGAGAAAGAAGTGGCAATATGCTTCTGTAAAAATTTAATGTCTTGGAAACCTTATGGGGCAGTTCTACTCTGTCCTATAGGGTCGCTATGAGTCAGAATTTGACATGACAGCAATGGGTTTGGTATTGAAAATGTTTTATTCTTTTCTACATTGGCATTTTCATGTTGCCGTTTATCTTTGTTCAAGGCAATTTTTAATTTATGTTTATTCAGCCTTTTTAAAGTACTAGTAATTGTATTTGTGGATTTTAAATTGTTTTTTATTAGAAAATAACATTTTGGAACTTCCAGGCAACATGGTGCTATAGACTGAAGCACCACGCAGTCCCTCTGCAGCAAGGATCAGAAAAACTAAGTCAACAGAGACACATCAATCCTGAAACCCTAAACGTCAAGTGAAGAGATAAGAAACTCAGCCAAGCACCAACTGGAATAAGAAACTGACAGAAATCAGAGAGCAAGGAGAGATACATGCAGAGGTCTTCTATCAGCTACCGCAGCACGGATCTGCTATCTAGGACTCCTATCAGAGATCAGCGAACAGGGTGTATGAGAAAGCAGCTTCATGGAGCTTCCAGCAGGAGACAGAACAACCGGTAACCAGTGATATATGCTTTACCACCCCCCACCTTTCTTCACCCCCACTCGGCCTCCTTTGCTTCCTGTAGTCACAGTCTCTTGGCCAGGAAGCACTGGCTTCACCCCAGTACTGCTTGGATTCCACCCACCTGCACTGGCCAGCTCCGTGAGTGCCATTTGTTGGTTGCTGGTGTTGCTTTTTTCTGGTTCTTTACATTTCTTCCTTACCTCTCACGACCTCCCCCTCCTTTCTTTCAAATACCTGGCTCTGGGTGCCATCTTTGCTTCTTCCTGAAAGGCTACAAAACACTGCTCGACTGTGAAACTGCTTACTGGCTTGTGCCGCCATGCTGGTGGGACCCCTGGGGCTTTTTGTTTGTTTATTCTGATTTACTCTGTTTTGATTTGGTTGTTTGTTTTCCTTTTCTTTTCTTGGCTTGGGAGCCCCTTCTAGCCAGGCAGTACTGCATGGCTTAGGAGCTACTCCCTTACTCTGAGCAGACATGCAGAGGGATCCTTGGGGGTGTTTATTTTTTTTGTTTTTTTTGTTTGTTTGTTTCTTTCTTTCTTTTGTTTTCTTCTCTCTCATTTTCCTTTTTTGTCTTTCTTTATTACTCAGTTTCTCGTCTCTCTATACTTGCCTTCTCTTCCTGTCTCCTGAATTCCTGGCGCTGTGTGACACCTCTACCCTTCTAGTCAGGCTGTACTTCATGGCCTGAGAGCAACTTTCCCAGTCCTCGTAGCCACACCAGTGGGATCTCTGTGGGCTTTTCCTTTTTTATTTTCCAATTTTTGTTTATTCTTTTTTTCTTTTACCCTTTTTCTTTTTTTCTCTCCATTTCTCAGTCTCTCATCTCTCCACTCCAATGGCAATCTCCCTTAGCACTCTTTTTGTTTGTTTGTTTGTATGTTTTTGGATCCTGTTTCTCTCTCCTCTCTCTCCTCTTTCTCATACCCATCTAAGCTCCACACATCAAAATCTCCTCCCTCCTTCCTGCCTACCTGCACCTTGCACTGAACATTACACCCCCAAGCAGCACAGAACCTGCCCCACACTGATTGCCAGCCCGCCCAGTCAGGGCTAGTATGTGCCACAAATAACCCATCCCAGCAACCCCCCTTCAGCTGGACCTGCCTTGCTGTACCATACCTGAGTGACCAACCCTGTCCATTGGACAAAAAGGTGAAAAGTGTTGTGCCTACAGACGAGAAACAACAAAATATGCACAGCCCACCTACTCAGACGTAACCAAATAAAACAAAAAAGCAGGACGAAACAAACAAATCTACAATCAATAAAAGAGGAAAATAACTACTGAATATCCCAAAGACAGCAGACAATATCAAAACATATACAAAAACAGGACAGGAAGGTTCCAGTAGGTGTACAAAACAAAATACCAGATGACTTTCCAGTGAAAAAAAGGCACTAGAACTACCTGATAGGGAATTCAAATCTCTAATATTCAGATTTATCCAAGAGTTGAAGCAAAAAGTGGAACAAATGAGAAAAAAATAGAAAAATTCATGGAAAAGGCAGACAAATTCATGGAAAATACAGACAAAAAAATGCAAGAATTCAGGAAAATAATACAGGAACAAAATGCTAAAATAAATTCACAACTAGAAATCATACAAAAACAACAATTAGAAATCCAAAAAATAAGCAACAAGATTTCAGAAATGGACAGTGTCATAGAAGGGCTCAGGAGCAGGTTTGGAATGATTGAAGATAGGATCAGTGAAACTGAAGACAAACACTTGGATACAACTCTGTTTGAGGAAAAATCAGAAAAAAGGAAGAAAAATGAAGAAACCCTGAGAATTATGTGGTATACAATCAAAAGCAAAAATTTGTTTGTGATCGGGGAGGAAACAGAAAACACAGAGATTACTGAAGAACTCCTGACAGAAAACTTCCTCAATATCATGAAAGATGAAAAGCTGACTATCCAAGAACCTCAATGAACCCCATATGGGATAGAACCCAAAAGAAAATCATCAAGGCATATCATAACCACTCACTGAAACCAAAGACAAAAAAGAATCCTGACAGAAGCTTGAGAAAAACAAAGTCACATACAGAGGAGAAACAATAAAACTAAGCTTGGATTATTCGGCAGAAACCATGCAGGCAAGAAGGCAATGGGATGACATATATGAAACCTTGAAAGAAAAGTATTGCCAGCCAAGAATAATATATCCTGCAAAACTCTTGTTCAAATATGATGGTGAAATTAGGATATTTCCAGACAAACAGAAATTAAGGGACTGTGTAAAAACCAAACCAAACTTACAAGAATTATTAAAGGGATCCCTTTGATCTGAGAACAAACAACATCAGACCACAGGCTGAATCTAGGATACAGGATTGTATCAGCCAGATACCAGCCTAGGAAATGAACTCTCAAGGACTATCCAAAACCAAAAGAATTACAACAGGGAACCAGAGAAGTTAATCTGTAAATGACAACAACATTAGAACAATAAAAGAGGGAATAAACAGTGTAGGTATAGAACCTTCTGATGGACAGGAAAGCTGGGAGATACCAAGTACTAACAGACTGGTTCAAACCTAGGAAGATAAGGGTAAATTTCAAGGTAACCACAAAGAAAGTTAACAAACCTACTTATCAAAATAAAGAAGAAAAACATAAAGTCTCAGTAAAAACAAAGCCTACAAAAAGAAAAGAAATGAGAAAAAAATCACAAACAAAAGGAATTCAGCACAAGAGAGTAAGGGGAACAAAGAAAATGTCAGCACCACAAAAAAACCACTACAAAATGACAACGATAAACTCAAACCTATCAATAATTACACTGAATGTAAATGGCCTAAATGCACCCATAAAGAGCTGGAGAGTGACAGAATGAAGAAAAAAGTAGGATCCATCAATATGCTGTCTACGAGAGACTCACCTTAGAAACAAAGATGTATAATTTATTAAAAATCAAAGGATAGAGAAAATATATCAAGCAAACAGCTACTAAAAAAGAGCAGGAGTGGCAATAGTAATCTCAGATAAAATAGACTTTAAAATAAAATCCACCATAAAAGACAAAGAAGGACACAATATAAGGATTAAGGGGACGATCCATCATGAAGACATAACCGTAATAAACATCTACGCACCTAATGACAGGGTTCCAAAATACACACAACAAACTCTAACAGTACTGAGAAGAGAAATTGACAGTTTCACAATAATAGTAGGAAACTTCAACCCACCACTCTCAGTAAAGGACAGAACAACTAAGAAGAAACTCAGCAAAGATATAGAAGACCTAAAGAGCACAATTAGCCAACTTGACCCTATAGACATATAGAGAACAGTACACCCAACGGCTGCAAAGTACACATTCTTTTCCAAAGCACATGGAACTTTCTCCAGAATAGACCACATCTTAGGCCACAGAGCAATCCTCAACAAGATCCAAAACACTG
>NW_004443970.1:15521098-15546217 GCF_000243295.1 Trichechus manatus latirostris
CAATTCTACCCAAAGCAATTTACAAATACAATGCAATTCCAAGCCAAATACCAACAACATTCTTTAAAGAGATGGAAAAACTAATCATTAACTTTGTATGGAAAGGAAAGAAGCCCTGGATAAGTAAAGCACTATTGAAGGAGAATAATAAAGTAGGAGGACTCGCACTATCTGATCGCAGAATCTACTATACAGGTATGGTAGTCAAAACAGCCTGGTACTGGTACAACAACAGATACTTTGACCAATGGAACAGAATTGAGAACCTAGGTGTAAATCCATCCACCTACAGTCATCTGGTCTTCGACAAGGGCCCAAAGTCTATCAAACAGGAAAAAAACAGTCTTTTTAACAAACTGTGCTGGCAAAACTGGATGTCCATCTGCAAAAAAAATGAAACAGGACCCATACCTCACACCATATACAAAAACTAATTCAAAATGGATCAAAGACCTAGGCATAAAGCCAAAAACTATATAGTTCATAGAAGAAAAAATAGGAGCAATGCTAGAGGCCCTAATACACGGCATTAACAGGATACAAACCATAACCAACAACACACAAACTCCAGAAGATAAGCTAAATAACTGGGATCTTCTAAAAATTAAACACTTATGTTCATCAAAAGACTTCACCAAAAGAATAAAAAGGAAACCTACAGACTTGGAAAAAATTTTGGACATTACAAGTCAGACAAACGTCTAGTCTCTAAAATCTACAAGGAAATCCAACCTCTACAACAAAAAGACAAATAATCCAATTGAAAAATGGGCAAAGAAAATGAACAGACACTTCACCGAAGAAGACATTCAAGTGGCCAACAGAAACATGAGGAAATGCTCGCAATCACTAGCCATTAGAGAAATGCAAATTAAAACCGCAATGAGATACCATCTGACCCCGGCATTATTGGCACGAATCAAAAAACTGGAAATAACAAATGTTGGAGAGGCTGCAGGGAGACTGGAACTCTTATGCACTGCTGGTGGGAATGCAAAATGATACAACCATTTTGGAAAATGATATTGTGGTTCCTTAGAAAGCTAGAAATAGAAATACCATATGATCCAGCAATTCCACTCCTAGGAATATATTCTAGACAAAAAAGAGCCATCACACAAATAGACATATGCCCACCCGTGTTCATGGCAGCATTGTTCACAGTAGCAAAAAGATAGAAACAACCTAGATGCCCATCAACAGATGAATGGATAAACAAACTATGGTACATATATATACACAATGGAGTATTATGCAACGATAAAGAATGATGATGAATTTGTGAAGCATCTCATAACATGGATCAAACTGAGTGAAATAAGTCAATCACAAAAGGACTAATATTGTATAAGACCTCTACTGTAAAAGCTCATGTAAAAGTTTACACACAAAAAGAAACAATCTTTGTTGGTTACAAGGGATGGAAGGGGTGGGGAGGGAAATACTAAATAGACAATAGATAAGTGGTAACTTTGGTGAAGGGTAAGACAGTACAACAATACTGGGGAAGCCAGCAAAGCTTGTACAAGGAAAGGTCATGGAAGCTCCATAGACACATCCAAACTCCCTGAGGGACTGAATTGCTGGACGGAGGGCTGTGGGGGCCATGGTCTCAGGGAACATCTAGCTCAATTGGCATAACACAGTTTATAAAGAAATGTTCCACATTGTACCTTGGGGAGTAGTGTCTGGGGTCTTAAAAGCCTGTGAACGGCCATCTAAGATACTCCACTAGTCTTACCACTTCAGGAGCAAGGGAGAATGAAGAAAGGAAGATACAAGGGAAAGATTAGTCCAAAGGACTAATGGACCACAACTACCATGGCCTCCACCAGACTGAGTCCAGTACAACTAGATGGTGCCCGGCTACCACCACTGACTGCTCTGACCGGGATCACAACAGAGGTTCTCAGACAGAGCTGGAGAAAAATGTAGAACAAAATTATAACTCACAAAAAAAGACCAGACTTACTGGCCTGACAGAGACTGGAGAAACCACAAGAGTATGTCCCGCGGACACCGTTTTAGCTTAGTAATGAAGTCACTCCCGAGGCTCACCGTCCAGCCAAAGATTAGACAGCCCCATAAAACTAAACGAGACTAATGGGGCACAACAGTCCAGGGACAAGGACTAGAAGGCAGGAGGGGACAGGAAAGCTGGTAATAGGGAACCCAAGGTTGAGAAGGGACAGTGTTGCCTTGTCATGGGGTTGTTAACCATTGTCATAAAACAGTGTGTGTACTAACTCTTTAATGAAAAACTACTTGTTCTGTAAACCTTCATCTAAAGTACAGTTTAAAAAAAATAAAAAGAAAGTGACATTTTATGTTTCTTTAATCAAGAACTTAAGAGTTTCTAGTCACAAATACCTTCAGGAGCTGAGACTGAATTTGAACGTTAGTGAAGAAACGTATAAATGTCCTATAATATTCTTTGTCATTGATTTGGAATACAAACACTAGTTTCTAGAACTTCTTCCTCCATTTAAAAGAATTTTAATGTAAGATGAAATCCTAAGTATTCTGCCATGTTCATCCAGTAAAAATTCCTAATTGTTAATTTGAGTCAAATTGTGTTTTCTTAAAAACACTCTCACGCTGTCAGGGAGATGTGACAGCCATTTTCTGGGATCATAATCTGAAAAACATAGTAACCATCCAGAGATTTTATTTATTTTATTTTTTTCAAGTTTCCCTAATTATAAATGTACTTTTTTCTTCCTCTAATGAGGAGACCAGTGTCGCATATGTGTCTTCTGAGTTGTTAATTTGATGTGAATCATTCTCTGTTTCATTCTTAGTGTTGTGAGCAGATATTTACATTTTCAGCTGATAAAGAACAGTAAGTTGTAGAGATTTTGTCTGATCTATTTAAATTGTTGATTTTTGGGAAATTTTTTCTTGCTTATTTTTCTTGGTTTGATCAGTAAATCTTCACTAAATGAAGACTATGTAATGCCTTATTTGCAAATTTTATGCAGGTCATGCTCAAGAAGTGTTTGCTCACTGCCACTGTTTTTAGTTTTTTAAAATTTTGAGCAGAATGCTCCTTTGAAGATTTTCTATGTTGTTTTTTTTTTTTATCTGCACTTTTGTGTTATCTATTACTATCACAATCTCAATTTGTACATTATAGAAGATTAAAAGTAAATGTAATTTATTATTCAAAAAGTATGAAATGTTAACACATTTTCATCAAAAAGCATAAGTGAAAATAAATGGGAAACACTGAAAATTAAAATTAATTTTCATGTGATTGCAAATGATATTTTTTTAAACATTCAAAAATTTTCATTAAATTAAAAAGCAAGATACCCTCTTCTTTTACGTATACTCAATTATGTGTGTTAAAATCAACAGTTTAAATAAAAATCATTTATGGCAAATTGATATGTAATTTAAGTGTTCAATGTCCATCTAGTTGCCAAAATAAAGGACCAGTACCACACTTGTAGTGTATAAAATATGTATATTTTTATATTGGAAAATATTGCTCAGACATGATGAACTTCTGTGAGTGAGGTGCTTGTTTATGAGTTCCTCTAAAACCATTAATTGGAATGCAAAGAAAAGGGAAAAAAATTAAATGAAAAAATGCAGATTAGACATTACCAGATAACAAAATGTTAAGCTAGAATCTATTCCATTTATGCTACTTGAGAAGCAGTATCTGACAAACTGCCATTGAAATCCTCAAATCCTCCTTGCTTTCCCAAACTTGGACTGCCTCCAGTCTGGGTGGCTCCTCAACCAAAGAGTCATCTTTTGCTTTAAGCATGCAGGCAGGTGATGTGGAGAGACATTTTCCTGGGGCCTGAATACTGTGGTTTGCAGAGTGAATGTTTAAATTTACCACGTTGTGCTGTGCCAGCCTTGAGCACTGGATCTCATGTGATAGAGGTGCCCTTGTGTTCTTTACCAAATGTATTTTGTGATATGCAGGCTATGCTAAAGCAAGATGTTCAGGACAGGGACCTCTCTTGGTCAGGTAAAAGAGTAATACAAAATAATATTGCAAAATAATATTAATTTTTATCCTTTCCGTATGGTTGAGTTTGAATTGGTTTCTTTTCTTTTTGTTTTTGTCATAGCATTTCTCAAATTTACTTTTTGCTATAGGGAATGAGAAGCAGTTGGAGTCCCTGTTTGGCACAAATGGTTAAGTGTTCTACTACTAAGTGAAAGGTTGGCAGTTCAGACCCATCAGAGGTGCCTTAGAAGAAAGGTCTGGCCATTTGCTTCCAAGAGGTCACAACCTTGAAAACTCTATGGAGCATAGTTCTACTCTGTAACACATGGGGTCGCCATGAGTTGGAACTGACTACATGGCAACTGGTTTTGTTTTTTGTTTTGGTCCATTTCAAACCTACAAGACACCAAATTTCTGCACTTTCTACATCAACTTTCATATCTGTTTGCAAACTGACCAACAATTTTTTTATAATACCTTGAAACACAGTAGACAGCCACCAATATTTGTTACTAACGTCCTATTTTCCAAACTTTCCCTAGAATTCTTAGTTGGTTAGATACTGTCATGGATTGGATTGTGTCCCCAAAAATATGTGTCAACTTGGCTGGGTCATGATTGCTAGTATTGTGTGATTGTGTACCATTTTGTAATCCGATGTGATTTCCTTATGTGTTGTAAATTCAATCACTATGA
Organism: Trichechus manatus latirostris; assembly: GCF_000243295.1. Lineage (NCBI taxonomy): Eukaryota > Metazoa > Chordata > Mammalia > Sirenia > Trichechidae > Trichechus > Trichechus manatus. The sequence continues at coordinate 15,525,765 of NW_004443970.1, forward strand.
TCTAATAAGATGGATTAGCGGCAGTTATACTGATGAAGTATACAAGACTGGATAGTGTCTTAAGCCAATCTCTTTTGAGATATTAAAGAGACACGGGAACTTCAAAGCAGTGCTGGGAGCAGAACGCATCCTTTGTACCTGAGGTTCCTGTGCAGAGAAGCTCCCAGACCAAGAGAAGATTGATGACATGGACCTTCTTGCAGAGCCGACAGAGAAAGCTTTCCCCTGGAGCTGACGCCCTGAATTTGGACTTGTAGCCTACTGGGCTGTGAGGAAATAAACTTCTCTTTGTTAAAGCCATCCACTTACGGTACTTCTGTTATAGTAGCACTAGATGACTAAGACAGATACATTACCTGTCCACATATCACAGGTGACAGTTTTACCAAATGTTTCAGGATTGCTTAATAAGAACCACTATCACTCTAGCCTCTGATGTAAGATTCATCACTACACATCACCTGGCCACTAAGGCTATGCCACACGTTTTTTAGGTATTATGATAGTAACTCACTCCTGTTATCCATTTATGAATTAGTCAGAAAAGGTTAAGTTGTGCTATGGCTTATAAAAACAAATATTTAATTTTTACTCACTCTACTTGTAACCAGAGTCCTGGAGGTGCAGTGGTTTTGAACTCGGCTGCTAACCAAAAGTTCAGCAGTTGGAATCCACCAGCCGCTCCTTGGAAACCCTATGGGGCAGTTCTACTCTGTCCTATAGGGTCGCGATGACTTGGAATCGACTCAGTGGCAACGGGTTTGTTTTTTTTGGTTCTACTTGTAACCAGTTCAGGTTGGTTGAAGGCTCTGCTCCTTGTCTCTAACTTAGTGACCCAGGGTGATGAAGCAAGTAACAATTTCAAAATTGCTCTATACCATGGTAGATATAAAAAGAGCTTTGGAGAATGTCTAATGACATCTAGATAGTTTGTTTATCCTGGAAGTGACATATATTACTTTTTTTTTATTAATTAGCTAAAAACTAGGTATAGGGCTCCACCCAAACACATGGGAGCACAGAAGGGCAATCCTACCATAGTCCCAAAATGCAGAGAGCTGGAAACATTTGTTGAATATAATTAATAACTACCATAGACTGCAAGTGTCGATAACTGTTCAAGCATTCCCACCTTTGCCTGATTTACTCACTGTTACCATTCTGTGTTCCTCTAACAAAATCTACATTTATATTTGCATGTCTTGTAATTTTTGTTGGATGTTTTGGCATATATCTCTAAATGATTTTAGTAAATTCCAAACTTACAGTGCTACTTGCAATGTACATTTGCAACTAGTTTATTGCCTGCTTGATTCTGTTCTCCTTTAGCCCCTCCTAAGGATACTATTCATTTGGGTATTTTCCTTCCCAATGCAGCCTTTAGGGTTAGAGAAAGATGGTCACCACCAGCAGTTCTAGGGACGGTCTCTAATTAATACATAAATCATCACCTTCTAATTGTGTGGCCTCATAACAATTCAGAAGTTATTTCAGACTCATGCTTAGAATGGCAGAACAGAAGTTTTCTGTCTCCCATTGGATGTAAACAGCTGAAATTTAACGGCGTATGTAACTCCTAACAAAGTTGGCAGCCAGTCCTACACACCCTAGGGACATCCTTCTTAAAATGAAGCTGAGAGTTCATCTTGGATGTCAGAGAGGAAAGACAAATGGAAATGAGCAGGCATTTTCATTACCCAGCCTTGATCAGCCATCCCAAGGCATAGGAAAGTGATCCAAATTAGGCCAAACTTAAGGACTCTGTCTGGAATTTCAAACTTGACTGGGGTTACACAGAGACTGAAAATGTTTGGTGCTCATTCATCTGGTAAGAAATATCTACAGAGACTATCTTTTGGCTGCTCCTATATAGTGGTAGAGTTCTCACCTTCCATGAGGAGACCCAGGTTTGATTTCCCTGCCAATGTACCTCAAGCATAGCTATCACCTATCTGTTATTGGAAACTTGTAGCTATGATGCTGAAGAGGTTTCAGTGGAACTTCTGGTCTAGGATGGACTAGGAAGAAAGACCTGGTGATCTATTTCTGAAAAAATCGGCCAGTGAAAGCCCTATGAATCACAATGGTCTGATCCACAATGGATCATGGGGATGGTGCAAGACCAGGTAGCATTTTGTTATGTTGTGTACTGGGTTACCATGCACTGGAGACTAAATTGACGGCAGCAAACAACAACAATGACCCTTGGATTCACTCTGCTTCTACCTTTTACAAGTCTGGTTCTTCAGTTTTTCCTTTTATATTTTCGGCTATGCTACTTACAATAAATTCCTTTTTGGCTTAAGTTATTCAGAGTCTTTAATAGTTTAGATTATTGTTTAGTAGTCTCTTTCACTCTACTCCCACTGTGGGCACAGCATACATCCTCATCCATTGATGTTGGGCAGGACTATGTGGCTTGCTTTGGCCAACAGAATGTCAGCAACGTTGGTGGATGTAATACATGTAACCACTTGAAATATGCCAGCACGGTGGGGCTTGTTCTCTTGTACATCTGAAAGTCCCATGAAAAGAATATGTTTTGGCTTTCCTTCTGGTCCACAAAGGATGAGAGACACATGAAGCAGATCCAGACCAAATTTATAGCTTGGAACAAAACCTAGTCAAGCCTAGCTTAGATCAGTCAATCTTTGGCTGACCTGCAGATATGTGAGCAAAGATATATGATTGTTGTTTTCAGCAATTAGTTTCGGGATGATTTGTTAAAATTTATTATTGAGGAAATATTACTGTCAAAGTTTAAGAAATCAAACTATGCATTTCATTGAGCAGATCTGCTGCAAAAGAACTTTTTAACGAGTTAAAAAGCAAAGATGTCATTTTGATAACTAAGGTATCCCTGAGCCAAACCATGGTCTTTTCAGTTGCTTCATATATATGTGAAAGCTGGACAATGACAAAGGAAGACAGAAGAAGAATTGATGCATTTGAACTGTGGTGGTGGCAAAGAATATTGAATATGCTGTGAACCGCCAAAAGGATGAACAAATCAATCTTAAAAGAAATGCAACCAAAATATTTCTTAGAAGTGAGGATGGCAAAACTTTGGCTTGCTTACTTTGGACATGTCATCAGGAAAGACCAATCACTTGAAAAGGACTTCCTGTTTGGTAAAGTACAGGGTCAACAAAAATGAGGAAAACCCTCAATGAGATGGATTAACACAATAGCCACAACAGTGGACTCAAACGTACCAATGATCATGAAGATGTTGTAGGACAAGCAACGTTTCATTCATTTATACGTAAGGTTGCCATAAGTTGGAACCTACTTAATAGCAACTAACAAAAACATATTTTAGGTTACTTGCAAATAACTGCCATGGTCATTATTACTTCTGCAAAATCAACACTGCAGAAGGATTAAGGAAGACTAAAGCTAGAAGATTCACTGACAGGTTCAGCTCCAGCTCTTGCTAAGAAACAGGCCTGTGTTCAAATACCTGCAGAGTGACAAAGGCAACAGTGAAAATCTAGTAAGTCAGTTAGCCAGTACATTTTATTGAGCAATAATTTCATATAACATGTCTCTCACAAAGTCTTGTTACTCTGCTGTGAAAAAAAGTACTGTAGGTCTAAAAGCAATGGCACTTGTAGAGAGTACTTCACTAAAAATACATTTAGTTCCATCTTCCTAAGTAGAACATGTTACTCTTGCATACCTTTAAAATATTCAACTTTGGAAAGCGGCTAGAAGAGACCTAAAAAAAATAATTTTAAAAATGTGTTTATGGAAGCATTTTGGGCAGATAATCAGATGTTATTTCCATTGCTACGTGATTAGTGGCCTGAGGATTAAGCTATTTGCAATGTTTAGCTATTGCTCAACCTCTAAACTATCAAAATTTCAAACCAAATTGGGGTTCATTACTTAAGGAATGAAGCTTGAGGATTTATTACAGATACGTATAGGTTTACAGAGATTAGAATACTGCTAGGGAGCATAGACCTGCCCTAGATGAAATTCATACCTACAGCTGATGATATTTACTCCACCAATGTTACCAAGGACATCCTTCTAACTTTTGACAGAGAGCAACATTTTATAGCTTTCCACTGGAATAACCTACCTAGTAGTGTTCCACTTGCATTTCTTGTTTATGAACCATAAAGGCAGTGCAACAACTCTGTGTTACCATTTTTAGAAGAGACTAAAAGTCATGAGGAGCCCTGGTGGCTCAGTGGTTAAGAGCTTGGCTACTAACCAAAAGTTTGGCAGTTTGAATCCATCAATCACTCCTTGGAAACCCTATAGGGCAGTTCTACCCTTATAGCGTTGCTATGAGATGGAATCAACAGCAATGGATTTGGTTTGGTTTTTTTGGTTTTAAAAGTCATGAATAATGCAATTCAATTAATAAGTATTTCCAGTTGGCTTTGTAGTTCATGTCATCAGAGAAACATACTCAGAATGGGTATGAACATGGGCTTTTCATTTTCAAGCCTACTGTTACAGTTTAGCTCTAATAAAGGCAGCAGTGGAAGTAGTAAGTTCTGAGGAACCAGAGGTGATCCAATACATATTTATTAACTGATGATCCCTTAATTCCCTACTTAAGTGTTTACTACACTTGAAGAATAAAAAATTGAAATTAGATTTGATATTCTCTCCCAGAGCTCCCCACAGAAAATAGATCATTGCTGAGCTTGAGAGTTGGGTTCATAGTGGCTTCAAAGTTTCCCTGTGTCCAGAAAAAGGTCTAAGGAGATACTCACTGCTCATTTCTGTCAAATAGGCCCATCCTGACTTCTCAAAATCAGCAGCTCTCAATTTTTTAATGATCACAGCTCTCTAAATTGGACTATATTAGTTGTCTGTTGCTGCTTGAAGAAAATATTATAACTGAGGTGGCTTAAAACAACACAAACTTAATATGTTACAGTTCTGGAGGTCTGAAGTTCTAAAGTCAAGGTGTTGGCAGGGCTGAATTCCTTCTGGAGGCTCTAGGGGAGAATCATTTCCCTTCCTTTTCCAGCTTCTAGAGGTCACCTGCATTCCTTGACTCATGGACCCATCCTCATTCTTCAAAGCCACCAGTGTTGTATCTGCAAATCTCCTGTCTCTTTGATCTCTACTTCCATCCTTCTCTGACTCAAACTTTTCTACTTCCTTCTTCCCCTTATAAGTACTCTTGGACCCAACTGGATTATCCATGATAACACCCTCACCCCCAAATCCTGAACTTAAGGATGGGATTAATCACGTCTGCAAAGAAAGTCCATGCTGTGATATAAGGTAACATAATCAGAGGTTCTGACGTTTAGGCTGTGGAAGTCTTTGAGGGGCCATTGTCTTTTTACCTTAAGGATGGACTAAGATCCCAAGGATCATAAAACCCCCAATCCATTCCAAAATTTAACTAAGAAAAAAATAAGGATTTAGAGACGAAGATATAGTCACATTTTGCAGTAACCTTTTTTGCTAGCAACACATATAAACAATTTATTATTTATTTAAATTGCAATTCAAAGAAAATAAAGTTATACTATGAAAAATATCCTATAGATTTAAAAATTACTGAGCATTTCTATTACTACTTACCCTAATAAGTTGCAAGTTGTTTAAGTAGTATTCATTGAGTAGTATTCATTCATCAAAAAGTCAAATCCAGGAAAATTTTGGGTGATTAAGCATACATCTACTTTAGTGATAGAAACATGAATGCTTTATATTTAAATTTCAATGCATGTATTTTTTAAGGTTTAGTTGTTGGAAAAATATAATCCCAAACTACATGAATATGAGTTGTTTCTGTTGTTAGGCACCCTGGAGTTGGTTTCCACTCATAGCAATCCTATGTACAACAGAATGAAACCCTGCCTGGTCTTGCATCATCCTCATAATCATTGTTATGTTTGAGCCCATTGTTGCAGTCACTGTGTCAGTCCATCTTGATGAGGGTCTTCCTCTTTTTTGCTGACCTTCTGCCTTACCAAGTATGATGTCCTTCTCTGGGAAAAGTCCCTCCTGATAACGTGTCCAAAGTATGTGAGATGAAATCTCGTCTTCCTTGCTTCCAAGTAGCACTCTGACTGTAGTTCCTCCAAGAGAGACCTGGTCGTTCTTCTGGCAATCCATGCTATATTCAATATTATTTGCCAACACCATAATTCAAATACATCAAATATTGCACTGTAGGGTTGGTATAAAAATTTGCAACAAAACTGATATCGATAAACCCAAACCAATGTAAATTTTTGCGAGAATAGCAGCAGACAACAATCATCACCACATCCAGTGACACCATAACAAAGTGTCTTTTCTGAATTTTTAGACAATTCTGACCATCTGTGCGTGCATGCAGTAGAAGCTTCATAACTTTGTCAAGCATTTTGTTGTAGAATATTCTTAGTATAATGTCACATTGGAATCTTCAGGAAACTCTTTGAAAAAAGATAACTGTATATAAGACAACAAATTATTGACCTTTAATAATTCACTCAGTAGGTTAAGAGTAAGTAATTCTTTGTTGTGTTGTTGTTAGGTGCTGTTGAGTCAGTTCTGACTCATAGCAATCCTATCGGACAGAGTAGAACTTCCCCATAGGTTTTCCAAGCAGCGCCTGGTGGATTCGTAGTAATTCTTAGCTGTATGCAAACCAGGATGTTTCTAAAATGTGTGCCATTTACACATAGGAACCCTGGAACTTATCTGCATTTTTGAGAACAGTCGCAGCCCACCATGAGAATTCTCATGCCTTCCAATCTTGTTGTTTTAAGAATCATGACTTTAGATACCATCATTGTCTCTCCCGGAATTTCCTTCCTGTCCATATCAAACATCCTCCACTTGCCTAATTCCTTTTCATTCATAAGAAATCAGCTCAGACATTGTTAGGTGTCTATCTCAGTACGATCCCAGAGCACTCTGTACACTTGCCTCTCTTAGTATTGATAACATTGTGAGAACCTTCTGGGCAGGGAACATGTGCTATTCATCTTTGTAACCCTAGTACCTCCCATAAAACCAGAGTATGGTAGAAATTTAATAAACATGTAAAGAAGGAAAGACATTAAGGAAGGACAATAATAATAATAGCTAACATTTATAGAATATTTATTATGAACCATGCACTCTTCCAAGTGCTTTACTTATATCAAATAATTTACCCTTCCACACTATAACAAGGTGGGTTCTGTTTTAAAGATGCAGAAACTAAGGCACAGAGAGATTAAGTAAATTGTTCAAAGCCATATAGAGATAAATAAAAATAATAGAAAGCAAAAAAGGGGGAGGGCAAGAAAAGAGGAAGGGAAAGGGAGATTGCAGTAACTCTTTGATCCCCCTGGAACCTACAGTCCATTGATTCTATGAATTTTTCACTGTTCTTACCCTCCTCGTGTCCTTACCTTCCTACTTAACTAGATTGATTTCAATGTATCATCATTTTAATCATCACAACTTTCTTATTGTGTCCTATTTGTTTAGCAAAGCCCAATTCTGATTGATTTCAATTCTTTTCCTACTCCACATTTCTACTGGTGCAGCTGAACATGATTAGAGAAAAACACAACTACATTTATGGGTGCATCACTTTAAAATCATGATCACTAACCTCAAGCGACCCTACAATATTCCCTTACTCTACTTCATCTCAACTTTCCTGTATGATAATTCACAGCTTCTACCCTTTCTTCAAACTCCAACAGTTCTTCCCTATTCCCCACTCTCAGTTTATGACCTTATTCTGATTTTATTGAAAATTTAAGAGCAGAACTTCCATAAAACTCTCAAACCACATCTATCTACTCAAGTCCCAGCTCTACTCAATGTGTTCTGTTTTCCTTCTTTTTACTATGGAATAACTACTTTTAGCTAAGGCCAGACTTTCTACTTGTACTCCACACCCATCCCTTCTCACTTATTCAAGAACATAACTCCAGTAATTTCCCCCTGTCTGATGCATCATCTATCTATCTATCTATCTATATATATATTTTTTCCTTTCTACTGGGTTATTCACACTAACATACAAACATGTAATTTCTCTCATCTAAGCAAAATGAACCAACAAAAACTCATTTGACCTCATATAAACTTCCAGCTGTTCCCTTTAAAGCAAAACTTGCCTGCTGTCTACAATTCTCCTCCTATTGTCTCTTGAACACATTTTAGTTACTCACCCCCTCCCAGACCAACTTCACCCTGACAGTTTTTGTCGAGGTCATTGATCAATGTGTTGCATGATCCAGTGGTCAATTCTCAGTCCTCATCTTCACTGACCTCTTAGCCATATTGCATTGGACACAGCTGATCATGCCCTCCTTATAGGAATACCCTTTGTTCATTGCTTTTATGGCTCTCTGCTCTCCTGGTTGTCTTTCTCCTCCACTAGCAGCTCATTCTCAGGGTCCTTTGCTTGTACTCCTCATATTCCTTACCTCTAAGCCGGTGGTAGTCAAACCATTTTATTGTCTATCTCCTTGCACATTTTTTTTAGTTGACATCTAAATTTTTTCATCTTAAGCTTAAATAGTTACAAATGATGTAAGTGCCGACAGATTTTAAGTATGGTCATTTCACATGACAATATAACATCACACTTATAAGTGTATCCAATGGAATCTCAATACCTTAGTAGTTTAATATGTACCATTATTTATTTCAAAGTACATGAACATGATCTTCTTTAGCAGTAGGAAATCATGAACCATTCCCTTTTCTCCTCAAACTATTATTTTCATTACATTCCTCTCACAGAACGTTATCCTGATGTAATTTTAAACCATTTTTTTATTATGAAATACACGTTCAGAAAAATTCACAAAACAAAGATGTACAGCTCAATGATTTATTATGATGCAAAGCCTCATGTTACCACCACCCAGGTGGCAAAATGGAAACATTTACAGCCAAGTAGAAGCCTTTCCCTTCTTAATCATAGCCTCCTCCTCCCTCCCCAGATATAACCATTTGTATTTCTTTTTAAAAATTTTAAAAATTTATTTTATTATTTTAGAAAATATACACAGTCATACCTTATTACAAAAATTCCTACATGTATGACTCAGTGACATTGATTGCATTTTCCAGGTTGTACCCTCTCGTCATCCTTCTCCAAATTATTCCACACTACTGACTTAAACTCACTGCCCCCTAAGTTTCTCATCTAACATATCAAATTGCTGTTTTCAGTTTGATCTCTCACAGATAATTCTTTAAAAGAGCACAATGCTCAAGGCAGACATACTTATTAAGATAAACTGTTTTTTTTGGCTCAAAGAACTGCTTGTATTTCTTAATGCTTTGCCTAGAGCTTTCCTTACCATTAGTTCATTTACCCCTGGGTGACTGTTACTTATTATTACTCTGCTTCACGGCCACTCGTCTTTTCCATTGTTACATATGTGTGCCCTGAGAAACTGCATTTACATAGATGGGCATAGGATAGGTTTCCTCATAAAAATGTCATTGGTTCTTTGATCACTTTTCAAATTATACACCACAAATCAAATGATACATCATCACAAATTAATTTTAATAATATCTTAGGTAATAATTAGATTCCTCCTTCAATTTTATAGAAATAGAAGAATTGGAAACTACTTGATAGGCATAAAAATTTGTTTTTAGTCATTAGAGTCCAATTAGACACCAACACTTCAAAATTCACCCTTGTTTGGTGTCTAGGGGTGTCATGCAGTAAATTATAAAAAAATTCACAGTGTGTGAAAAATATACCATTTTCTTGTAAAGTGCATAAAGAGAAAGCATTGTGAAAGGAGAAGTTGGTGGTGGTGGGGGGAACATAGGGGTTGCTCAATGGAAGGGTCTCAGGTAGATCAATTTTAGCCAAAATTGTTGCTGTTGTTGTCAGATGCCATCAGGTTAGCTCCTACTCATGGCAATCTTATGTATAATAGAATGAAACATTGCCCAGCCCTGTGCCATCTTCATGATTGTTGGTATATTTGAGTCCATTGTTGTGGTTAGTCAATATTATCCACATCTAAGTGGAGTATATGGAAATTTATTTCCCCCAAATAATTCAAGTCTGCATACTCCTTAGAAGATCTTATAAATTTTCCAGGGATACACAGTTTGAAATCTCTAGTGTATGTATTAGAGCTTCCAGAGTTTTGTCCTTGAAATATGTCTCTTTCTCTTTATATTCCCATATCAAATTTAATTTCTTTAAATATGATATACATACTGTATTTAATATAATATAATCTATATAATATATATTTATTTAAATATATATTTAAATTTTGTGTATATGTGTGTGTCTACCTCTACCTCTAGTCCTTAACCCCAAGTGGATATATGCAACTTGATGATTGATATCTCCATTTGAATGTCAAATGGGCATATTAAATTAACATATCTGAGGCCCCCTCCCACCCAAACCCAATCCTCCCTTAGTTTTCCCTTTATCAGTAAGTAGAAAACCTATCATTCAGATCACTCAAGCTAACAATTTCTTGCTGCTCCTTGAACACACCAGGCATATTTCTGCCTCTGAGCCTTTGCACTTGTTCCTTGAGTGTAGAGGGCTCTTTCCACAGAGATCTAGATATCCTGTTGCTTCAAGTCTTTCCAGTCTTTCACCAAATACCACCTCATCTCGGATGCTTTCTCCAACCATCTTCAATATTGCAAGCCTCCCCCTTCTCACCTCACACATACTCTCTCCCTTCCTGGTTTTATTTTTTTCCATAGCACACTTCTTATCTGACATACGATAAATGTTACTTCCTTATTAGTTTATTGTATATCTCCTCCCACTAGAATGTAAGCTCCATGAAAGCTGGACTTCTGCTTTCTTCAGTTTATTCTGTATCCCCAGCACTTAGAAGACTGCGGGGCATGGAAGCCTCTAAGTGCATATTTGCTGAATTAAAGAATGAATAAATTAATCACGGAATAGAAGTCAACAAAATAACAAATTCTCTGCAACAAGCTTAAAAATCAAGCCATGCATGATGTCGATGAAGAGGATATAATGAGTAGTGAACAGAAGGGGGACTTTACATTGTTAGAACAACCTGTTAGCATAGAAAAGGACATAAAAATCTATTTGAGTTACTACTGACTGAGATATCATAAAGACATATGGCACAGAGACAACAGAGTTTATACAATTCAGTAGGCTATTTCCAAGCGAACAACAGTGAGTCTGCAATACAGATGCTGTAAGTTCTTACAAAACGACTTTAAGAATTCTTATTAGTTTTTAGTAACATCTCATATTTGAGAAACAAATGGGAAAATGTTTAATTGTAGAAATTTTGACAAGAAAATATATATACTTTTTTTCAATTTTCTTTATTAATCTCATTTGCTAAATATGAACAATGATGCAAAGAATTGTAGAAAAGAACAAAGTACTGAAGATGCAGTCTCCATCCTTCAATTAAAGAAAGAACTGGAACCATCAATTTATTCTGGATTTAGAAATTCGACTGTCTGAACTACTAGAATAACAGCACTTTCAGATAAATTATCTTCTTGCATTCCCAACTTTCACTTCATCCTTCATGCCAACTAAATTGGCATTTGACTATTTGATCAGTAAGACAACTCGGTATTTTTTGGAATCAAGCATTTCTTCCTATTTGTATATTCTCTTGGTGAAGAATTTGAAGCACAGGAATTTTTCTTTGTGTGTGTTCCCATCATTATGACAACCCTCTTTTATCCAGCTTCAGTGGTGTATTCCAAGGATTTGACTTAATTAAGACTGAACCTTCCTCCAATCAGGAAGCAGCCACTGAAACCAATTGGTAAACAGTGACTCACTGACAGAAGTAAGGCAGGATTTCATATATTTACAAAGATTTTCCTTGGAATCACTTATGCTTCATTGTATATATAATCATTTGCTATGAAATTGGCACTCTCCCCGCCTCCCCGGGGCTGTCTGGAACTATATATCTGGATTTTGACACCCCATGCCCCTAGACATATATGACAACACATCTGGGTCTCTTCATAACGCTACTGCCTAAATGGAAAGTCAGTAAGTAGATTCACCTTCCTAAAACTGATAATCACTGTGTTTTACATGTCTGCTTCCTCACACATGCAGACCCACTTCCTCTAGAAACGCGAGTTAGAAGAAATTTGTTAAATTTATCAGAAAATAAAATTTCTGAATCCTTTGGTTAAAGTGAGAATTTCAGACCAAACGCAAACTGGAGGAGTAGATAATTTTCGTGTCCCTGAGAAATCTGTAAATTAAGTCAATTCTATGTATTAGGATGGCACAGGGTAGTGGTTTTTTGTAACACCAGCAAATAATTGAAGACATTATTGTATAATCTCTCTCAAATTTTCCTGCTGAGAATTTAGTTTTGCAAAATATGTTCTCATCTCTATTTAAAGTTAAGTATTTTGAGGAACTCTAGCTTAGAAAAACTAACAGTTTTCTTCTTCACATGAAAATTCTTTTTGGAAAAAGCATTATAAATAAGTTAGATATAAATAATACTTGCTTAAAATTGTGTTTACCAAGCCAATATGGGTTTGGTAAATTGTTTCATTTTAGTTTAGGGGAACCTTACATAACATCCATGAAATAGGATCGGATTCTGTGTTGAGGGGTGCTTATCTTGATTATAACATTAAACAACTAGCTGTTCCACCTATCATTAAAGAACTAAATCCCTGTCTCTACTGACTAGGAACACAAGGGGAGTAACGTATTTGCTAATCACCTTTTGCAATTTGTGACCCTTTTACTTTTGATTTGTGGTTCCAATGGAAATCATTGATTATTTTCTCTTTTTACATGGTCCTACTTCCAATCAGTATGACCTATTTCAAAAAATTTAATGAAAATAATATCTAGTCCTTTTTCTCTTTTTCTTTCTTTCCTTTTTTATTGTGAAAATCCATTTAGCCTTCTTGTCTTTTTCTTTCTTTTCTTTTTTTGCACAGGAGTAGTCACAAACAAAAAAACAAAATCAGTCAAAAATGTTTTTCAGTGTATAGATATCCATCTTTAAAATATTGTTACTCAATAAACTTCTTAGCTAAAATTCTAATGTCATTCTGAGATATTTATTGGGTTGAATTTGCCTAGGTTTATTTCTTTTTTCAAGATTAAGCATTAAATACTCATCCTGATAATATGGCAGATAAAATATTCTAGAATATCCTCCAACTACAAAACATATAACAATGCTGGATTGATTTAAAAAAACAAAAACAAAGACAACAGCAACACTTAAAAATGCATGATCTATCAGGTAAAAAGAAGTAAGAGAAAGTGTGGAGAGAAGAGTTAAATAATAAAAAGAAAAGAGATCCAGAGTGGTGAGTGTTCAAACATTAATGATATCTGCAGGTATACCCATTGATCTAGAGCTTTGTTAATAATGGCACCTGAAAGACAGAACAAAAAGCCTGGGACCCTTACAAAGTAGACTCCCTATCCTAGAGTACCATAGAAAATTGCAAGTGCAGGAGTTCTAAAACCTCAGTATAAGAGTTATTTGTGGGAAAAAATGCTCTGTAAAGATGAAGAAGAAATTGTCTGACTTGGCTCTGGGTTAGAGGGTGGTAGGAGTCCCCTTAAGACTCTCTTCAGGAAGCAGCTCTTTAGCCAATTTTGGGCTGATATTTTACTACCCTAGATGAGAATTTAATTTAAAGTGGTTTTGGTTGCCTTCATGGAGAATTGCACCCCCAATTCAGTACTCAAAGAATTGCTAAATATAAAGTTCCCAAAACCCTAGTTTCCAAAACAAATACAAAATCACAAAACACAAGGAAACAAGGCACCATGAATGAGTCAAAGCAAACAACCAAAGGCATAATCAGATTCATGAAGACATAAGATATTAGAATTATTGGATACAAAATTTGGTTGATGGGTTGAAGTCTTCTGACAGAGCTGTAGTTCAGATAAACATAAAACAGATTGCTTAGGGAAAAATAAGAAGGCAAAGAGGACTGTGTGAAAAGAGCTCCCATGATTTGAAAGAGCTAGATATTCTAACAAATGTCAGATTTGAGTTTCAGAAAATGAAAATAAACAGAATAGTCATTAAAAAATAATCATGATTACTCTAAATAACATTTTATACATACTTTTTTGGGCAATGGTGGTTCATTGGTAGAATTCTTGCCTTCCACGTGAGAGACGTGGATTGATTCCTAGACTATGCACCTCACACACAGCCACCACCTGTCTGTTAGTGGTGGGTAGAGTGTTGCTATGATGCTGAACAAGTTTCAGCCAAGCTTCCAGATCAAGACAAACTAGGAAGAAAGTCCTGGTGATCTACCTCTAAAAATCAGCCAGTGAAAACCCTATGGATCACAATGGTACGATTCATAACCAATAATGGGGATGGTGAAGGACCAGTCAGCATTTCTTTCGGTTGTGTATGGAGTCCTTTTAAGTTGGGGGCTGACTCAAGGGCAGCTAACAAGAACAACGTACATACTTATTATGGTCCAGGCAATGTTCTAATCCTATCAAATGTGTATTATTACCTCATTAAATATATGAGGAAACTGAGGCATGCATCAGTTAACTTCCCCATGATCCCACAGCTGGTAAGCGGAAGATTCAAAATTCAAATGTAAGCAGTCTAACATAAGAGTCTGTACTTTTATTAATACTTAAAATAATAACGCCTATGCATTTTCTAAAAATAACTTACAAAGGCATGGATCCTCAGATAGAGAAAGCACAATATACCCAAGCAGTATAAACAAAAAGAAATCCATACCGAGACACAGCTCAGTGAATCTACCGAACACCAAAGACAGAGACTGAAAGCAGGCTGAAAGATATGGCAATTTGTCAGAAGAATGTGGAGCAATAATATATTTAAAGTGTTGAGGAAAATTAACCATTCACCAAGAAGTATATACCTGGCAAAATAATGTTGCAAAAACAAACAAACAAACAAACAAAAAAGGTCCATTTTAAGACAAATAGAAATTAATACTTAAGGGATTTATGCATTTCAAGAAGAAAAGAAATGATTTCAAAAGAAATGCATGATTAAAAAAAAATGTTGGGCAAAGGAAACTGTAAGCATATTATGTTGTCTGCTGCTGACTCATGGTTGTCAGCTGCTGACTCATGGCGACCCCACTGACAATGGATGCTTGGTTCTGCGCCATCCTCACGGTCAGTTGAGGATCAGACCATTGAGATCCCTTGGAGTTTCATTGGCTGATTTACAGAAGTAGATGGCCAGGACTTTTCTTCTAAGTCTTAGTCTGGAAACTTCTTTGAAGCCTGTTCAACTTCATAGTAATGCACAAACCTCCACTGACTAATGGCCGGTGGCTGTATATTAGTTGCACTGACCTGGAATTGAATCTGGGTCTCCCACAAGGAAAGTGAGAATTCTATTACTGAACCACCACTGACCCCGAAGCATATTATAATAATGCCTAATTTGAGAGGATTATTAAAAAAAACAAGGCAGGACCAAAACGCTGCTGGATAAAAATAGCACATAAACGTTTGTGTGTGCGTGTGTGTGTGTATGAGTGTGTGTGTATGTGACCGATTGGAGATTAACTATTCTAAATCCCTTGAATTGTTTAGTTGGAAGCTAAGTATATCGATTTACTTTAGTTTTTGTTAAGTGAAATATGCAAGTTAAAAAATGAGTAACCATTTAAAGAATAAAATAGAGTAAATAACGTCCAAACCACAAAAGGAGAAAAGATGGAAAAAGATAAAAATCAATAAATGGATATGAAACAAAGAAAGGAGGATAACAGGAGCACAGCAAAAGAGTGACAAAGCAGAGAATACGGTGGGAAAAACAAATCCATACATATCAGCAATCACAGACAATCAAGAGATCACTCTTTCAGAGGTGGAACAGTTTTATTAAACTTTTCATAGAATCATCATTTAGCTTTAGACCCTCTTCAATATTGCTTATATGGCAATTTGCTGTTTACAGTATACTCACTTTTAACCACAGATACGTAAGAGCTGAAAGAGAAAGGGTACAAAATGATAAATGAAAGAAATATTAATTAGATAAAGATAGTGTGGCTAGATATTGATTAAAGGATCAAGTCACCATAATTATGAAATAATTCTAAACTTATATGCACTGAACATCATAGCTTCAAAATTTATTAGAGTAAAAAATGCCATAACTACAAGAAACACATTATATATCAACATAATTGTAGATTTTAGCACACTGTTCTTAGTAACATCGATCAAGTGGATAAAACAAGCAATAGATAAGCCTGATTTAATGGACATACAGAGCCCTCGTGGCACAGTAGTTAAGAGTTTTGACTGCTAACCAAAAGGTTGGCAGTTTAAATCCACCAGCCGTTCCTTGGAAACTCTATGGGGCAGTTCTACTCTGTTCTATTGGGTTGCTATGAGTCGGAACGGGCTCGGCGGCAGCTAACAACAATAACAAAGTAGACGTACATTGGACTCAGCAGATTTGTGCATATACAGAATATGACACAAAATTAATGGATAATACTTAATCTTTTCAAGCTTACCTGAACATTTATAAATTTGGCCGACGCCATAAAGGAAAATCTGCTGCAAAAGACTTCTTTAAATTGTTAAAAAGCAAAGATGTCACTTTGAGGACTAAGGTGCACCTGATCCAAGCCATGGTATTTTCAGTTGTCTCATGTGTATTTGAAAGCTGAACAATGAATAAGAAAGACTGAAAAAGAATTGATGCCTTTGATGGTGTTGATGAAGAATACTGAATGTACCAGGAACTGCCAGAAAAACGAACAGATCTCTCCTAGAAGTACAGTCCGAATGCTCCTTAGAAGCGAAGATGGTGAGACTTCGTCTCATGTACTTTGGACATGTTATCAGGAGGGACTAGACCCTGGAGAAGGACATTATGCTTGGTAAAGCAGAGGGTCGTCAAAAAAGAGGAAGACCCTTGATAAGATGAATTGACATACCGGCTGCAACAATGGGCTCAAACATAGCAACAATTATGAGGATGGCGCAGGACCAGGCAGTGTTTCGTTCTGTTGTACATAGGGTCGCTATGAGTCCGAATCAACTCGAGGGCACCTAACAGCAACAACATAAAGCTTAGGGCATATAGCAAGTCTCAACAAATTTCACATAACTGGTATCGTTTAGCCACATTTTCTAATCACAGCATAATTGATTTATAATTCACAAACATAGAAAATAAAGAACTATACATTTGCAAAGTAAAAACATATTTCTAAGACAAAAGTATAAACAGACATTTCACAAAAAACAGAAATTGTCAACAAACATATGAAAGATTCTCAACATCATTAGATTTTTGAAAATAAAAATGAAATCCCCAATGAGAAACCTATTTATACCCAACAGATTGACATAGTATTTTAAAAAGTCTGACAATGCCAAGTATTCAGGGGAAATAAACCTTTTCATATGTTCTGCAGGTTGGGGTATATATTATTACAAACACTTTGGAAAAAAATTGGCATTGCGTGGTGAAGTTGAGGAAAAGCAAGTCTCTCCACCGTACAGTTGCACTCCTGGGTATATACCCTTCAGAATATTCTGCACACGTGCACTAGGAGATGTGCACAAAAAGGTTCACAGACATATTATTTTTAAGATCACAATATGTGCATTAGCAGGAAAATGGATAAGTCGAAACATAAATATGAGCGAATCTCACATTATTTCTAGCAAATAAAGCAAGTAAGAGAAGAAATAATTAGAGTATGATGCCATTTACGCAAATTGTAAAATTTAGCAAATTCTAAGAATGCATTCTTTAGGGATACACATATTTGAAGTACATGTGTAAAATACATATAATACAAGAAAATAAAAAACAAAAAATTTAAACAGTGTTTACCTTCAGAGGAGGTAAGGAAGGGAGTGATACAAACAGGTGGGGGAACACAGAACACTTCAAAGTCATTAGAAATGTTCTATTTCTCAAACTGTGTAGTGGGTTCACTGGTGTTTATTTCATTATGTTTTATATCTTACATATATATTTAATCGATATAGCCTTTTATGTAGGAACTATTTTTAATAAAATGGAAAATAAAGTTTAATATTTTATAAACGTAAAATCTTCAGTGAGATGGATTGACACAATAGCTACAATAAAGGACTCAAACATAGCAATGATCATAAAGATACTGCAGGGCCAGGAAATGATTTGTTTTGCCATACATAAGGTCGCCATGAGTTCGAGCCGACTTAACAAATGTAACTGGGGTAGGAAAGGTGAAGAAGACTGTTTATTATAAATACATACACAAGAAAGGCACATGCTGGGAACATCCTGGGAGAGATCATTGTAAAGCAGAAGGTCTGGGAGGGACTGTGATCCCACTCGGGAAGGAGATGTTGGGACTGAGAAAGATTCCAAGAGACTGGAATAGAAACAAAAGCCAAGAAGGGGTTGGGAGGAACAGGATGCTTGAATTCTTGTTACTCTCCCTAGGCCATTATTTTTTTTCTATTGGAGTGTTTGACTTTTTATTGATTTATAAGTTTTCTTTATATTAGGAATATATTGAAGATGGCCCCCATCTAATTTGCTCTTCCTTGTATGATTATTTTCCATATAAGTTTTAAAATATTTGATATTACAACATTTATCTAAACTGTAAAAATAATTTTTGCCTTTGATATTATGCTTAGAAGATCTTTCTCCACCTTCAAGATTTTATTAATATTCGCCTATATTTTCTTCTGGAGTTCCTCAGTGGGGCAAATGGTTAAGTGCTCCACTACTAGCCAACAGGCTGGCAATTTGAACACATCCAGAGGCACCTCAGAAAACAGACCTGGCAATGTCCCTCTGAAGCTCATAGCCTTGAAAATTCTATGGAGCAGTTCTGCTCTGCACACATGGGGTTGCTATGAGTCAGAATCAACTCAACAGAAACTAACAATAACATATTTTCTTCTCGTACTTGTGAAGCTCCTTTCTTTTTTTCCTTTTTTCATGCCTCTCTCCCTTCCTTCTTCTTTTCTTTTTCTTTTTTTAAAACAAATATTTTAATAGAATTTCTTTTTTGTATAAAAGCTGTGGGACAACATACCAAAACTGCATTGTGGTCACAGGCTGTTCCCAATTTCTAGATTGTTGTACACAATTTTCTAGAAGCTGTTAGGAAAAGAGCACCAATCACTAGTACAGGTTGCTCTATAAATATTACGTCCTTCTGATCAGAGCCTGAACACATGTTAGCGCATGGAAAGTAGCTTTTAGTACTTACATAAGGAAGCAGACAACATACAAGAAGACAAACAGTCCCCCCGTCTCAAAATCTGTCTGGGCAGAAATGATGACTCTTCTATGAGCATCCCACTCTGTGCCATGGGCGAGGGACTTTAATGGGAAAATTACATGACAGACTAGTCCCATATGGCTTCTGGAAGCTGTCCTGGTGGATCTAGAGAACTCTTCCATGCATGTCCTCCACCTGGCATCATGAGTGAGGGACACAATGGGAGCCTACCAGTCTCTGCCTGGCCAGGTAGACCCAGGTAGGTGAGCTGTAAGCCGCCTTTTTGTAAGTAATAAAAGCTGAGTTCCATATGTGTTCAGGCTCTCAGCAGAAGGAAGTGATATTCATACTGCAATCCATATTAGTTACTAGTTCCCTTTTTCTCAAGGTTTCCTGGCTATTTAAAAATCAGGGGCAACTGGTGAGTATACCACAGATTCGGTGTGTTGTAGCTCAAAGGATAAAATAAAGATCCAATTCTCTTCCTTTTTCAAGAAAATATCTGGTTAACTAAACTATTTATTAAATAATCCATTCTTTTCCTGCATTTTTTAATGCTATATAACCAGAAATTAAATTCTAAATTTGTTTCTTTCCTAGACATTACATTCTATCTAATGATACATTTGTCTACATTTCACACTAGCATCAAATTATTTAGCAACAAATGGTTTTGATTTTTATAGTTATATTGTGCTTCAAATATCTGGCAGAAAAAGTCCCCTTAGATAATTTTTTGTCAAAAATGATCCGTCTATTATCTTAATTATGTTTGCAGATACCTCTTCAATTTATCAAATTAAAATATATATTCTTGGGTTTTTTTAAATACACTTTTTTTTTTTTATTGTACTTCAGGTGAAGGCTTACAGAACAAATAGTTTCTCATGAAACAGTAGTACACGTATTGTTTTATGATGTCGGTTAACAACCCCACAACATGTCAACCCTCTAACTTCTCAACCTTTTTTTTTTTTGGCGAAAATACACATAGCCAAAGATACACCATTTCAAAAATTTCTACATGCACAGTTCAGTAACATTGACTATGCTCTTCCAATTGTGCTGTTACTCTCACTTAAGATGAAGGCTTACAGAACAAAATAGTTTCTCATTTAACTGTTACTACGCATGTTGCCCTATGACAATGGTTAACAATCTCACAACATATCAACAATATCCTTACTCAACCTTGGGTTCCCTATCACCAGCTTCCTCATCCCCTTCTGCCTTCTGGCCCTTGTCACTGGACT
>NW_004443970.1:15546361-15566283 GCF_000243295.1 Trichechus manatus latirostris
CTTTTGTCAGTCTGGCCAGTGGTTTGTCGATTTTGTTGATTCTTTCAAAGAACCAACTTTTGGTTTTGTTGATTCTTTCTAATGTTTTTCTGTTCTCTATTTCATTTATTTCTGCTCTGATCTTTACTATTTCTTTTCTTCCGGTGGTTGTGGGCTTTTTTTTGCTTTTCTCTTTCTATTTGTTTGAGCTCTGTAGTTAATGGTTTGATTTTGTCCCTTTCTTCTTTTTTGATATTTTGGTAAAAAACAAAACAAAAGGAATTATTGCTGTTGAGTCTATTCCAAACTGTAGTGACCCTATAGGACAAACAAAGACTGCCCCATAGTCTTTCCAAGGCTGTAAATCTTTATGGAAGCAGACAGTGAAATGGAATGCCTTATTATTTTCAAGGAAGATCAATAGAATAGATATTAATGGTCTCCTACCTGGACTCCTATATTTGGGTAGCAGACCATTAATATCTATTATATATATAATCTTCTAATACTGAACAATCCTTGATATCCTGAAATAAAGCATGTTATTCAAGGCATATTATTCTCTTCATATACTCCTTTATACAATATGACAGATTTTTATTTAGAATTTTTTCATCGACATTAGTAAATGAACTTTAATTTTGGGGGTGTTGTTTGTTTTATATTTTTTAGGTTAGGTTTTGATGCTTAAATAGCTTTCTGGAAAGGAATGGTAAAGTCTCCTTGATTATTTAAGTTCTGCAACAGTTTAAATATTGAAGGAATAAAGTTTTTAAAAGGTTGTTGGGAAACCAGCTGGCTCCAAAGAAATTATTAAAACTTTGTATTGTTTTGTTTGACTTTCACAGCTTTCTTAATTACTTAATGGTGTAATATACCCTGTTAGTTGTCAATCCAATATTTCTTCCTTCTCTCATAACCACTACTTAACTGTAAGAAGAACTCTAGTTTTTTTGGGTACCCAGGTGCCCAGTTTACAAGCAAAATTTTCTGGGTTCTCTTTTAGCTAAGACTGGGCATGTAATAGTTTTGAATGATAATATGTAAATGGTGGGTGGAGTTTTCTGGAAATTTATTGCTTCCTTGATAAAAATACAAACTCATTTGGCAACTGTTTTTTGCCCTTGACTCTCCTGTTTTCCCCGCCTAGAATACAGCTATCTTACTAGTGGGTGGATAAACCAATTGCCCAGTTAATTCTGACTCATGGCAACCCTCTGTGTCAGCACAGAACTGTGCTCCACATGGTTTTTATTGACTGATTTTTCAGAAGTAGATCACCAGTCCTTTCTTCCCAGGTCCCTCTGGATGGACTAGGATCTCCAACCTTTCAGTTAGCAGCAGAGCATGTTAACCATTTGTACCACCCAGGGACTCCATGTGGATAGAAGCCACCCATAAAGGTGAGAAAGAAAGGTTATAGAGCCTGTATCCCAGCTAACTTTCTGGAACCACCACACAGGCCCCCGGTGGTGGTTCAAACCCACCCTGAGGTACCTTGGAAGGAAGGCCTAGCAGTCTGCTTCTGGAAGGTTCACCTGCATCACCTTTTGCTTTTGAGTCGATTCTAACTCATAATGACCCTATTAGACAGAGTAGAACTGCCCTATACATTTTCCAAGGAGCGGCTGTTGGGTTTGAACTGCCAAACTTTTGGTTAGCAGCCGAGCTCTTAACCACTGTACCACCAGGGTTTCTCTGGAAGTTTACTGCCATGAAAACCTGATGGAGCACATAGGTGTGCCATGAGTCAGAATGGACTCCATGGCAACTAGTTAAGACTTCTTATTGTGTGAAAAATGTAAGCTTCTATTAGGTTAAGCCAAAATCAGGTTTCTGATACGTGTAGCTGAATGCAATTTCAGTTGATAAGAATTATGAATTTATACAAGTGTTCTACCCTTCTAGAGTCAATCTCAGGTACGTTAAACAAATCTAAGCATAGACTTTGTTACAAATATTCTTTTTCATTCTTTATTTTACTATAAATCTATAGCTAAGCCTACATTTTCATTCTTGAGTTTTAAAATTTGCAGTCTTATCATGCCTAGAGAGTGTAAGCAATTTTATTTCTTCTTTGGAGTATAATTGTTTGTTTGTTTTTCTTTTTTTGCTGCCTTATATGTGTTATTTATTTATGTATGCTTTAAAAAAAGACATCATTTATCTTGTAAGATATATATTTCACTTCATATATAATGAATCAATCTTACCATTTATACTATTTAGATATTTTTTATCCATTTCCTCAATTTAACTATCAAGTCAAGGTTTCCTATTGCTACATTACTGTCAATTTCTCCTTAAATTTCTAGGAATTTTTGCTCCACAATCAACATCAATGGAAGCAACAGTCAAGAAATCAAAAGACACATTTCATTGGGCAAATCTGCTGCAAAAGACCTCTTTAAAGCGTTGAAGAGCAAAAATGTCATCTTGAAGACTAAGGTATGCCTGACCCAAGCAATGGTGTTTTCAATAGCCTCATATGCGTGGAAAGCTGGATGAGGAATAAGGAAGACCAAAGAAGAATTGAAGCTTTTGAAATGTGGTGTTGGCGAAGAATGTTGAATATACTGTGGACTGCCAAAAGAACGAACAAATCTATCTTGGAAAAAGTACAACCAGAATACTCCTTAGAAGCAAGGATAGCGAGACTATGTCTCACATACTGTGGACATGTTGTTAGGAGAGATCAGTTCCTGGACAAGGACATGATGCTTGATAAAATAAGGAGTTGGAGGAAAGAGGAAGACCCTCAATGAGATGGATTGACACACTGACTGCAACAATGGGTTCAAGCATAACAACGATTGTGAGGATGGCGCAGGACTGGGCAGTGTTTCATTCTGTTGTACATAAGCTTGCTATGAATCGGAACCAACTCGATGGCACCTAACAACAATGTATCAAGTAAATTTCAGTGTTCCAGAAACAAAACTTACTCTTTTCCTACAATTCAATTAAATGTCTCTTTCTGTCATAGACTAAATTTTAGTCAATTTGGAGTTTTTGTCTTCTTTTTTCTACCTGCTGCAACTAAACCCAGGCAGGGGTGGTGAGGGGATCTTATTCAGTACCAAAAACTCTCCTCCATCCTCCCTAACCCTTGACCGAAGTAGAAGAATGGGGAGGGATTCTTAGCATCTCCTACCTGTCCATGTAGGCATATTTTGAGATGGGTCTTGGGGTCTTGGTCATCTGCCCACAGGGGCTGCTACTGCGAAGCTCAGCATTCGTGCCTGCATGGTCTGTTCATATCTACCACCTCTCTCCGCTCCTCTGGCCACATTTGGAGGCAGGGGGTCACTCAGCTCCTGGCCATTCTGCACCAGGGGGATCATTAATTAGGCAATTAAAAACCTATCTGTGTAAACCTCTGCTAATCCCTGGGTGGCAAAAACAGTTTGCACTTTACCACTAACCTAAAGGTTGGAGGTTTGAACCAACTCAGTGGTGCCATGGAAGGCAGGCTTGGTGATCTGCTTCTGAAAGCTTGCAGCCAAGAAAATCCTATGGAGCAGTTCTACTCTGTAGCGCTGGGGTTGCCATGAGCCGGAATTGACTCAATGGCAGTGAGTTCAATTTTGTGGTTTTATAGACTTCTGCACAGCTTTGGAGTTTACAGTTTCTAGGCTGTAGCTAGGAACGACAGCAAGACTTCTGCTCCTCTGAGTTCATAAACCTATGTGAAGGTCTTTTCTGATTGAGTGTGGGGACTCCAACCTTTATGCCCCCAAGATCCACCGAGGACAGTATTCATACCATTTTATCACTTCTTCTGTGCACCTCTTCATACCTCTACCCTAGGCCAGGAGGAGCCCTGGTGGTGGAAACGGTTAAGCACATGGCTACTAGCCAAAAGGCTGTCAGTTCTAACCCACCAGCTGCTCCTTTGGAGAAAAGATCTGGCTATCTTCTCTGGTAAAGATTACAGCCTAGGAAACCCTATGGGACATTCTACTCTGTCCTATAGGGCTGCTGTGAGTTGGGATAGACTCAATGGCACACAACAACAATAACCTTAGGCCAAGAGAATCTTCCGGATTTTAAGGAGCATGTACTCCACCCTGGCTAACCATAACCAGCTGCTGTGGAGGTGATTCCAACTCATGGAGATGCCACCTGTGTCAGAGTAGACTGTGCTCCATTGGATTTTTTGAGGAAATAGATTGGCAGGCCTTTCTTCTGAAGTGCCTCTGGGTGGACTTGAACCTCTAATCTTTCAGTTAGCAGCTGAGTGCATTAACTGTTTGCTGTACACAGGGAATCCATACCCAGACCAGTCTTCTATTAAGAGATGAGTCAAAAGACAAAAATTGCGGCCCTCAAGCATTTTTTTTCCTCAAGAAGGGCCACAGATGCAGCCTTCGGTGATTTTTATCATCACTCATGCAGAAAACTCAACAGTAAACCTTGTCTCTCTGAAATAGGGATGGTTATGACTCTATGCCAGATTTTTTTTAATACTTCCTGCCATTCTGCATCATTTTCTTGGACTGAGTAGTATGCGTCTGTCTTTCAATCTGTCTCCATCTGTAATACACTAGTCAAAATTCCTTGACATTTGTGTCTAATGCTGTTCCTTAGTTTCATTGCTGATTAAAATGTCCCACACCTTTACTGTCTTTGGTCCTTTTGCTTGGTCTCTTGGGGGAGGTGAGCACAGGTTTGGAAGCTGTCATTTGAACTGTCTTATTTTGTAAGTTATTTGGATTTTGCTATGTAATGTTATTTTGTGAGTGTTTTCTCATGTCATTAGTTATTATTGGAAAATACAATTTCTATACTAATTAATATCTCCCTATTGATAGACACAAAAGTTGTATCTGTTTCTTTTTTAAAATTATTTTAATGATAATATGGTGTGCACACTTATAGGTATATTTAGAGATATACTTATCTCCCTAATTGTTTTTTAGGTTAGAAGCCTAGAAATGCTATTACAGTATCAAAAGTTGTGAATATTTTATGACTTTTGATAAATAATTCTGAATTTTTTCCAGGTTTTTTTTTTTCCTTTTGCCAGTTTGCATTTATTTTTACCAAATTCAGTGGCTGACCTTAGCTCATCTGCCTATTCAACTATCTGTTCACCTATGTGCTTGACAAATATGTAGAGGCAGCTGTAGCAGCCAGAACACAGGCTCAGACTTCAGAATGCTTAGGTCTGTATTCTGGCTCTGTCACATACTATCTATACGTTGTCATCGTTTTATATATATATATTTATCTATGTACATATACACACACACGTATATGTATGTATATAAAAATATCTTTTGTCAGGAAAAAATGTCAATATGATATTCTCAAATGTTATATTTTGAAATTTCCATTTGGTACTAGATTTTTCTTCTTTTTTTAGTGCTTTTTACACATTAAAAATATTAACCATTCTTTCTAACATTCGTGTGTCCAATGCATTTTCCATTTTTTAGTTTGCCTTTTGGTGTGGACTCTGATGGGAATCTCTGTATCTCTTTTTTTTTTTTGATCTTGCTTCAGTTCTTGCTCAGTACTGTACTTTTTTATTGTTATAACTTTATAAAGTGTTCTTATATTCAGGAGATAAAGTGCTCTCATCTACTTACTTAAAATATCCTCAGCAATTCCTTTCCATTTAATCATCCAGATAAACCTCAACATCATTTTTGTAAACTATAAAATGACACAATTCAGATTTTAATTTGAATATGCATAAAGTTTTTTTTTTAAAGAGGTGTGCCGAAAGAAATGAGTATGATGTGTTTTATGATTTGTTGTACGTTTATAGGTGAAGGAGAAGACAATTTGATTAGAGCAGGTGGCTCTTATGGGTAGATGGCAAGAGATTAGCTGCGGAGGGTGAGAATTGATTGTGGATCTCCTTGAAAGATAGAAAGGAAGTTTTGGGTTGATTTGAAGTTTACTGGAAGTCTTGGATGATTCTGAACAAGGAATTGATATGAAATGTATTTTAGTAACTATTAGAATTAACATTGACTACATCTTTGCTACATGCCAAGAAATCTTTCAAGTACTGTACTGTCCATTCACTCCATGCAAAAGCTCCATGTGGTCACTATTACTCTTATCTCTGTCCTACTATGGAAACAGAGACACAGAGGGATCAAGTAACAGCTAAAAATGGCAATATATCTGTAGAGCTTATACTGCCCAGTAATTTGTACCTGCAATAGTATAGACCCATCCTCTCCTTTCCCATCATTTCCCACCAAAAAAAAAAAAAAAAAAACAAAGCATAAAACAAGAACAACAACAAAGCAAACAAGCAAATCTGCTAGGTGCAGATGTTCTTTTCAAGACATTTTTTTCCAAGACAAATTTTTCCCCAAGAATTTTTGTGGAATCTAGCAGGAACAACCTAGGTGTTAATGCTTTTAATGATCATTTCAGAATTCATCAAAGTCATAGAAGTTAACATGGTTGTATCTGTACTTTTTTCTTAAGCAAAAATAACCCAGTGCTGCCTGATTATGCATGATGAAGAGACGGAGCTTTCTGACACTCTGTCCAGTACTTAAGTTAAATCATTTCATGTATGTCACTATGTGGTTACTCTCGTTTGTGTGTTTATAAATGTGTATTTATAAATAAAACTCTAAGAACAGGCTTTATAGAATCTTTTGAGTGGTGTTTCTGAACAGTTTTGTTTTGTCATGGCTGTTACTCAGAGAAGCTGCATTGGTTTATATTTTATAAATTCATATAAATTATTACAATTATTTAAGCATGCTTACTTTTTGTGTTAGTGAAATCTCTCAGTAGGAAAATAATGCTTTGAAAATGTGTTAACTAGAAAGAAACTTTCTAGAAAAAAAAATTACTTTGGAAAGCATTGTTAAACTGCCAACAGTTAGTGGCCCTGGCAAGTTTAATCTTACAACAATTGACATCTATTTCTGTATTCTGAATAACTGGCAGTCCTGATTTTTGTTGCAAGTGGAAATCAGGAATACAATGAAATTGCTGAAATCTCAATGATCTGTGATTAAGAGCTAGCTGTCATAGAATACCACAATGAACTCTTGTCAAGGGTGCTATACTAAACTGAGCTTAGCCTAATATAAGGCAGGACAACTGTATGTTCCAGAAGGATTTACAACTAAGAATGTTGTTGTTGTGTTATTAGGTGCTGTCTGGTCAGTTCAGACTCACAGAGACCCTCTGTACAACAGAACAAAACACTGCCCAGTCCTGCACCGTACTCACAATCATTGCTATGCTTGAGCCCATCATTGCAGCCACTGTGTCAATCCATCTCGTTGAAAGTCTTCCTCTCTTTCGCTGACCCTCTGCTTTACCAGCGATGGTGTTCTTCTCCAGGGACTGGTCCATCCTAATACCGTGTCTGAAGTATGTGAGATGAAGTCTTGCCATCCTTCCTTCTAGGAAGCATTCTGGCTGTACTTCTTCCAAGACAGATTTGTTGATTCTTCTGGCAGTCCATGATATGTTCGGTATTCTTTACTGACACTGTAATTCAAAGGCGTCAATTCTTCTTTTGTCTTCCTTATTCACTGTCCAGCTTTCACATGCATGTGGGGCAATTGAAAATACCATGGCTTAGGCCAGGCGCACCTTAGTCCTCAATTTATATCTTTGCTTTTTAATTCTTTACAATGGTCTCTTGCAGCAGAACTGGGGACTATAACAGAAAGACTATAACAAAACCTTTGAAATTCAGGGTCCCCCACATGACATCCAAACGTCTTTCAGCATTATTTTCCCAATTCTATATGTCATGCACTCAGAATTACTGTCAACTTCTCTTTCAGCTTTGACCCTGACATACAAGCCATGGTTTCTTTACTGCCTTGCAGATCTGCTCTTCTATCTTTTCCCACTACCACTTGCACTCATGATCAAACCACCAGATTGCCATGCAACCTTACAGAATGCCTATCTTCTGCCCCTCTTTTTCTTTCCAAATACCCAAACTCAACTGTGGACATTAGCTCCTTTTGAAATTTGACTCTCTATTCACCTATGTGTTTGACAAATATGCAGAGGCAGCTGTAGCAGCCAGAACACATGCTCAGACTTTAGAATGCTTAGGTCTGTATCCTGGTTCTATCGCTTACTATCTATATGTTGTCACTGTTGATGGGTGCCATTGAGTTTGTTCTGACTCATAGTGATCCTATGTAACAGGGTAGAACTGCCCCATAGGGTTTGTTAGGCTGTAATCTTTATGGAGCAGACTGCCAAGTCTTTTCTCCCGTAGAGTCCCTGGATGGGTTTGGATTGCCAACCTTTTAGTGAGTAGCTGAGCACTTAACTATTGTGCCACCAGGCCTCCTTTATTACGTACGTAATCTAAGACTATTTATATAGCTATGTTTATTATTCAGTTTCCTCAACTATAGGGTGGAAAAATAATTAAACCACTTTCATGCAGTTGTTTTGGGAGTTATAGAAATAATACAATAAAAATGTTGATAATAGTGCATGGCATAAAGTAAAAAAAAAAAAAAAAAAATTGCTGCTGTGGAGTTAATTCCAACTCATGGTGACACCCTGTGCATCAGAATAGAACTATACTCTGTAGGATTTTCAATGGTTGATTTTTTCAGAAGTAGATCTCCTGACCTTTCTTCTGATGCACCTCTTGGCGGACTCAAACTTCCAATCTTTCAGTTAGTAGCTGAGGCCATTAACCATTTGCACCCCCCCAGGGACTCTCAACAATTTTAGTTATCATGTATTCATTTAAATTGTAATTGAGAGCCCACTGTTCTTCGTAGAGAGGATGTAATAATGACCAAAAAAAAAAAAAAAAAAAAAGACAATTCAGTCCTTGTGAAACTTACTTCCTAGTGAAGGCGACAGGCCTTCATCAAATAATTGTAGAGATAAATGTAAAACAGCAATAGGGTTACCTGCTTCAGAGAAGTGAATGGTGCCAGAAGGCTTAAACCCAGGTTGATCTAGTCAGGTTAAGCCAGAGGAAGATGCCATGGGAATGAGCTGAATAAGAGGACAGCCAAAGAAGGAGTCCACATTAACTAGGTCAAAAGGGAGAAGATCATGAAAAACAGAGGACTCACGTTGAGAGGTATCAGGGTGAGTATGAGTGAGATGGAGGCCAGTGAGTCTAGTGCAAGGAGAACAAAGTGAGGCTGGAGAGATAGATGGGAGCAGCTGATAGAGGGTTTTACAGGCTGTTTGATGGAAGGTTGAAGTAGCTTAGAGCTCTGACAAGAGCACTTTTTCTGCCAGGAGACACTGGATTGCAGAGGGTGCCATATTAAGAGGCTATTTTAATAATCTAATTCAAGAGAAAGACTGTGAACACTTGAATGAGGATTGTGATGATAAAGATGGAGAGAAGTAGATGGGTTTAAGAGATACCTAGAGAGTAAATTGCCAGAACTTGCAGTGAATTTTATTTACAGGATAAGCGAGAGGGAAGAGGTAAGGATGACTTAAGTTTCTGGCTTGTTAGAATTGGACTATGGTGTTCCCTTCTACTAGCACTGAGCAGACAGAAAAGATGGAAGGTACTGTGTTTGATTTTGGACACTTTGCATTTGAGACACCCAAGAGGACATAATCTTAAGGTTTATCTTCATTAACTGACTGTTTCTGAAGGCTTCAATATCAAATTTAGACTTCGAACTCCAGAATTCAATGATTTTTTTACCAATTTCATAAGTTTCTATTCTCTTCCTCCCTATGATTTCTCCAACTCTGCTTTTCTTCATGGGCCCCTCAATTCAGCCAGGCTAATTTTATCACTTTCTGTGAACATTTAACTTACCCTCTCTTCTTCTTTCTTATTCATATTTTCTTCCTTTTTGGAAATTTGGTTAAAATTAGTCTCCTTCAAGTAGCTTTTCATGAGTAGTACATGTGATTATAATAATAGTCTACTCCCACTCCCATCCCTAAGGCCTAGAACTTTTGTGCTTATTTGCATGCTAATTTGCACTTACTAATATGTGGTTTTAGAAAATAATTTTTTTTACTTATTTTGTGTGTTTTTCTCTCCTATCTGTAATGTGCATTGCATTACATCAGGGGTCAAGCCTTCTATTTCTTTTCTATTTGCCTTTTATTTCCTGGAACAAGTTGCAGAATGACTGGCACAAATTAAAAAAAAAAAAGCCTTGCTGCTTGACCAAATTTCCCAAGCTGGGTGGGAGGTAGAAAAATGGCTGACTAATGCATAGTTTGTTCATTGTCTCAGAGCCACAGAAATCTTTTATTGTTCTTCCATTTCCATTTTTTTCTGTATACTCCTTTCAATGGTCAAGATTCATTCAGAAATGACAAAATATAAGAAGATAGTGTGGGATAGGTGAATAATCATGAGTGTTGGAGTCAGACAGAAGCCTTATCACTGTGACCTTGAGCATATCAGTTGACCTCGCTGAATCTCCTTATTTTGAAAATAGAAATATTAATATCTAATCCAAATGCTCGTTCAGTCTTATTTGTCCTTTCAGATGCTTATTTCATTATATTTCTATACATAAGTTAGCAACTTCATAAATATATTCACAATATAAATATGTATTACCAGTTGAACTGGATGCTGTTTTCTTGTATTAGTATTTGCAGAAGACGAAATTCTAAACAAAGTTTCACTCAGTGATGTTGAGAAATAATTCTAAAACACGTTAGCTATTTCAAAACTTCCTATAAAGGTCAAGTAGACACATATAATGCCAAAACATTCTCGAACTGGAAGCTGAAAAATATATTAGAACACCCACAAAGAAACCTGTTTTCACTTTGGAGTAAATATTTTTTTTCTCACAAAAAGATTGCTGCATTAAATGGTAGAAAACTGCCAAAATTTAGAGGAAGTTAAGCAATATCAGTATGAAATTAAAATAAATTAGTCATAGCTGTGATCAAGGGGATTTCTGCATTGCATGCGTTCAAGAAGCTCAGAAAAATTGACATTAAACTCCCGTTGAAAAGAAAAAAGAAAAAAAACTTACCCCATTTTAAATAAAAGTTTAAAATATTCATTTAAAATATTCAGTGAAGACATGAGGTGATGTTGGCACTTGTAAAATATGTCCCTTCAACATATATTAAATTAACCAATCTATGAATTACGACATTCAATATTTAGGTTACATGATCATCAGCAATGAAAAATCCAGAATATTTTAAAAATAAATATATCATCAAGGTTTTAATATTTTACTAACAGGGAATAAAGTGATCCAAACAGATTTCTTTAACCATACAAGTAGCAATTTTCCCCCTTATTAATATTCATTTCTAAATGTGTTTTATAGCCCTAAGAAAAAATTTGAAGGGTGAGAACTGGATTTTAACTTGGAGAAACAGCTGAAACTTATCACTTGGATGAAGTTTGTTGAAATCCAAGAAATATCAAGAGAATTTTCTCTAATATCCGATAAGCAGTTGTGTGCTTTTATCTGGAGACAGAAACTGAAGGAAATTGGCAGAATGCTGGCTAAGCCTGCCTTTCTTGGCTGCTGAACTTTTCCAGAAGGCACTTCATCTTAGGGCAAGTCATCCAGTTCTGCCCTCACTCCTGAAGAAATGCCTATTGATTTGACTGCTAGAATTCTCTTCATTCTCTCTTCATCTTTCCCTGGCTCCTCACTTTTCCATGGAAAATCATTCTGCTTGACAAACACTCCTCTTAGAATCTTTCAAACCTAACTTGCTGTGTATACTTTCACTAAAAACACAATAAAATATTATTTAAAAAAAAAAAAAAAGATATGGGCAGTGCTAACTTGAAGCTGAATTTTGAAAGAGCCATAGCTACTCTCTGAACCTTGCTACTTACTATGCAGTGTTGGCCCAAACTGCTTCTCATCCTTTCAGAACTCCACCCTAGAAGCTGATGTCTAGTGGTTGCTGCTGGCGACACTGTGGGGTTGCTGCAGTACCCCATGGTTGAAGTCAGATTGTCTCAGCTTGAATTCTGGCTCTACCTCTTTCTGCTATTGGAACCTTGGGAAAGTTACTTAATCATATTGAGACTCAGTTGACTCATCTGTTAAAAATGTGAGGTCTGGGATCTTAAAAGCTAGCGAGCGGCCGTCTAAGATGCATCAATTGGTGTCAACCCACCTGGAGCAAAGGAGAATGAAGAACACCAAAGACACAAGGGAAATATTAGCCCAAAAGACGGAAGGGGCCACATAGACTAGAGACTCCATCAGCCTGAGACCAGAAGAACTAGATGGTGCCCAGCTACCACTAATGACTGCCCTGACAGGGAACACAACAGAGAGTCCCTGACAGAGCAGGAGAAAAGTGGGGTGCAGAACTCAAATTCTAGTAAAAAGACCAGACTTAATGGTTTGACTGGGACTGGAGGGGCCCCGGATGACATGGCCCCCAGACTTTTTGTTAGCCCCAAACTAAAACGATTCTTGAGGCCAACTCTTCAGACAGAGATTAGACTGGACTATGGGACATAAAATGATACTCATGAAGAGTGTGCTTCTCAGCTCAAGTAGATACATGAGACTAAATCGGCAGCTCCTGTCCAGAGGTGAGATGAGAAGGCAGAGAGGGTCAAGAGTTGGTTGAATGAACACAGGAAATCCAAGGTGGAAAAGACGAGTGTGCTGTCACAGTATAGGAAGAGCAACTAGGGACTAGGGTCACATAACAATGTGTGTGTAAATTTTAGTATGAGAAACTAACTTGAATTGTAAACTTTCACTTAAAGCACAATAAAAAAAAATGTGAGTTACAATTCCTGTGGCTTTAGAGTGGATTCCGATTCATGATGACCCCACCTGTTTCAAAGTAAAACTGCACTCTGTAGGCTTTTCAATGGCTGTGGTCTTATGGAAGTAGATTGCCAGGCTTTTCTTCTGCTGAGCTCTTGGGTGGGTTCAAACTGGCAACCTTTCCCTTGACCATTTGCACCACCCAGGGATTCCTTCGAGTTACAATAAGAGTATCTAAGTTGCAGGTGTATTGAGGAGTACCTAAAATAGTTTGATAAAAGCATTTAATCCAGTGCTTGGCATGTGCCATTGAGGCAGACAACCTCAGAGCCCAACCCTTCTAAGAGACACCTGCTGTGGCTTATCCTCCTACACCTAGCAGCACATTCTTCTGAAATTGGCCTTGACAAGATAACCACAGAACGGGCCATAGGTGGCTTCAACCTGCCTCTAGGTGGAGACTTAACATCTTAATGACAGAAAATCAACCTCTTCCTCCATCCTGTGGGATCGAACCCTTGTCTAAAGAAAATGCATAGTCATCCTCAAGCTCTGAGTGCCTGTGAAGGTCAATCTTGAATATTCATGATGAATTTGCATTTCCTCGTCTGCTCCCAGTAAAAAAGCCCACCTCCCCAAACTGCCTGCGAGCAGTCTTGGAGGCAACAGCCCTGATTGCTCCTTTCCTTGTACAATGAAATAAAGGTGTCTTTCTGATCTCCCACCTTGGCCTCTTGTTTATTGGCTGTAACAAGTCATGCTGAGCAAACCTGGGGTTTTCACCTGGCAATACCGTCAGCACAATCCATGTTATGACTACTATCTACTGATGTGTACTCTTTAAGCAGTCCCTGATTTCTTGACCTCGCTGCTTACCTCCTCACCAATATGTACACGTATTGTGTATCATTTCACCTGGGTCTCTCAACCCAGTAAAGTAATTGAATCGAAGATACCAATGTTGTGTTTCTTTAAACATTTTTCACTTAAAAACTTCTCACCTTAGCTGTAATGTGACCTCCTCTGAGAAGCCTCCCCAAGGCGATTTAGGAGCATTTCTGCCCTTATCTGGCTACTCCTAGGTCAACTATTCCCTACACTGAATATTGCTCAACAAATGAAAATAGATCCTTATCTTTTTCCCACACAACCGGTAACTCAAAGCCAGGGAGCAAGTCTTCAGCTCTATCCTCAAGGTCAGAATAAAAGTCAGTAATATGTGTTGACTAAATAAATGAATATGATAATAGATTAATTGCTAAAGACCTTAAAAGACATCAAAAATGATTCCATGTTCTAGTGATATCACATTAAATCATTAAGACAAAAAAGTAAGACGTGGATTTCAGTCAGCTGGGGGCGATTATTTTGGGTAAGAACAAGATTCTAAGAACCCGGTATATCATACAGTATTCTGTCTCTATTAGGGGACCCTGCCTAATAATCTTTCATAAGAATTGGTAAAAATGGGTACGTCTCAGGGATTTGGGGTTCTTTGGAAGAACCAAAGCTAGCACTCCTTTTTCTCATCTTAGTTTAGAACCAGTCGAGAAATGGGACAAAGGAGTAAGGCAGCTGGAGTCTACAGTATTTATTACAGATGGATCTGATATTGATATTTGTGGGTTAGTAGACTTTCCAATACCGAACCCCAGAGGTGGACTGACAACCTACCTTGTTACCAATGTCATTTTCCATTTTAAGACTGTAACAGAGAAGTCCTGCTTCCTTAATCATCTGTGTACTTAAAATCATAGTAGTATCTGAAAAAGTAAATATTCAATGAATGGATCAAATTTATGGAGGGATTTTTGTCATAGTTATGAGGAACTTCTCCTTTAGAGAAGGACAGAACAGAAAAGAGACAGTGGCTGGAGAAAGATTTCAACAGGAGAGTTGCCTCCTCCTCTTTTTCCTCCTTCTTCTTTAATGGAAACCACTAAGTAGCATTTTTATGCTGACAGGATATTCATTTAGCGTATTTATAACAATCACTCCCTGGTTCATTGCTTTCCTCCATAATATTAAATAACAAGTAAATAACATTTATCGGTTGCTTCCAATATAACAAGCATGCTTCTAAAAAAAAAATAAAACCAAACCCGTTGCTGTGGAGTCAATTCCGACTCATAGTGACCCTATAGGACAGAGTAGGACTGCCCAACATGGTTTCCAAGGAGTGGCTGGTGGATTAGAACTGCTGAACTTTTAGTTAGCAGCTGAGTTCTTAACCACTATGACACCAGGGATGCTCCTACGTAGTTCATATTATTTATTTTATCAGACGCCTTTTGAGTGCAACTTGAGATCCTCTTAACCTTACCTGTCTCCAGGGCATTTGGCCACAACTTCCACCTTGATCCTGGTCTCAGTAAGACTAACTTCCCTAGAGTACAACTGAGTTGCACCCTTCTTCATGCCCTTGTTGTTGCATCTCCCACCTCCCACCCAAGGGTTTCTCCCTCTTTGTGGTTGCTAATGTATAATCAGTTCAGCACACATGCAGCTTCCACACTTGCCCAACCCCAAAGTATGGAGGAAATAAAAAACTGAGGAGTGAACGAAACTATGACCAGTGACAGACAGGAGACAGCATATAACGTTTTCTTCCTCACTTCCCACCCCACCCCATCACTCACAGACTGTTCTGAGACACAGTGGTTCTTAGGGCTTCTTGGGAGATGTTCCCACGAGATTGAGCAGTTAGTGAACATGATACCGGGGAGTGGCAGGTGTCAGTCATACACTTTCTCTCATTCCTTCTTCTTCGTTCTGTGCTTCTCTCCCCTTTTCTTTCTCTCCTGCTTTCCTGGCATTGAACTCCTAAAGAAAGTCTTAGCATAAACATCTGCCTTTGACTCTGTTTTTTAGAGGACCTAGGCTCACACATTCATTTAATCCTCAAAACAGGAGTAGAAGATCCAGTTTATGTTTTAAATGCTCATTTTGGCTTCTGTGTGCTAATACATAGAAGGGGGAGAAGAGAGTAAGTGGGGAATCTACTTAGGAATTTATGGCAGTGGTCCTGATGAAAGATGATGGTGGCTGGGAAAAGAATGCCGGCTGTAGAAATGAAAATAGAGGAACAAGTTTCAGATCTAGCTTCCTCTTCCTTCCTCGTCCTTTTGCTGTGCACTGTCATTGTTTGCTTATTATACACTTGTCTATTCAACTATG
Source organism: Trichechus manatus latirostris (assembly GCF_000243295.1). NCBI lineage: Eukaryota > Metazoa > Chordata > Mammalia > Sirenia > Trichechidae > Trichechus > Trichechus manatus. Next base: position 15,562,201 of record NW_004443970.1, read on the forward strand.
AATGCTCTATCTATAGAGATTGCTAGTATGCTGCAGAAACATAGTACAATTCTGTTGTATGAACGGGGCAGAATGACGATTCCAGATATTCAGGAATTCATACCAATAGGTTTCTGAAAACATTAGATGCACTAACCCTAGGAATGGGTTAGTAAGTATACACACCCAGTATCTTGTTCCTATTGTTAGGTACCCTGGAGTCAGTGCAACAGGACTAAACACTGCCCGGTCCTGCACCACCTTCACAATTGTTGCTATGTTTGAGCCCATTGTTGAAGCCACTGTGTCCGTATATAGATAGATGGATACATAGACATGCATATGGATATAGATATGGATATAGATTTTCTATACTGGGATGGTTTGGGGAGTGAAAGAGGGTGCTATTCATAGCTATGCCAGGACAACAGTTATACATTAGACATGTCCCAGGCAAATCTGAATATGTTTACATTATGTATATGTCCACTGAATATAGCTTATTATCACCTTAAAAAGTAGAGCAGCCCACAAGTTCTTTCTACTTAGCAAAGTATACCTTTAACAGAATCTGTGCTTGGCAAGAATTTATGAGTGATTAGTTGTCATTACTAAATACAAAATAATATCATGAGATGTTTATTAAAATATTTTATTATCCATTGGGCCAAGAAAACCTGAACAAAATAAGGGGCAAAATATTTTTTGAACACTCCTGGCTAGACTCAATAATTTGGAAAGCAGTGGAGAGTTAACTTTTACAGGGAGAGCCTGACTTTAAATCTCACCTCTCATTTACATTATACTTTAGTCCATTTAAGATCCAATTTCTCTATCACAGACAACAGCATAATAGTATTTTAATAGTTATGAGTCTTTTGGTTGTGACGGAAAATTTGCTGAACCTGGATTAAGCTAAAACAACAACAAATGGATTTATTGATTCATTTATTCCTTCATTCAACAGATAATGGCTAAGCACCCCCTATGCCCTAGGCATGGTTCTAGATGCTGAAGATAAAGCAGGGAAAGATCACACAAACCTACCGGCTGCAGAACCTCACACACTTGTAGAGAAGGCAAAGAAGTTGCATACAAATAAAAACCAGTTTATTATGTAATAGCAGAGGATGCTGAATTCAATGAGGAAAATTAGGCAGATGAAAGGGTTAGAGAATGACAGGGAACACTTCTTTAGCAGGGTGTCAAGCAGGCTTCTCAGAAAAGTTGATATTTGAGCAGAGACCTGAAGAAAGTGAAGGAGGAGGTAATGCAAATGTCTGGAGAATGGGCATTCCAGACAGAGGGAGCAGAGACTGGACCGTCTTTTCAAAACAAATGAGGGAAGCTGGAGAGGAGTGAGCAAGCAGAAAGAAGCATAAGATGATAAGGGAGAATGAACTGAGAAATCCAGAAGTAAAAATGGCTTTCTGGAAAGACTGGTTCAAGGTTCAAATTTTATCACCCAAACCTGTTTTCTTTCTCTCCATCTCTTTGCTCCACTCCTTGTACTGGTTCCACTCTTATGCAGGCTTCGCATGGTGGTCAGATGCTTCCAAAGCTCCAGTCATCCTAGATTCAAGTACATTGGAAAGGAACTAACCTCTTCCTTAGTAGCTCCTACAGAATCCCTGTTGTTGTTGTTAGGTGCCATCGAGTCGGTTCTGACTTATAGCAACCCTATGAACAATTCTCTATAATTTGACTAGCTTATATCTATACATATATCAACAAAAATCATAGGACCAACAGTTGTATGACCTGGGCCTTGTTCATGAAATCTATTATGTCTCATACTGGGAGTGGACTGAGATTAGGGCAGATTGCCCAAACCAAATAGAACAGGGATGCCCAAACAGAAAATGTTAGGGATGCTTAAACAACCAAAAAATTCCAGAGGTGTTAATGGACATTGGATGAATGGATGCAGGATGGGAAAAACAACAACAATAAAAACCCACCACACAGGGGTCACCATAGAAACCATAATAACTTCTATAGTTATCATCATCACTATTATTATCAGCAATGAGTGGAAGGTATGGTCATTGTCTTAGTTTCTTAGTGCTGCTATAACAGGAATAGGACAAGTGCATGGCTTTAACAAACAAAAATTTATTTTCTCACATTTTGGAGGCTAGAAGCCCCAATTCAGGGCACAGGATTTTCTCTCTTTTTCAAGAAAAGGCTTTCTCTCTCTGTTGGCTCTGGGAGAAGGTCGTTGTCTCTTTTCAGCTATTGTTCCTTGTTTCCTGGCAGTCTTCCCCATCTGTGCTTCCTTCTTTCTGTGCTGAATTTGCTCTTTCATATCTCAGAAGTGACTGGCTTAAGACAAACCCTATACTGATATGACCACTTTAAAATAACAAAGAATTTCCTATTCCCAAATGGGACTACAGCCACAGGTATAAGGGTGAGGATTTAAAACACATATTTGGCAGACACAAGTCAATCTGTAATAGCTATTAAGATCATATATCACATTCTTGTTTATTTTTACTATAGGTTAGTACTTTAGCAAACTTTATATATGTAATTATCTTAAAAATATGGGTAAAGTTCTTCTCAATGAATCTTTTGTTTCATAATTTGTAATTTTTTTAAATTTCCAGATTATAGAATCCCTTTGTTTAATGCTAACCAGAACCGGATAGACACCAGAAGATTGCAGGTAGGATTCTGGTGGTGAGATATGGCAGATTTCAGCAGCTCGTATTGATTTCACAGTGAATAGCCAGGTTGGTTTTCCTGCATTAGAGCATGCAGCATATTACAGTGATCTATGGACTTAACAACATATTTTCTCTTGGAAAAAAAGGGGGAGAAAAAGCACATTGTGTTATGGTTAATTGAGGTTAATCAGATAAAAATAGCTTTTAACTTGTAAAGTAGGTATTATTATTGATGCTAGGTGCCGTCGAATCAGTTCCAATTCATAGCAACCCTATGTACAATGGAATGAAACACTGCCCTGTCCTGCTCCATTCTCACAATCCTTGCTATATTTGGGCCCACTGTTGCTGCCACCATGTCAATCAATCTTTTTGAGGGTCTTCTTCTTTTTAGCTGAACTTCTACTTTACCAAGCATGATGTCCTTCTCCAGGGACTGGTCCCTCTTGATAATATATCCTAAGTAAGTGAGAAAGAGTCTTGCCATCCTAGCTTCTAAGGACTATCCTTGCTGTACTTCTTCCAAGACAGATGTGTTTGTTCTTCTGGCAGTCCATGGTATATTCAATATTCTTTGCCAAGACCATAATTTAAAGGTATCAGTTCTTCTTCGGTCTTCCTTATTCATTGTCCAGCTTTCAGATGCATATGAGGTGACTGAGAATACCATAGCTTGGGCCCGGTGCACCTTAGTCCTCAAAGTGACGTCTTTGTTTTTTAAAACTTTAAAGAGGTCTTTTGCAGCATATTTTCTCAATACAATACATCATTTGATTTCTGGACAGTTGCTTCCATGGTCATTGATTGTGGATCCAAATAAAATGAAATCCTTGACAACTTCAAGATTTTCGCCATTTATCATGAAGTTGCTTATTGACCCAGTTGGGAGGATTTTTGTTTTCTTTATGTTGAGGTACAATCCATACTGAAGGCTGTAGTCTTTGATCTTCATCGGTAAGTGCTTCAAGTCCTCTTCACTTTCAGCAAGGAAGGTTGCATCATCTGCATATTGTACGTTATTAATGAGTCTTCTTCTGATCCCTACTAATACTGAATTAAATATTAAAGTTTGGCCCATGAACCTTAAGGTCTGGGAGACCATTGACATATCTAGTGCCTTATTTAATTGTGTTTAGATGTATAGTGGGAAAAAATCTACCACACAGTTCTGTAAAACTGAAATATTAATGTTCTATTTCTCATTTAGATCCCCTGCCAAATTGTACATATCTTGTTTTTTGTTAAAGGTAGCATATTTCTAGTCTCCTAATATTCATGTATGTATAATATTTACCAAGATAAAAAAGTTTGTTTCTCTCAAAATGGTTAAAAAATTTTATCCGAAATAAGCACATCCTGTAAGCAGCTGGAATTTTTTTATTTTTATTTTTTTATATTTTATTGTACTTCAGGTGAAGGCTTACAGAACAAA
>NW_004443970.1:15566383-15567336 GCF_000243295.1 Trichechus manatus latirostris
TTTATTTGTGGGAGGTACATTTTGGCCCACAGGGAAAGTGTAAGAAATATTCCATCACTGTAGGGGGCTTGGTAAAGTTATGCTGACATCTGATATTTTTTTTTTTTTTAATTGTACTTCAGGTGAAGGCTTACAGAACAAAATAGTTTCTCATTTAACAGTTACTACACATGTTGCCCTATGACAATGGTTAACAATCTCACAACACTCAACAATATCCTTACTCAACCTTGGGTTCCCTATCACCAGCTTCCTTGTCCCCTTCTGCCTTCTAGCCCTTGTCACTGGACTACTGTACCTCATTAGTCCCATTTGGTTTTACGGGGCTGTGCACTCCCAGGCTGAATGGTGAACCATGGAGATAACCTCACCAATGAGCTAAAAGGGTGTCTGGGGGCCACACTCTCGGGGTTTCTTCAGTCTCCTTTAGGCCAGTAAATCTGGTCTCTTTTTTTGTGAGTTAGAATTATGTTCTACATCCTTCTCCTGCTCTGTCCAGAACCCTTTGATGTGATCCTGGTCAGAGCAGTCAGTGGTGGTAGCCAGGCACCATCTAGCTGTACTGTACTCAGTCTGGTGGACAGCTTGGTAGTTATGGTCCATTAGTCCTTCGGACTAATCTTTTCCTTGTATCTTGTCCTCTTCATTCTCCCTTGCTTCCGAAGGGATGAGACCAGTGGAGTATCTTAGATGGCTGCTCATAAGCTTTTAAGACCCCAGACACTACTCACCAAGGTAGAATAGAACATTGTCTTTATAAAGTGTGTTATGCCAACTGAGCTAGATGTTCCCTGAGACCATGGTTCCCACAGCCCTCTGCCCAGCAATTCAGTCCCTCGGGAAGTTTGGATGTGTCTATGGGGCTTCCATGACCTTTCCTTGTACAGGTTGTGCTAGTTTCCCCTGTATTTTGTACTGTCTCACTCTTCACCCAAGATACCACTTATCTATTG
>NW_004443970.1:15572813-15573985 GCF_000243295.1 Trichechus manatus latirostris
TAATCAGTGCAGGGCAGGTTCCAGTAGGCTGTACCTGTGCTGCTTGGTGGTTTGATGGTAAGTGCATGGTGCAGGTAGTCAGGATGTAGCAGGGAGATTGTTATGTGTGGAGCTAAGATGGATATGGGAGAGAGGAGAGAGGAACAGTAGCCAAAAACATACAAACAAACAAAAAAAAATTCTATGGGAGCTTGCCATTGGAGTGGAGAGATGAGAGACTATGAAATGGAGAAAAACAGAAAGGGGAAGAGGAATAAAAGAAAAGAATGAATAAATAAAAATCAGAAAGTTTAAAGAACCAAAAAGTTCTCAGGGATCCCACTGGCGCAGCCATGAGGTCTGGGGAAGTCGCTGTCAGGTTTTGCAGTACAGCCTGGTTAGAAGTTGTAGACGTATACAACGCCAGGTATTCAAGGAACAGAAAGAGAAGGAAGATATAGAGAGACAGGAAACTGAGTAATGAAGAAAGACAAAATGGAAAAAGAGGGAAAAGTAAACAAAAGAAATTAAAAAAAAAACAAAAACAAGAAAAGCCCCCCAAAAAATAGAAAGAAAAAAAAAACCAACGAAAAAAGAAATGCCCTCAGTGATCCCTCTGCACGTCTGTGGAAGCCAAGGGGGTACTCTCCTTGCCATGCAGCACCGCCTGGCCAGATAGGGCTCCCAACTCAAGAAAAGGAAAAGAAAACAAACAAACAATTCAAAACCAACCAACGAACAAAATCCCTGGGATCCCACCAGGGTGGCAGCTCAGACTGGGAAGCAGCTCCACACTCGAACGGACCTCCACAGCCCCTCAGGAAGAGGCAAAGATGGCGCACAGAGCCAGGTATTTTAGCGAAAGGAGGGGGAGGTGGTGAGAGGTAAGGAAGAAATCAAAAGAAGCAGAAATAAAAGCAACACCAGCGACCAACAAATGGCACTTAAGGAGCCGGCCCGTTCGGGTGTGTGGAATCCAAGCAGCCGGTGTTTCCCAGACAAGAGATTGTGGCCACAGGAAGCAGAGAAGGCAGAGTGGGGTGAAGCAGTGTGGGATATGGGAAAGTGTATATCGCAAATTATTGGTTGTTTTGTCTTCCGCTGAAGCTCCGTGAAGCTGCTTTCTCATACCCCCTGTTTGCTGGTCTCTGAAAGGAGTCCAAGATGGCGGATCCGCACTGCGTTAGCTGGTA
>NW_004443970.1:15574085-15586622 GCF_000243295.1 Trichechus manatus latirostris
CTCCGTTCTCTGTCAGTTTTCTCACTCCATTTGGTGCTTGGCTGAGTTCTTTATCTCTTCATTTGATGTTTTAGGGTTTCAGGATTGTTGTTTTCTCTGTTCGGCTTAGTTTTTCGGATCTTTGCTGTGGAGAGACAGCGTGGTGCTTCTGCCTAGAGAGTCATTTTGCCGGAGGTGCTCTTTCTTTTTTTTTTTGATATGTGTGTTTATTGGTATACATTCACTTCTAAGCACTGCTTTAGCTATGTCCCAAAGGTTTTGGTATGTTGTTTCTTCATTCTCATTTGACTCTATAATTAAAAAAATTCTATCTTTGAATTTCTTCTACAATCCAGTAGTTTTTAAGCAAGGTGTTATGCAGTTTCCATGTATTTGATTTTTTTTCCTTGGTTTTTTTCTGTTACTGATTTGTTCTTTTATGGTATTATGATCAGAGAAGATGCTTTGTATTATTTTGATGTTTTAAATTTTGTTCCTAAGCTTGCTTTGTGGTCTAATATGTGTTCTATTCTGGAGAATGTTCCATGTGCTTTGGAAAAGAATGTATATTTTGCTGCTGTTGGGTGCAGTGTTCTGAGTATGTCTATGAGGTTGAGTTGGTTGATTGTGGCATTGAGATCTTCTGTATCTTTATTGAGTTTCTTTCTAGATGTTCTCTTCTTCAGTAAAAGTGGTGTGTGAATTTTCATACTATTATTGTGAAGCTGTCTGTTTCTCTTTTCAATGATGTTAGAGTTTTTTTTTAAATGTATTTTGAAGCCCTATCATTGGGTGTGTATATATCTATTATGGTTATGTCCTCTGGTGTATTGAACCTTTAATCACTATATAGTGTCCCTGCTTATCCTTTATGGTGGATTTTGCTTTAATGTCTGTTTTATCAGAGATTAATATTGCCACTCTTGCTCTTTTTTAGTTATTGTTTGCTTGATATATTTTTTTCCATCCTTTGAGTTTTAGCTTGTTTGTGTCTTTGTGTCTCCTGTAGACAGCATATAGATGGATCTTGATTTTTTAATACATTCTGCTCTCTCTGTTTCTTTACTGGTGCATTTAGGTATTTACATTTAGTGTAATTATTCATAGGTATGAGTTAACTGCTGTCATTTTGTGGTAATTTGTGTGTGTGTGATGTTGATGATTTCTTTGTTCAGCTTAATTTTCTGTGCTGAGTTCTTTTTGTTTATGTATTTTATTTTCATCTCTTTCATTATTGTTGATTTTGTGTTTGCTGAGTCTTTATATTCTTCTTCTTTTTTTTTTTATTTTGATGAGTAGGTTTGTTAGCTTCCTTTGCAGTTAGTTTGAAATTTACCTTTATTTTTCTACATTTAAACTAGTTTTTTATTTCTTGATATCTCCTTGACTTCCTCTCCATATAGAAGTTCTATGACTATACTGTTATTTCCTATTTTTTTGTTTTGATGTTGTAGTTATTTATATATTGATGTCTCTAGCCTCCTATTTTCAGCCTTTTAGCTTTGTTTTGTTTTTGTGAATTCCCTATCTGGGTTGGTATCTTGTTGATCTGTTCTGTGCCTTAGTCTTGAATTGTTGTCTGATATTGTTGGCTCTTTAACCAGAGGACTCCCTTTAATATTTCTTGTAATTTTGGTCTGGTTTTTACATAATCTCGTAATGTCTTTTTATCTGGAAATGACCTAATTTTGCCATTACATTTGAGAGGCTATTTTGCTGGATATCTAATTCTTGGCTGGCATTTTTTTTCCTTCAAGGCTTTATATATGTCATCTCATTGCCTTCTTACCTGCATGGTTTCTGCTGAGTAATCAGAGCTTAGTCTTATTGATTTTCCTTTGTAGGTGAGTTTTCATTTATCCCTAGCTGTGCTCAGGATTCTTCCTTTGGCTTTAGTTTTGGCAAGTTTGATTATGTTACGTCTTGGTGTCTTTTGATTGAGGTCTATCCTGAATGGGATTTGTTGAGCTTCTTGGATAGATATCTTCTCATCTTTCATGATATTAGGGAAGTTTTCTGCCAGCAAATCTTTGACAATTGTCTCTGTGTTTTCCGTTACCTCCCCACCCCATTCTGGTACTGCCATCACTGGTAGGTTTTTCCTCTTGATAGTATCCCACATAATTCTTAGGCTTTCTTCATTTTTCTTCATTCTTTTTTCTGATTTTTCCTCAAACAAATTGTTGTCAGGGGATTTATCTTCAGTCTTACTAATTCTGACTTCCATTGTTTCAATTCTTCTCCTATGACCTTCTATTGAGTTGTCTAATTCTGAAATTTTGTTGTTAAGCTTTTGGATTTCTAGTTGTTGTTTTTGTATGGTTTCTAGCAGCCTGTTTATTCTGTTGCATTGCTCTTGCATTGTTTTCCTGAATTCATCTACTGTTTTGTCTGTAGGTTCCTTGGTTTGGTCCATGTTTAGCATGATCTCCTTCTTGATCTCTTGGAGAGCTCTGTATATTAGTCTTTTGAATTATTTATTAGGTAGTTCCATTGTCTTATCTTCCTCTGGGAGGTTTTCTGGTCCTTATTTTGGTTGCTTGCTGGAGCCATCTTGTTCTGCTTCTTTATGTGATTTGACATTGACTATGGTCTCCTAGGCATCAAAATGTTATTGTATTTATTGTATTTTCATTTACGTGCTGAATTTTGTTTTGTTTTGATATGCCCAAGTAGGCTAGGCATGTGTGCTACTCTTGTCATTAATCTTGCCCCATTAAAGCTGTTACCACCTGTTTCCAGGTGGTCGGAGATGCTACAGGTTTGTGAGCTTGAGTGTCTGCTCACTATTGTTGCGGGGGTGCTGAAGATGTAGGCAGTGTTTTTTGCTGAATCTGTTCTGCTGGTCACCTGGCTGTGAGTGCAAGGGGTGTTCTCACTGGTTGTTAGGTTGAGTGTTGTGTGTGTGCTCCACTGCTTACCGGTTGGTCGGGGCACAGGTGCCTGGGTTGTTGGTTACTGAGTACGTGATGTGAAGACTCTTACCTACAGTCCTGAGTGGGAAGGGCCACGTGGGGGAGTTCTGAGCAGGCACGGGTGTCTGGTTGCAGTGGGGAGTGATACGAGGGTCAGGGCAGGGGGCTACTGAATGTTCGGTTCAATTCTTCAGCTTTGTTTTTGATGCTTAAGGTTCCTAGATCATCATATATATCTGATCCACTTGTTGTTTTGAGTCTTTGTTGTAAGAGGTATGATAGGAAGCATCTGACTATTCTGCCATCTTGGCTCCACCTGCTCTTATTTTCTTATATTAAATTGGTCATTCCAAATTCTGAAAGTATTCCATTTCTTCCCTCTAATCACATGAAAGAACTCATATAAGAGAAACCATAGCACACTCTCTATTCATTATAGCCATATTCTCCTTATATTGTTTTAAAACTTTTTTACATTACAAATTATCAACAATTGCGTTAAACCTAAAAGCACTTGCCCTGATAGATTTTAAAGAGATCAAATTACACTTCAATTGCCAAGTAATTGCTCTAGTGCTTACAGACATGTAACATGTTTTTCAAGGAGAAACCCGTATGGTTCCATATTTTCATCTTGGTTCTGTTTTGTTCACCTGCTACCACATGATCCAAACTACAGACTTTTACTTGCATGCATAGTTCACAGCACTGTTGATGTCAGGACTCATAGTGGATTAGAACTGAGAACACTATAGCATTACTTTGTTACAAAGTAATTACTATGGTATGTAGACTTTGGAATTGCTGAATCAAGATTTCACAGAAAAAAAACTCAAATTAGGCTAAAAAACAAATAAGTAGAGAAATTCTGAATGCTAAATGAATCCTATTACTTCTTCCTCTCTACCTTTTTTCTTTTCTCCTCTTTTATTATCAGCCAGAGAATCTTCTCAAAATTTGTCTTCTGTTAGACTTTGATTTGCCGGAAATGATCACATGGTAAAAATCACAAGATTGTCTTTTGGGTTTAGATAGCTAAACTTACTATTAACCACAAGCAGAGTAGGATGAGAAGGAATGATGACTTCTCCACATTTATGGTCATACAAAAGTTTGAGACCAACTTATTCTTTAAATAATCATTGTTTTGACTGTACCAAAAGCATTGGTAAAGGCAAATTATTTTCTAAGGTGGAAATTATTGAATAGGAACTAATCATTACCTATTCATGTTTGTAATCTGTTTTCTCATTAAGGAATTCAACGAATGAATTAAGAATGGAAATTGTAATACTTGTTGAAACTTTCCTCCGGCAGAATTTTTTATTAATTTTATACTGTCTTCATAGAATAGTTGTTGAAAAGTCTTACTCAGAATTTGCTGTGCTAAGGCTTAGCAGACTTTGCAGTAATTATTTTTTACTGGGAAATAATTCTATAATCATGACTATGGTGATTAAATCCTAGAGAAACCAAATTTTAAGGCCAGCAATAACTTTAGAATTCATTAACCCAAACTTCAGTTTTCAGAAACTGAGACTATATATGGTAAATTATCACTCTCAGACTGAGAACATTTAAATAAGTTAGTTACGTGTTGATGAATTCTGGAAGAAATGACCAGAGACATCTTAGACTCCACAGATATTTTCCTGAAAACAAGTTTTACTCCTCAAATCCAACGAATTGGATGGAAAAATTTCATTTCTCTTTCATACTCATATGCGAGTAGCTAATAAATAATGTAGCCTGAAAATGCCAATGTTAATCCAAGAGAGGATTGGACCAGGATGGCCTATACAATCTTTTTCAGATTTTAAATCCTATGGTATTATGATTTGATAACTTATCACTAAATAAAGTTTTTTTGATGGTGAATTAATAGTGATTCATTAAAAACCATTGGATTTTTTTAAAACAGGTATTCAAAATAATAAATTAATTATGCTTACCAGATGACTTCAAAATGCTTAACAAATCTTTTTGAAGAAACAAAAATACAATGCAGCCCAAACATCACCTGGTCTACCCAAGGCTTTTTATGATATGGTCACCACCTACCTCTCCAAACATATCTTGCATTACACCCCCACCTTAACTTCATTCTCCAGCACTACAAAAAAGTTTAAAATTTGACAGAAACACTATCCTCTTTCATGCCTATCTGCCTTTGCTAAAGGCAACACAAAGGCAAAATAATAGGGTTTTTCTTGAGAACTTTGTTACCCCATTAAAAACTAAAACAAAATACTGAGATCACTGTGAGACAACTGAGAAAATTAAAGTGAGAAGGGAAAGCCATTACAAAAAATTAAATTTTAGAATGATCATTCCATCTACAATTGCAGATCATAAGTCAAGATAGTGGCCAGGGAAAACCAATTAGGACACAGTTCTCCTAATCCACAGAATAAATCATGGCAGCCCAACTAAGGGAGTACATGAGGATTAAGAAAAATGGTTAGATTCAAAATGCACTAGAGAGGAATCAAAGGTAGAACTCAATGTTAAATTATCTATGGGGCCAGGTAGGAGGAACAGAGTCACAGTAAAGTCTAGATTTCTGGCTTCAATAAACTAAGTGGAGGCTTCCTTGCTGTGCTAAGGAATATGGAAATAAGAAAATTTATGGCAGTGCACGATTATGTTAGGTTATTTTTTGCAAGTAGATGGCCTTCACTCAATCTTGCACCTAGTTAAAAATAAAGCATTCTCAGACCAAATGCTGCCACAAACATAGGCATTTATTAACAATCAAGTTCAAAAAACAGGCATACAACCTGTTCTGTAGGTGCAAAGAGATTCCGAGACTCAGTCCTTTTAGGGACTCCTTAGCAACTGGTAAAGTAACGTATTATAATAAAATGCACAAAGACCTGGATTTAGAAAACCAAAAAGGAAGAACACACTCTGTGTTTCTCAAGCTGAAAGAACTGAAGAGAAAATTCAAGTCTTGAGTTGCAATACTGAAGGACTCTATGGGCAAAATATTGAATGAGGCAGGAAGTATCAAAAGAAGATAGAAGGAATATACAGAGTCATTGTACCAAGAAGAATTAGTTGAGCTTCATCCATTTTGGGAGGTAGCATATGACCAAGAACCAATGGTATTGAAGAAAGACGTCCAAGCTGCAAGGAAGGCATTGCTGAAAAACAAGGTTTCAGGAATTGACAGAATACCAGTTAAGATGTTTCAATAAACAGATGCAGCGCTGGAGGTAGTCACTTACCCATATCAAGAAATTTGGAAGACAGCTACCAGGCCAAGTAACTGGGAAAGGTTCACATTTGTGCCCATTCCAAAGAAAAGTGATCAAACAGAATGCGGAAATTATCAAACAATATCATTAATATAACACACAAGTAAAATTTTGCTGAAGATCATTCAAAAGTGATTGCAGCAGTACATAGACAAGGAGCTGCCAGAAATTCAGGCCAGAATCAGAAGAGGACTTGGAACTGGGGATATCATTGCTGATGTCAGATAGATCTTGGCTGAAAGCAGAGAATACCAGAAAGATATTTACCTGTGTTTTATTGTCTATGCAAAGGCATTCAACTGTGTGGATCATAACAAATAATGGATAACACTGCAAAGAATGGGAATTCCAGAACACTTAATTGTGCTTATGAGGACCCTGTACATAGAGCAAGAGGCAGTGGTTTGAATAGAACAAGGGGTTACTGTGTGGTTTAAAATCAGGAAAGGTGTACATCAGGGTTGTATCCTTTCACCATACTTATTCAGTCTGTATGCTGAGCAAATAATCCAAGAAGCTCGACTATATGATGAAGAATGTGGTATCAGGATTGGAGGATGATTCATTAATAACCCGCAATATGCAGATGACACAACCTTGCTTGCTGAAAGTGAAGAGGACTTGAAACATTTACTGATGGAAACAAAAATCCTCACAACTGGACCAATAAGCAACATCATGATAAATGAAGAAAATATTAGAGCTTTCAGGGATTTCATTTTACTTGGATCCATAATCAACACCCATGGAAGAAGCAGTCCAGAAATAAAATGATGTATGCATTGGACAAATCTGCTTCAAAAGACTTCTTTAAAGTGTTAAAAAGCAAAGATATCACTTTGAGGACTAAGGTGCGACTGACCCAAGCCATGATATTTTCAATCCCCTCATATGCATGTGAAAGCTGGACTATGAATAAGGGGGACCAGAGAAGAATGATGCCTTTGTATTATGGTGTTGGTGAAGTATATTGAATATACCATAGACTGCCACAACGAACACTAGCAGCTAGCATAAAAATTTCACTTGAGACAAATGTGATAATATTCTAATGTCAAGATTTAGCTAACCATCTAATTGGATCGAGGCATCCAAGAGTCTTCTGGTGAGCTTTTGGAATCATGCCAAGGACATTATTCTTAAGGGTATAGACCATTGTGCTCTCTAGCGTCCTAAAATTTGTTCATGAAGTGAATTCTAGACAATTTGCATATCTTGAACATTACTAATTTCACCAACAAGACCTCCTTCTTAACATCCATTTATGCTAATTAACAAAACTTTAGTTCTTGTTTGGAAAGAAGATAGCTGATCTTCTCTCTTGAAGCAATTGCTTTCAGAATATGGCCTTTTAATTAAATGCAACTGCCTGCCCTGAAGGTGTGGATGAAAACTCACACATACACACAAACAGAGACAGGTATCTTACTGACAAACAATGAAACAGAGGAAAAATGATGTGTTCAGTTTTGGACATGTTTAATTGAAAGTGGCAAGTGGATATAGCCCAGTACTTGTTCAAATATATAGGTTTGATCTTGGGAAGAAAGTTATGGCTGCACAGTCATATCGGTGATATCATTTTTTCATTATTTTATTCAACAATTATTTATTGAATGTCTACTATGTATCAGATGTTGTGTTTGGCCTAAAATAAGGGGTCAAAGACACAGACTCTTCTTTCAAGAAGCCTCTGTTCTAGGCAGAAACACAAGTAAGTAAGTATGATGTAAATAATACAATTTTGTTGTTGCTGTTGTTTTGCTGTTAGTTGCCGTCAAGTTGATTCTGACTCATGGTGACTCCATCTGTGCAAAGTAGAACTACTCTATAGCATTTTCTAGGCTGTGACCTTTCAGAAGCAGATTGTCAGAAGTACCTTCGGGTGGGTTTGAACCACCAGACTTTCAGTTAGTGGTCTAGTGCTTAATATTTGTGCACCCCAATTCAGGAGGGCTCATACAATTTTTTTTCCCAATAGGTTCCTGGGTAGAATAAGTGGTTTGCTCTTAACTGTTAACCAAAATGTTGGCAGTTTGAAACCACCAAAGTGACACCCAGAAACCCCAGGAAAATCGACATCTCTAAAAATTACAGCCAAGAAAACACTATGGAGCAGTTCTACTCTGTAATACATGGGGTCGTCATGAGTCAGAATTGACTTGAGGGCAACAGATTTGGTTTTGGTTTTGGTTTTTAATCTGAAATTTTTTCCCCCAATAAACAAATGCAATTGAAAACAAACTCGCTTCTTAGAACGTAACGCTTTAAAAATGGTGGATGATACTGGTAAAGCTGAAAAAAACAACTATCCAAGCTGCATTAAAAATATATCTTAGGATACTTTGTGGGGAAGCTGCCTCAAGAAAGGTTTTGTGAAATACTGTAACATGCTGTACTAGGGCTATGCTACAAAGGGAGAATTTGAAGGGCCATAGTAACACTCAACCATAGTAACAACTGACCATAGTAACATAGACCATGGGAACACAGTCTGCAGAAATTCCATCATGTAGGAGGCGGGGCCAAGATGGCAGAGTAGTCAGATGGCTTCCTATGTCCCTCTTACAACAAAGACGTAAAAAAACAAGTGATTTGATTGTATATGAATATCTAGGAGCCCTGAATAAGGCAAAGTTGAGGAACTGGACTGAGTGGTGGGGGGAGAAGGAGACAGTTCGGAAGCAGCAAGGAGTTGCCTGACCTGACCCATTGGGAGCCACAGCTCTTCAGCCTGGATCGGCTCGGGTTGTGCAGTGAGTTGGGCATACAGCTCCACTCACACGCTCAGGAGGCAGTTTCCACATTGAGAGAGATCCGGCAGCAGAGATTCTGCTTGGACACTCCAAATCAGTGAAAAGCAGCACCCAAATGGCTAAAGATAAGTACACGCCTGTGGCCTTTTGCATGGATTAAAAAAAAAAAAAAAAAGAAAACCTTTTGGGAAATACCTCTTTCCCATTTACCTCCTCCCTCCCTACTCTGCACTGATCCAGCTGGCTTCAGCGATCTCTGAGTCCCCTGGGCTGGAAGTAGATCCCATAAGGTGCCCTGACCCATTCTCCTGGCCTTGGAGAGGTAACAAATTAACAAACAGGGAAAAAATAAGCTACTGGCTCCCCTAAGCCAGGAACGCAGGGTTGGCCCAGCTCCTCTGCCTAGGCACAGGCATGAGGAGTCCACAGACTTTGAGTGCCTTCCACCCCATATAGACTTGTATGGACCTATCTCAACAGCTTAAGCCCTCATTACCACAGTACAACAGGGTAAACATCTGAAGTCTAACTTCAACTGTTTCAGCTGTAAAGTGGCAGATTTGTGATTCTTGACACTGCTCTGCCCTTTAAGCAGGCGCCTTACCTCTCTGCATCAGGGGCTTGAGGACTGGTGGCTCCACCCATGCCACCTAGCCACCTGCTACAGGGGTCCAAGAATAAGTGGTACCCCCCGTCCTTACAGCCAACAGAGTAGGGTGCTCATAGTCCAGCTGCAAAACTCACCTACCTACGCTCTCTAGGGAACAGGGACGTGCTTTCCTTTCAGACACTCAGGAGCAGCTGTCAGCCCCCTGCCTTGCTCAGCATGTGATGCACTATTGCAGCCAGATACCTGTGCCTACACCAATCACCCATGCCTCTCTAAGACTGTAGGTTGTGGGGATATATGCCATTTAAACATGGCTGCACTATTGACAACTGCAGCTGCCACAGGCCTCTATGCTGCACAGCATGTTGAGACTTGTCCGCAACATGTTGAGATTTGTCACGACTTGTTTTCCCAAACCTATTCTCCCGTTACTGATTGGCTTGTTTACCTGAATTCCTTCTCCCTTGCCCGAAACTTATTGTTACTCACCCAAAGCCCATTGTTCTGTTATTTGCTTCACTGCTTGCTGCACTGACTATAAATAAACTCCTGGGACTGAAGCCGAGGGTCGACTCCTCACAGTGACCCTCCTGGCCCCACTTCTCTGTAAGAGTTGTGTTTGGTTACTGTCTCTGCCATCCCGACATTCGCCGCCGCTGCGACAGATGGTGCCCCATGTGAGGGTGCTGTAGACATCCTCGCACTCAATTCCTGAAGGTGGTAAGTACAGGATGTGTCCATTTTGGGCTGCTCTTACAGCCCCGGGAGCGGCAGGGCTTTTCCGTGGCTGGAACTTTCCCGGACGTTGTCATCTTGGGCTGCTATAGCCCCGGGAGCAGCGGGGCTTTCTCATACACTCCCTCAAGGGATTTCAGGCTTCGGGGTCAGGAGCTTTCCTATCATTCTTTCCGTCATTTTCCTATTCCTCCTCGCTATGGGGAATTCTCTTTCTTCTGAACAGCGTCAACACAAAACCCAGTTGTTAGGATTGTTAAAGGCCTCTAAGCTTAAGGTGTCAGAAGAAGCTCTTACCCAACTTCTGCTTTTAATTGAGTCTGCCTGTCCTTGATAAACCTTGCGGGGAAACCTTGATGTAGAAGCATGGGAACGTATCGGTAACATCATTCGTGACATGAACATCCCAGCTTCAGTTCTTATTGCTTGGCATCACTGTCGCCTTGCCCTGCAGCCCTTTACAGGCAGCTCCTTCGGCTCCCTCCCTTAGCAAAGAAAATGTCCATAACCCTCCATCTTCTGTACCTCCTGAAGCTGAGCCCCACAGTATGAGCCAATTATGGAACGATGTTTGTGAGAGGGCTGTGAGAAAGAAGGGTTTTCTTCTTATCCTGTCATTCAGGGATCAGGACCATCCCGTCATGATGGCCTTAGCTTTCAAGCTTTTAAGGAACTTTGTAAAAGCATGATAGAGAATGGTTTACAATGTTCCTTTACAAAAGGGATTCTGGAAGGTTTAGGACAATGCTTTGAAATGACCCCCTGGGATTGGAATCTCCTAATGTGAACAGTTTTAACTCCTGCTCAATTCAGTGTATGGAGTCAAGAGTACAAGGAGCATTGTAACCTTTATGCCATAGATAATCTTAACCATAATATCCCTGTTAGTCTTGACATGCTCCTGGGTGTTGGGAATTATTCCACTCCCCAGGCCCAGAGTCAGAGGAATAGACAAGCTTTCATTCAAGCCTCTAATGCTGCCACCAAAGCCTGGAGTAAAATCCCTGATTCCAGAATGCCCACTGGCTCATTCGCCACTATTCACCAAGCGGGGAACGAGCCTTACATTGACTTTATCAACCATCTCCAAACGGCCATTTCCCGACAGGTAGACAACCAACAAGCAGCTGAAGTTGTTTGTCTCCAACTTGCTTATGAAAATGCTAATACTGACTGTCAGGCTGTTTTAGCTCTTTTAAAGGCACAGAGTCTTAATCTAGCTGAAATGATTAGAGCATGTCAAAATGTTGGCACAGAAACTCATAAGGCACAAGTATTAGCAGCAGCTCTCCGTCCATCCACTGCCACCTGTTTTGGGTGTGGTAAACCTGGACATTTTAAGAAGGACTGTCACAGTTTAAAAAACAAAAATGCCAACACTAAATTTCCAACCCGAAAGTGTCCCCGCTGTAAAGGCGGTCACTGGGCTAAGCAGTGCAGATCTCAATTTAACAATCAAGGCAACCCTATGTCAGGAAACGGGAAGAGGGGCGAGAGCTCTCGTGCCCCCAAAAATCCAGAGGGCCCCCGAGTGTGGAGTGTGGAAACCACAGCATAGATTCCAAACAACAACGCTTGCAGGTTAACGACTTAAAAGCAGTTACTGAAGGGAGTGCAGGACTAGATTTACCCTTGGCAGAAGGTGTCATAATAGATGAGGCAGGAAAAGTTTTTCTTATAGCAACACAGGTTTGAGGACCCCTGCCTCGAGGATATTTAGGACTCCTAATGGGTCGCTCCAGTATTACATCTCAAGGTCTAACTGTTCATCCTGGTGTAATAGATTCTGATTACAAAGGACAAATTAAAATTATGGTTTCCAGTCTCTCTTACTGGAACATTACTCCCTCTGATAAGATAGCATAGCTAATTTTACTTCCCTTTGTAGTCCCCTCTGCTCACACTACCCCAAGACGGGCTGGGGGTTTCGGCAGTACTGACGCTTTTTGGGTTACTAAGTTACAATCTTCCCAACCATATCTTACTGTTCAGATCAATGATCGCATGTTTAAAGGGTTTGTGGAGATGTAACTATCTCCTCCTCTGATTCCTGGCCCTCTTCTTGGCCCAAGAAGCAGACCGCTGAAACCCTCGCCAGAGTTGGAGGAGCACAGTATCCTTTTCAAAGTACACTTACCATTGTTTGCTATAGTCCTGATGGGCAGCCCACTTCTATCAGTCCCTTTACCCTTCCTTTACCTACTATATTATGAGGATGAGATTTACTCTCCCAGTGGAATGTTCAAATTGGCACCTCTCAGGATTTTTCATAGGGGCCACTG
>NW_004443970.1:15598099-15610253 GCF_000243295.1 Trichechus manatus latirostris
ACCATTTCAATAACCCCCAAGAAGATAAAATACTTAGGAATAAATCTAACCAGAGAGGTGAAAGATCTATACAATGAAAACTGCAAGACACTACTGCAAGAAGCCAAAAGAGACCTGCATAAGTGGAAAAACATATCTTGCTCATGGATAGGTAGACTCAACCTTGTGAAAATGTCAATTCTACCCAAAACGATTTATAGATACAATGCAATCCCGATCCAAATTCCACTGGCATTTTTTAATGAGATGGAGAAACAAATCATGACTTCATATAGAAAGGGAAAAGGCCCCCAATAAATAAGGCATTACTGAAGAAGAAGAACAAAGTGGGAGGCCTCACACTACCTGATTTTAGAAACTATTATACTGCCACGGTAGTCAAAATAGCCTGGTAGTGGTAAAACAGATACATAGACCAATGGAACAGAATTGAGATTCCAGACATAAATTCATCCACCTATGAGCAGCTGATATTTGACAAAGGCCCAAAGCCCGTTAATTGGGGAAAAGACAATCTCTTTAACAAATGGTGTTGGCATAACTGGATATCCATCTGCAAAAAACTGAAACAAGACCCATACCTCACACCATGCACAAAAACTCATTCAAAATGGATCAAAGACTTAAATATAAAATCGAAAATTATAAAGATTATGGACGAAAAAATAGGGACAATGTTAGGAGCCCTATTACATGGCATAAACAGAATACGAACCATAAGTAACAATGCACAAGCACCAGAAGAGAGACCAGATAACTGGGAGCTCCTAAAAATCAAACACTTATGCTCATCAAAAGACTTCACCAAAAGAATAAAAAGACAACCTACAGACAGGGAAAAAAAATTTGGCTATGACAAATCCGATCAGCGTCTAATCTCTAAAATCTATAAGATACTGCAAAACCTCAAGAACAAAAAGACCAATAACTCAATTAAAAAATGGGCAAAGGATATGAACAGGCCCTTCACCAAAGAAGATATTCAGGCAACTAACAGACACGTGAAGAAATGCTCAAGATCATTAGCCATTAGAGAAATGCAGATCAAAACCACAATGAGATATCATCTCACCCCAACAAGGCTAGCATTAATCCAAAAAACAAAGAATAATAAATGCTGGAGAGGTTGTGGAGATACTGCAACACCTATACACTGTTGGTGGGAGTGTTAAATGGTACAACCACTTTGGAAATCCTTTTGTCGCTTCTTTAAAAAACTAAAAATAGAAGTACCATACGATCCAGCTATCCCGCTCCTTGGAATATATCCTAGAGAAATAAGAGCCATCACAAGAAAAGATATATGCACACGCATGTTCATCGCAGTACTGTTCACCATAGCAAAAGATGGAAACAACCTAGATGCCCATCAATGGATAAATGGATAAACAAATCATTGTATATCCACACAATGGAATACTACATAAGGGTAAAGAGCAAAGGCGAAGCCGTGAAACATCTTATAACATGAAGGAAGTTGGAAGTCATTATGCTGAGTGAATTTAGTCAGTCACAGAGGGACAAATATTGTATAAGACCACTATTATAAGAACTCAAGAAAAGGTTTAAACACAGAAAAAAACATTCTTTGATGGTTAAGAGGGTGGGGAGGGAGGGTGAGGGTTATTTACTAACTAGATAGTAGATAAGAATTATCTTAGGTGAAGGGAAGAACAGCACACACTACAGGGGAAGTCAGCCCAACTGGACTAAACCAGAGCTAAGAAGTTTCCTGAATACAATCAAACACTTTGAGAGACAGAGTAACAGGGGTAGGGCTCTGGGGACTATACTTTCAGGGGGCATTTAGGTCAATTGGCATAATAAAGCTTATTAAGAAAATGTTCTGCATCCTACTATGGTGAGTGGCGTCTGGGGTTTTAAAAGCTTGCAAGCGGGCATCTAAGATGCATCAATTGGTCCCAACCACCTGGAGTAAAGGTGAATGAAGAACACCAAAGACACAGGGAAGGTAGTAGCCCAAGAGACAGAAAGGGCGACATAAACCAGAGACTTCATCATCCTGAGACCAGATGAAATAGATGGTGCCTGGCTACCACCAATGACCACCCTGACAGGGAACACAGCAGAGAATCTCAGATGGAGCAGGAGAAAGGTAGGGTGCAGAACTCAAATTCTAGTAAGAAGCCCAGACTTAATGGTCTGACTGAGACTGGAGGTACCCCGGAAAGCATGGTCCCTGGATTCTCTATCAGCCCAGAACTAAAATGATTTCCAAGGCCAACTCTTCAGACAGGGATTGGACTGGACTGTGGGACAAAAAAGTGATACTTGTGAGGAGTGTGTCTCTTAGCTCAAGTTCATACAAGAGACTAAATGGGCAGCTTCTGTCCGGAGGTGAGATGGGAAGGCAGAGAGGTTTAGGAGCTGGTTGAATGGACATGGGGAATCAGCGGTGGAAAGGAGGAGTGTGCTGTCGCAGTATGGGGAGAGCAGTTAGGGTCACATAACAATGTATGTATAAATTTTTGTACGGGAGACTAACTTGAAATATAAACTTCATTTTAACTACAACAATAAAAACAATTTAAAAAAAAAGAAAGAAATTATATCATGTAGATATTTATGACAGAAGGAATTGACGCCCTAAGGAAATGAACACTTGAAAACGAGCCTCCAGGTGCTACAATACTTGGTAATTAAATTTTTCCATATGTAAAAAAATTCTAGCAAAAAACTAAGTGATCCATGGTTAAGTAATTGGATTAGGTATTCCATGTTGAGTTCTCACCAGAGAGGGAAAGACTGAGGTGTAAACTTTGCACGTGAAATTGTAAAATTAAGAAAATAATTGGTTTATTATATATATCATAAATTTACACTCCATATGTTCACACATTTATTTTTTCATTGTGAATGGAATAACCTGGACTGTTTTAAGTTCCACAAAACATCTTGAAAGCCTTTACAAATGTTACAAAATTTCCAAAACTGTTTTGCCATTCACTAGTTCTTAACTTTATAACTCCATTGGATGTCGAGGGAAATTTAATCCTTATGTTTCTGATTCTTTTACACTTGGCCCATACAAGTGTTTCATAAGAACTATTTGATGTCTAAAGAATCTTAGAGGTTTTTTGTTTTGAGTATGTTTATTTATTCAGAGTCAAACAGCATTTTATCACAATCAAGTGGAAATGAAACTTGGAAAGCCTTAATTTTTTTTTTTTTAGTTTGAAGACTGATTAACACAATAAACATCTGTTTAGCAACTAAAGGTTAACACTGGTCAAAATGTAAATATACCAAAGGTATCTTAGATTGCTTTATTACATTAAAAAAAATTACTTTTTTAATTTTGGAAAGCAAGAGAAATTAGGACAAATACCCATCTGAACAAACATCAGTTTTGCCCTTATGTGTTATGAGTGGAAAGGTCCTGGTAATTATCTAAATATTATGAGTGAAAGTATTTATCCAGGGCATTCAAGATCATCTGATCTTTTCTTTAACCAGTACTGTAACCCTTTGCTGAGAAGTCCCTGAGGAAATAGATATAGGAAAACTGGAGCTAGCAAACGACCAGACTATTTGAGTATTAACTTTGTTCCTCAAATCCATCATAAAACTCAGTGACCTAAGCCAAAACCTGTGAAATGATATCATTTGCCCAGGGAGGTGGTTTTGCATTGCATGGAATTTGGGTCAAGCTTGTTGAGTTTGAATTTTGACTCTACAATTTAATTGCTATGCGATCTTGAGTTAGACATGTAAGCTCTATAAACCCTTGGGTTCTTTCTTTGTACACATAGAGGTCATTGAAGTTCCTACTTGCTATTATGTCTATAATTTATCTTAACATATTTTAGTATAGATGTGGCTAATACTAGGGTTGAACTTTAAAAATGAATAAATGCTGAGCCTATCAAATTTTAACTATTAAAGCATAATACGCACCTGTAAACACTATTCCAATAGTGGCTACTCCAATTGCTTCTATTGTTGATAGCTCAATCAACATGATATGCTTTGTTAATTAGTATGGTGAATAACAGAGAAGAATCGTTATTTGTGAAATTAGTGACTTGATAATTAGAATGATATGTTGTATATAACACACATATACTAGAAAGATAGACACTGAAATGTGATTGTTTGAATTTTTGTAATTCCAACTATTTAATTTTTTCGCAAATATCTATATTTTTCCCAATGGACATATGTAATTAAAAGTAGTAGAAATAGTTTCAGAAGTAAAATTAATTTCTTTGTATTGTGTTCCCATTCCTGCTTAATTTTTAAACATATAGATTCTCCTGAGGAGACGAAATTAAGGCCAGGGCAAGGGTGTGTCAGTGTGTTTGTGAAAAAAATGACTTCTTTTATATAATTAGCATCACTGAGATTTACTATGCCAACTGGGGTTGAACTATGAACTGGGAGTTGAAAGATGGGAAGGAAGATACCTCAGAAAATGGCGATAAAGCCATCTTTCCTAGGTTCAAAATCTGGCCCAGCGTAGGAGCTGTCTGAGACAATTGGGAAAAGTTTGATAGGCTCAGCCATCCCTCCTCAGTTCAAAGTCTGGTCCAGTGTAGGAACTGTCTGAGACAATTGGGAGAAGTTTGATAGGCTCAACATTTACTCATTTTTAAAGTTCAACCCTGAACCATTTTACTTAAATCAAGAAGCTGTTTTTAGAGTCATATTATGCAACAGAGGTACTGCATATCTGTTCCAAGTCAAATTTTGGAAGCAGTTATTCTTCTTGAAAGTTGTGTTCGTTTTTTTTTTTTTCCTGTGGCATTTCATGGAAAACATTTGCTCCAGCCAACAAGTTATGGATATATTTTCTTGGACTAAAAAGATTCTTTTTTTTTTGTAGTTAAATTTTTGTTTATTTGTGTTAGGCTTTAATACAAAGTTAAAGCTATAAAGCTATGGTCATCAGACTAATCTTGTAAGATAACCAACACTTAAAATCTTGCTACAAGGAAATGGAAACCATATTTCCTCCCAATTTCCTTGGACAATGCCCTGCCTTCCATAAGTGGTAAGTAAAAAAGCAAGGTATTTTGGACATTTAAATTTTAAGTCCCTGTTAGCCCTGTTTGTTATTGTTGTTGTTGTGTGCTGTCAAGCTGATTCTGACTCATAGTGACCCTATATAACACAGTACAATTGCCCCATAGAGCTTACTAGGCCGTAATCTTTTTTATTTTCCCCTAAATTTCATTTATTTTGTTGTTGAGAATATACACTGCAAAACATTCAACAATTTCTACATGTAGAATTTAGTGACATTGATAACATTCTTCAAGTTGTGAACCATTTCTCCCCCTCTTTTTCTCATTAGGAGCCCTAGTGGCACAGTGGTGAAGAGCTATGGATGCTAACAAAAGGTCAGCAGTTCAAATCCACCAGCCACTCCATGGAAACCCTATGGGGCAGTTCTACGCTGTCTTATAGGGTTGTTATGAGTCAGAATCAACTGGATGGCAATGAGTTCGGTTTAGAGTGCTTTTTTTCTCATTAACATAAACTCACTGCCCGCTAAGATTCCTATCTAATCTTTCAAGTTGCTGTTGTCAATTGGATCCCATATAGTAGTTCTCAAAAGAGCATAATGTTCTAGGTAGATCTTTCTTACTAGTTAAGCTAAGCTATTGTTCGGTTTTAAAATGCCTTCAGGGGATATTTTTGTTTACAGTTTAAAGATTATCTCACGGCAATAGTTTAAGGGGTTCATCTACCCTCCATGGCTCCAGAAAGTCTAGAGTCCACAAGAATCTGAAATTCAGTTCTCCATTTCCCCCTTATGATCAGGATTCTTCTATGGAATCTTTGATCAAAATGTTCAGTAATGTAGCCAGGCACCATTCAGTTCTTCTGGTCTCATGGCAAAGGAGGCAGTTGTTCATGGAGGCAATTAGCCACACCTTCCATATCCTCCTCCTATTATTGACTCTCCTTCCTCTGTTGCCTCCAGGTGAATAGACACCAATTGCTGTGCCTTGGATGGTCACTTGTAAGCTTTTAGAACCCCAGGCACTATGCAAGGAACTTGGAGGTAGAACAGAAGTGCTAAACACATTATTAGGCCAAGTAACTAGAGTGTCCCATGAAACCATGACCCTAAACCTCTAAACCAAGGAATCAAACACCATGAGGTGTTAGGTTGTATACAGGCAGACTCAGCAGCTACTCTTATTTCTGTTGTTGTTGTAAATATATCAATTACACAGCTTCTGTTAGTTCAACTTTTTACAGGTGTACAACTTATTGACAGCAATTACAACAATCAGCTGTGCAACCCTACCCTTAATCAATGTGATTTTCCCATCACTGTTAATCACCCTTTCCCACCTCCCTTCCTCCTCTGGTAACCACTAATAAACTTTGGTCTCTATAGATTTGTCTTTTCTTGTCTTTTTATATAAGTGAGGTCATACAATATTTGTATGCGCTATTCACAATAGCCAAAAGGTGGAAGCAACCTAAATGTTCATTAACAGGTGAATGAATAAATAAAATATGGTACATACATACAATGGAATACTAGTCAGCCAGTAGGAGAAATGAAGTCTTGATACATGCTACAGTATGGACGGAGCTTGAAAACATTATGCTGAGTGAAATAAGCCAAATACAAAGGGACTGAAAAGATTCTTAATATGAGTAAGTTAATTGAAGCAATGGGAGTAAATGCAATTAAAGCATTTTTAGTTTATAATATTATCACACAGTTGGAAGGAATCTTGAGAAGTCATCTAGTTCAACTCTTGTATTAACCCCCCACTCCCACCCCAAGATCTAGAAAATCAGTATCTGTCCCATTTTCAAAGCTATTTCGGGAAATATCATACCAGGCCACCAGGTAAATTCTGCTTCCTAGTAGCTTTTATGATTGTTAAGTTATTTTCTGGAATCTGTTTGAATATTGTTTGTTGAGAGTTAAATGATAAAATACTACTTAGATGTATGTCATTTTTTGTTTGTGTGTGTGCATCTACCATTTATGATCTGATTCTGGGGCTTCCATTTATCTTCTACTCTCATACCTTTCATTTTCCATAGTTCACATTCTAATTCTGTATAAGGATGTTTTTTGTTGTTGTTGTTGTGGTTAAAAGCAACAAAGATTCAGTTGAGTTAGTTTAGTCAAAAAAGAGATTTCCTTATAAGGATACTTTGGGGTCTTATGGAAGCTAAACACAGGAAACAGCTAGAGGAAAATGTGACAGCTTTGTGATGGCCAACTCCTTTGGGGCAGTTCTACTCTGTCCTATAGGGTTGCTATGAGTCAGAATTGACTCGATAGCAACGGGTTTTGTCATGTGCCATATAATTTGTTAAACATTTTCAGTATCATCCCTGCCCATAGATTCTACTCAAAATGCTCATTCATCTGTGCAAAACATATTAATTGATTTATAATATGCTGCAAGGACAATACTGATAACAGGGAAAACAAAGACAAAGTTGTACAGAAGGAATGGATAATTTAGAAAGAGAGACAGACACTTCCAACTGCAAGTGTAGGAAGCATTGAATTCAGAGTCAGCTATATTAGATTAGATTTCTTCCTCACTTTCTCTCTTATAATATTTTTCACCATGTTCATTCATAACACAATAAGTAAGAAAATATGTAAGATTTGTAACTTCATCACTTAACAATCTGTTAAATTGTTAAAACTTTGGGCCAGTTATCTAACCTTCTAGGGTACAGTTTCCATGATTAAAAAATATGGATAAGACGAGAATCAAATAAGATAATATGTGAAAGGGCTTAGCGCAACACCTGGGATGTATCTTTTGTTTTTAACTTCAGTGGAGTTTTTAATTTTTTTTTTAAATAAAAAATAAATGCTGAAATTTTCAAGCTCTTTTTTAGCATCTAGTAATAGAAACATTAGGTGCCCTGGTGGCACAGTGGTTAAGTGCTTGGTCAGCTAAACAATAGGTCGGCATTTGGAACCCACCAGCTGCCCCACAGGAGAAAGACGTGGCAGTCTGCTTCCATAAATATTACAGCCTAGGAAACCCTATGGGGCAGATCTACTCTGTCCTATAGGGTTGCTATGAGTCAGGATTGACTGGATGGCAATGAATTATTATAAACATTATTCTTTGTTTGACCAGTAATATGTTCAATTACGTATATAGGCTTCTCATTTATTTAACCATTCTTATATTTGTAGAATAAACCCTACTTGATTTTTATAATCCTGTTAAATTTAATTTACCAGGAATTTATTTAAGAATTTTTTATCTATATGTAGTTGTAGTGGATATGAATCTTGACCCATAAACTTAACTGTGCAATCAACATCATAGTTTTTATTATCTTTACATTGATTTAATTCTAACTTCAAACACATACACCCCTGGGATATTAGGGAAATTCCACGCCGTTTTTTTTTTTTTTTTTGTCTCCCTCCTATTACTAATGTCTTGGAAGAAGTACAACCAAAATGCTCCTTAGAAGCAAGGATGGCGAAACTATGTCTTACATACTTTGGACATGTTGCCAGAAGGGATCAGTCCCTGGAGAAGCACATCATGCTTGGTAAAGTAGAGGGTCAGCGAAAAAGAGGACGACCCTCAATGAGATGGATTGACACAGTGGCTGCAACAATGGGCTTAGTTATTCCTTGTACTCTGGAAGTATATTGATGTCACATTATTTCATGACACATTCTCTACCTATGACTTGCAAAACTCTTGACTTCAGTTCTCTTTTTCCCTCCTTGATTGCTGGTTCTCCGACTTTTTATTAGCTCTTGTTCCTCTGCCCATCATTTTATTGTAGTTCTCACCAGGATTTCATCTTTGGTTCTCTCTCTTTCTTTCCTTTTACAAATCATATTTTGTTCAGTGGTTTTATTTATTTTGTGATATCACCTATTATTTTATACTTTCATATCAGAACTTCCAGTCCGACCTTTTTTTCAGCCAATAAGCACACTATGCTTTTTCCTTGAAATTAGTACAGCAAATATTATCTAATAATAAAAAATGATTCCTGATGCAACTGAGTTAAAATATTCTTATAGACTTAATTGCATAAGATGTTTCTTATTTAATACAACATAATCTACAATAAAGGAATAGAAAATATCTTTCACAAAATAAGTATAATAAAAATTCAGAGAAAAGATTCCTTGAATCAATTTAGATGTATTATAATTTATTCTCCATATTGTTATCTGTGTAGGTTTCTCACTTAGGCAAATTTCTTTTTCTCTGAACATGTTTCTTTTAAATCTCATTATTATTATTATCCTCATTAAGTCTAATCTGTCCAGTTATACAGAATTCTGTGTTTGTTTGAAAATATGCTCTAGAATATGGATGTAAAAAATAAATATAACCAAGACTTTGACATGAGTTTCTAAGAAATGCTAGTAGTTATCTTTCCCATCTCGAAATTGATGCTGAAGAGAATTTTATGAACCTTATTTGTGGACCAGTTATGTATCAGCCTAACAGGTAATGATATACAAACCAGATTTTCCTTGTTAATTAGTATGTATTGTATGACATGCACTGTTGTATGACAAAATAAAACATCTTATTACAATCAATGCAATTTAAATCTTTCTGTTTCCTCAATCTTCCAAGCCTATCAATCTTCAACATAATTAAATTAGATTAGTCTGTTAGAAGTGTTCTTTAGCAAGCTACACTGGCCCTTACCTAGTTTCCTGTTTCTTTTTGACATTGTCAAATTTACTTTAAAAAGAAGCATAATCTGAATGTGTTTTGGACTCCAGATCTCTCTTTTCATATGAATATAAGCAAAATATACATTTTAACTAAGTAAATGGATGATATTAAGTGTGCTGAGATGGCTAATTGATGGATTACTTAAAGGGCAAACGTGAATTATTTTTAAAATAAATCATTTTTCACTCTCAGTTTCTCTTCTCCACCATCTCCCTTTCTGGCCAGATAAATTCACAGTCACATTAAATATTTGACAACTTGGAAGAAACTGCATAAAAAAAAATTCTGCTGGGCCTGGTGAAACCCTTGATGACAGTTTATTACAATAAACATATGAACACTGCAATAATGGAATCTGATATAATGACATAACCTCTAAATTAACATTGTACATCTGCTTATTAAAAGCATCATTTTATTGTCTGCTCCTTTGCTCGTTTGCCAAATGACCATCTTTCTATTTATTATTTGAAACCTAAATTAATTTGAGATATGAAATCAGTAATTCACCCCTTTGCTTTTAATTCACAAATCTTTATTAAGATCTTGCTTGTATTACTTATCTGTGGATCAGTTGGATATGATAGCTGCAGCCAGTCCTGGCTCATAATGGTCCAGGAAGAAAAATTATTTTTGAATGAAGATTCTGAACACTCAGATTCTGACACAGATTCAATAAAACCTGTTAATTACTGTAATAAGTGAACTTTCTTGGACACCAACTGAAAGAATAACTCTGGCTATAAGAATCAGCACAAAGTTGGTTCCTATGAGGTGGGAGTGAAATATGCCACCATTCTCCAACTTCTCCACCGTTTTTGACACCAGCTGTTCCCCCCATGCACTCCTTTTCTGTTGGGTTCAACAATCACAGAGAACTCATGGAAACATCGTATCTGCATTAAAACTTTAACACAGAATGATATAAAGAGAGGATATGAACAGAAAGAAGGTATGCATAGGGTGAGATTTGTGAAGGGTGCCAGCGCGGGGCCTCACCATCTCAAGGGAACCTGCTTATGTCTCAAAGGGGATTTGCTTACTGTGATGGTTAACATTGTATGTCAACTTGGCTAGACCATTATTATCCGTGTTTTAGTAGTTGTATAATGTTGTGATCACCCCCATTATGGAATCTGCTGAGTGGTACTGACGGAGGCGGGGCCTGTGGCAGCTTACCGCCCTCTCAGTTTCATCTCTCTGACTTCTGCCAGTTACCTTCTGCCTGCTCGCCTTGCCAAGGTTTTTGGCTTGTTCCAGACTCAGCAGCTGCCTCTTGTTGTCTCACCTCTGGTTCGTGGGACTTGAGCTAGCAGCTTACCTGTTGATCTTGGAATTCGTCAAACTTCTCAGCCTGCAAGCAAGAGTCCGGTTCTGCCGACCTTGGGTTCGCCAGCTCCTGCAGCTACATGAATCAGGAGAAACCTGATTGTCTTGTCTGGTGATCTTGGAATTCACTGACCTGCACAGCCTGTGAGCAGGAGCCCCTCTCGGACCTGCTGATCTAGGGTTCACCAGCTTCTGCAGCTACGTGAACTGGGAGAGGCCTCTACCCTGATCTGTGGACTTGGGACGTTTTAGCCTCTACAATTGCGTGGCTATTTCCTTGATATAAATACCTCTGTCTATATATTTATACGCTTTACTGGTTTTGCTTCTCTAGAGAACACAGCCTAAGACATTTGGTACCGAGAGAGTGGGGTGCTGCTCTAACAGATACCTAAAATGTGGAAGCGGTTTTAAAACTGTGAATGGATAGATGTGCGGCAGTGACAGAGGACCAGCAGCACCAGAGAACCTACAGCAGCAGAACCAGGAGACCGGTGAAAGACGGCGCTGGAGCCAACCCAAGGAGCGAGAGAGCTGAATGCCTGTGAGCAGGAGGCTTCCTGGCAGAGTGGGGTGCCTCCGGGCACTTCCCGGTGGAGCTACTGAGCTTTGGAACACTTGCCCCAGCAGGGCAGATGCAGGCCTGAGGCCCGAGGGCCGAGAGGCCATAGGAAGCAGAAGCTGAAGAGACAAGGGACACAAGAAGCCAAGCTGCTTCAGTCTCAAAAGGTATGGCAATGACCTCAGGGGTTTCAGAGGGTGGAGCAGTGGCCTCTGGTGTTTCTAAGGGTGGAGTTGCCACTCCGATGGACTAGGAGAATTTTGCACCTAAAGCCAAGGGAGCAGAGTTGCGGTCCCAGTGGGCCTGGAAGGCAGAGCTGAAGCCCAGGGCTGAGGAGCCTCCACTCAAAATCCAGAGACTGTGGCCAATACCTAGAGTCTGGAGGGCAGAGCCATTGTGTAAATTGTCTCAGAGAACAGAGGATTATTTTTAAAGCCTTGAGGGCTAATGTAACGTGTTCTGCTGACTTGCTTGGTGCCTGTTATCACTTCTTTCCCTGCAATTTCTCGCATTTGTAATGGAAATGTCTAGCTCCTGCCTGTCCTGCCATTGTACCTTTGGAAGCAGATAA
>NW_004443970.1:15610353-15664394 GCF_000243295.1 Trichechus manatus latirostris
TTTGGCTAGGCCATGATTCTTGGTACTGTGTGATTTTCCTGTATATTGTAAACCTGCCTCTATGATGTTAATGAGGGAGGATGGGTGGAAGTTGTGTTAGTAAGGCAGGACCTGATCTACAAGACTGGATTGTGTCCTGAGGGAATCTCTTGAGTTACAAAAGACAGAAGTGAGCAGTGAGACAGGAGGGCCTCATACCATCAAGAAAGCAGTGCCGGGAGCAGAGCACGTCCTTTGGACTGGGGTCCCTGCGCAGAGACACTCCTAGTCTGGGGGAACACTGATGAGAAGGCCGACAGAGAGAGAAAGACTTCCCCTGGAGCTGACCCCCTGAATTTCGACTTTTAGCCTACTTACCCTTTCTGAAAACCAAAGTTCATTCTCACCCATCAGGAAACTTTTAAACAGGAAACTCAGTGACATGACTTAGTGCGCTCAGCTATTAGCTGTGCTGCTTAGCTGGCTCCAGGCTCTTTCTGGCCAGCTCCAGGACAGCTCCCTGATTGCCCTTGCTCTGTGTGTAGTCCTTGCTCTGCGGCCCCCTAATCAGGGTGCCCCAGCTCTAAGAGAGTTAATGTTCTTGTTAAGATTCAGCCTTTACATTCTGCTGCCACTATCTGGGTCTGCTCATTATCTCCAGCCCTTCTGGTACTGTCACAGCTGCTGCTTTGTTGCAGTCCCAGATTTACCCAGTCTGGGAGGGTCATTGCAGAGGGCCTCTGTGTCCAAAGGTTGAGACTCCTCTTCTTGATCTCCTTGATCAGGAGGCCCCATCTGAGCCACCATTTTCTAGGTTTTTATCAATGTATGGGCTTCCCAGCCAATGCTAGTAAAGGTCAGACTAGGCAGGATCTCCCAGCCAATTGGGTAAAGGTTGGTTACTTGCAGGGCTCCCCAGCCAATCCGGGTTGTCTTAGTCATCTGGTGCTGCTGTAACAGAAATACTACAAGTGGATGGCTTTAGCGAAGAGAAATTTATTTTTTCACAGTCTAGTAGGCTGGAAGTCCAAATTCAGGACATCAACTCCAGGGGAAGGCTTTCTCTCTCTGTTGGCTCTGAAGGAAGGTCCTTCTCAGCAATCTTCACCTGGACTAGGAGCTTCCCGGGGAAGGAACCCTGGGTCCAAAGGATGCGCTCTGCTCCCAGTGCTTCTTTCTTGGTGGTACGAGGTTCCCATGTCTCTCTGCTCACTTCTCTCTTTTATATCGCAAAAGAGATTGGCTTAAGACACTATCTAATCTTGTAGATCTCATCTATATAACTACCACTAATCCATCTTATTATATCATAGTGATAGGGTTTACAATGCATAGGGAAATCACATCAGATGACAAAATGGTAGACAATCATACAATACTGAGAATCATGACCTAGCCAAGCTGACAGATATTTTGGGGGGACACAATTCAGTCCATGACACTGGTAAATGTCAGACTGGGTGGGTTTTCTGAATCAGGACAAAAAGGTCAAATTGCCTTTTCAGTATGGTGATTCCACACTGCATAATTGCTAATTTTGGTTTTTGTTTCATTATTCACACAGATAAGAGCTAGCTGAGGCTGGGAGAGCATGGCTATTAAACCCTAATGAGATGATTTGGTGGATAGATCCAGTGAACAATGCCCTGAAAGAGTATAAAATCCAAAGAGGCCCCTGGTTAAGAGCCAGGAAAATAGCCACCTAAAGGGGCTAGAACATTGTTTTCAACCGTTATTCTAGTTATAACACAATCAGTGTCTCACTAAGCAGAGAAACTCATGTACGTAACTGGGGTATGAGAGAAGAAACAACAAAATCTCTTGGAAAGTTGATGTAAAAACTTTCCAGGTGAATCTAATACAGTTGCCTTTAAGGATTTTTTATGAGGTCCATATAAAGGATATCTCACTGAATAGGCAATGTTTCAGAGAACGATTGCTGTGTAACAAATCACCACAAAATTTAGTGGCTTAAAACATCTATTTTTCACCATACTGTGCATTGGGCAGGAAGTTCTTCAGCTTCATGTGGTATCAGGGTCGATCATTCATGATTCTAGGAGCTCAGGTGGGGCCCTCAGTCTTCTTCAATGGGGTTTCTATCTCAATGTGGTTCTTATCCTGCAGAGCCGCTACCTCATGGTCTATCTCTAGAGCAGAATAGCCTTCTTTAAGCATTGTGGCTGGGGTTCAAGAGAAAAAGCTCTCATGTGCAAGTGTTTATCAAGGCTCTGCTTGCATTACACTTGCTAATGTCCATTGGCCCAGATTCTACATGAGAGTGAACTGACTATACAAAGATATAAGTACTGGGAGGCATAGTTCTTTGGTTGCCAGCACTCGAACAGTCTACCACATGCATTGAGGTCTATTCTACTGAGTACCACGATGGCATCAGACAGCTATACCCATGTTCCAGCCAGTTTTTAACTTCGGAAATATTACTCTTACCTTCTTATGGAGTATGGTTCAGCTGTGTTGTACTTGCTTCACCTCTTTGGGTAGAAGAGATGGCAAGAAAGTATGAGAAATAGTCTTAATAGATCATAGCTGATTCTTTCTCAAATCCATAAAGAGTCTAAAATGTTTCCTTGGTTTACAATAGATTTCTTTTTTTTTTTGCAGTAGCTCAAACGGATGTTCTCCAATTTTGCACAATGGTAGCAAAATTTGTGCCTCAACATAAGTGTTGTTAGGGTATGAAGTTTATTGTTCTTACAAACACTGTTGTATACTGGGTCTAGTTTGTTTTTGCAAACCCCATCCAGGTACCATGAGTAATTTTTTCTTAGTCTCTCCATGCATTTTTCACTAGCTGAAGAAGAAAAAATTCCAGTTGCTCTGATTCTCTTCCACAGTACATGATATGTTTTTCTTTCTGTTTTTTATTTGCAGAATATCCTTCAATGTCATAAATTTTCCACTGCATAATTAAGTATGTATCTAGCACTTAAAGTTTTCAACATATCTGGCAATCATTGCTATTTATTCCTTTCCACAAGACTACTGAGTTGAGAACATCATCTTATAGATGAAAGAGACGAATCTTGAGAGGTTGCCCAAGGTCATGTAATATATTAATGACAGAGATAGGGTTAGAATTCTCCATCTCCAGCATTTCTGTTTTCATAAAGTCAGATGAATCTGAGCTGAATGCTGCCTTAAATGAAGAAAGCAGTTGCGAGGAAGGGGCATGTAGCTCTAGCTTGAGGAACGACAATTGAGCAATTTAGTGGATGTGATTTTAAGAATACATTTGTCTTCCATTCTGACATGGGTTATTTTATTACTCCGTATAATTTCTTTTATGGTGATGATGATATCAAGAAGAGATCTGATCTTAGATGTAAGAAATGCAAATACAGCTTAATATACTAACTAGGCTGCCTCTTGCAAGTAAAAAATGAGTGAAACAAGAAAGCAAGTGACATGACTGTGTATTTAATGTAGATCCATTTCTCACTTCAGTTTTTGTTAGTGACAAGCATCCTTTGCCCAAACAAATCACATAATCATGCACCTAGGGGACTATGTGGGGTGCATACCACATCATCATTCTTGATATATACGTGCCTACATAAAACAAAACAAACAGAATACACACTGCCATCAAGTCAATTCCAACTCATAGTGACCCTATAGGACAAAGTAGAACTGCCACATAGGGTTTCCAAGGCTGTAAATCTTTACGGAAGCAGACTGCCACAACTTTCTCCTGCAGAGTGGCTGGTGGGTTTGAACTGCTGAACTTTTGGTTAGCAGCTGAGCACTTTAACCACTGCATCACCAAGGCTCCTTTGTCTACACATAGAATCCTTAGAAGTCTATCATTTTACCACATTAATTTTGACTTATTTGTGGGCAGATATATAAAATATAGTATCAAAGAAAATGGAACATGACTAGCATCTGTACCTCTATTTTTGCTCCGTATATTGTTTATTTACATTGCTTCATTTTGGTAATGTGCTCTAAATTAATTAACTGCAACAGAAACTTTGAATAATTCAATAAGACACTTCAGGAAAATTACATTTTTTCCAATTGGCTGCGTCATAAATTTGTTATGATAAATAATGGTGAGGCAGCTGTTTGGGTTGATTTATTGTTCTTACTTAAAAATTTGATATTACAAGTTTTAGTAGAAGTGTGGATATTTGTAGCAATTACTTGTTTCAAAGCAATCATGGCAGAGATGCAAGGGAATCCACAATAGTATTTCTTATTCTGAACTCTTAAAATAAAACATGAACTACAGGACCAAGAAGAAGCAAGGATTAAAGCTGTACTATTCAATTCAGCTTCTTGTAATTATTATAAATATGTTGGATCCAAAAAATATTTTATATCCTTGGTTTAACTATTGTATTTGACCCAAAACATTCTTTTAAAATTGTTAAGTTTCTTAATGTACTTTTATTCAGTCTTTTATTTTCAATTTTGTTCATTAACAAAATCAACTGAAAAATTATTTCCTTGGTATGCTGGTTTTCGTTTGTTTTCTCTCCACCCCATCCAACTACACCCTCCCATCTCAACGACCAACTCACCAGATCTCTCCTCTGCCTGTCTCTGATTGCTCCCTCCCTTAGAATTCTGACATCTACAGACTCGGTCAGTTGAGCTCTGTCTTAGGGGTCTTTAGAGAAACAGAACAAAACATATATATATATAGATATATATTCATACATTCCATCTTCTGATTATTAATGGATTTTTGCAGCTGCTTCTTCTCATTTTGAATCATACCACATTAGCAAATGAAAGGTCCCAAAAGCAAAGACCAGGAGTTAGACAACCAAAGAACATGCTCGGCATTTCCAAGCTGAGAGAACTGAAGAGAAAATTCAAGCCTTGAGTCTCGATTTTGAAGGACTCTATGGGCAAAGCACTGAGTGACTCAGGAAGCATCAAAAGAAGATGGAAAGAATACACAGAGTCACTGTACCAAAAAGAACTGGTCAACATTCAGCCATTTCAGGAGGTGGCATATGATCAAGAATCAAATCTTATTGAAGGAAAAAGTGCAAGCTGTACTGAACGAATAGCGAAAAACAAAGCTCCAGTAATTGATGGAATAACAATTAAGATGTTTCAACAAAGGGATACAGCAGTGGAGGTGCTCACTCATCTATGCCAAGAAATTTGGAGGACAGTTACCTGACCAACCAACTGAAAAAGAAACATATTTGTGCCCAAACCAAAGAAAAGTGATCTAACAGAAGGTAGAAATTATGGAATGATATGATTAATATCAAATGTAAGTAAAATTTTGCTGAAGATAATTCAAAAGCTGTTGCAGTAATACATCAACATAGAACTGCCAGAAATTCATGCCAAATTCAGAAGAGGATGAGGAATGAGGGATATCCTTGCTGAGGTCAGATGGATCTTAACTGAAAGTAGAGAATATCAGAAAGATATTTACCTGTGTTTTAGTGACTACACAGAGGCATTTGGCTGTGTGGGTCATAACAAATTATGGATAATGTGAAGAATGGGAATTCCAGAACACTTAATTGTGCTCATGAGGAATCTATACATTGACCAGGAGACAGTCATTTGAAAAGAACAAGGTATACTGTGTTGTTTAAAATCAGGAAAGATGTGCATCAGGGCTGTATCCTTTCACCATACTTATACAATCTGTATGCTGAATAAATAATCTGAGAAGCTGATATGAAGAAGAATGAGGTATCAGGATTCGAGGAGGACTCATTAACAATCTGCATTATTCAGATGACACAAACTTGCCTGTTGAACGTGAAGAGGACTTAAAGCACTTACTGATGAAGATGAAAGACCACAACCTTCTGTATGGATTACACCTCAACATAAAGAAATGAAAAATCCTCACAATTGGACCAATAAGCAACATTATGATAATTGGAAAACGCTGAGATTGTCAAGGATTTCATTTTACTTGGATCTACAATCAATGCGTATGGAAGCATCAGTCTAGAAATTAAATGATGTATTGCACTGGGCAAATCTGCTGCAAAAGACCTCTTTAAAGTGTTCAAAAGCAAAGATGTCACTTTGAGGACTATGGTGTGCCTGACCCAAGCATGGTATTTTCAATCACCTCTTATGCATAGGAAAGTGGCATAATGAATAAGGAAGACCAAAAAACAATTGATGACTTTGAATTATGAAGTTGGCAAAGAATATTGAATATACCCTGGACTTCCAGAAGAACAAACAAATCTATCTGAGAAGAAGTGCAGCTAGAATGCTCCTTAGAAGCCAGTATGGCAAGACTTCATCTTAGGTACTTTGGATGTGCTATCAGAAAGGACCAATCCCTACAGAAGGACATCATGCTTGGTAGAGTAGAGGGTCAGTGAAAGAGAAGAAGGTCCTCAATGAGATGGATTGACACAGTGGCTGCAACAATGGGCTCATGCATAGCAAGGATTGTGAGGATGGTGCAGGACCAAGCAGTGCTTTGTTCTGTTGTACATAGGGTCTCTATAAGTCAGAACTGACTGGACAACACCTAACAACAACAACAATATAGATATAGATACAGATGTAGATATAGATATAGATGTAGGTATAGTGATAGAGGTATATGGAGAGATAGAAAGATAGAGAATTTTTAGGAATTAGCTTATGTGATTGTGGGGGCTTTCAAGTAAAAAATCTGCTGGTCATGCAACAGGCTATATATTCCTGCAATCTTGTGTCCCAAAATTGGTAGATCAGGCAGTGGGATACTAAAAAGAATACTGGCAAGATGTTCATTTATAGTCTGGGGTTCAAATGCCCCCTGGGGATACCTCCTTTTCTGCTCTTATAGTCATCAGTGGATTGGATAAGGCCCATCCACATTATGGAAGGTAATATGCTTTACTTAAGGCCAACTGTTTTACTCATATGTAAACATCTAGACTAGTGTTTGACCAAAAGCTGGGCTCCATAGCCAGGCCAAGTTGACACATAAAATTAACCATCAAAATCCAGTCCTTGTCAATTTGCCACTCATACACAACTTCTTCCTCATCAAAAAACCAAACTTGTTGCTGTCAAGTTGATTCTGGTCATACAGACCCTATAGGACAGAGTAGAACTGCCCCATAGGGTTTTCAAGAAGCTCCTAGTGGATTCTAACTGCTGATTTTTTGGTTAGCAGCCTAACTCTTAACCATTGCACCACCGGGGTTTCCATATATCTCCTTAAAACATACTAAATCACCAAATAAAGACAATAACAAAGTCATAGTTCTGCCTAACATAATACAACTATACTGGGTACAACAAAATGCACTAACCTCTTCCTCATTCTATCAAGCCAAGTGCTTCAGGATGATGGGGAACATGGTAAGTCCAGTGAATTCCATAAACATAGGATCATTTCCACACTTCATTTGCTGTGAAGTGAGTTCCTTGATTACAGGTAATGCTGTGTGGAATACCATGATGATGTATAAGGCATTTTGTAAGTCCACAGATGATAGTTTTGGCAGAAGCAGTGTGTGCAGAGAAGACAAACCTATATCCAGAGTAAGTGCCTACTCCAGAAAGAACAAAACACTATCCCTTCCATGATGAAAGTGGTCCAATGTAATCAACCTGTCACCTGTTGACTGACTGATTATTCCAGGGAATGGTTCCATATCAGGAATTTTTGTTGGTCTCTGCTGCTGGCAGATTGAGCACTAAGCAATGACTGTAACCAGGTCTGCCTTGGTGAGTGGAAGTGGAGGTCCATTTTGCTTAGCCTGTGTATAACCTCCATCCCTGCCACCTTGGCCACTTTTTCATGAACCAACTGGGCAAAGACAGGAGTAGCTGGGGACAAAGGTTGACTGGATCTACAGAACCAAATTCATCCCATTTACTTGATTATTAAAATTCTCCTCTGCTGAGGTTATCCATCAGTGAGTATTCACATGGGATACAAAACATGAAACTGGTATATACGAGGTTGGGCTCAAGCTGGTCCTGAAGACACAAGTAAGTTACCTAATGAAGTGGCCCAAATGCCCATGGTCCAATGCCAAATGTCCATGGTCCATTTTTTTTGCCCATTCAGCAAAATCTTTTCAAACACCTCTTTCCTGTACCTCCTTGTCACCAATTTTTTAATCAGGTTCCTTCTCAGTCCTTGATCATCCAGCCAAATCACTGGCCACAGCCCTTGGATTGATATACAATTACACCTCTAGCCATTTCCTCTTCTAAGCAAAATGAACAAGCAAGCGCACTCTCGAAATTCTGTCCACTAGGAGGATTTCTTTTTACCACTTTACTTCAGGGACATTCCAGAACACGGCTGCAAGGCTGCAATTCTATGCTTTTCAAATGATTCCTGCATATCACACAGAACCATCTATAAACCAGTTCTGAATTTTTTTCTTCTTTAGTCAACTGATTGTAGAGGACTCCCAGTGAGGCTATAAATACAGGCTAGGAAAGAGAAGATAATGTAGCTACAGTGGGGACCATGGGCATTTGGGCCACTTCATTATGTAACTAACTTGTGCCTTTAGGGCCAGCTTGAGCCCGACATCATATTTACCACTTTCATGTGATGATGGAGTGCTGCTATGCATGACCAAATTTATGACTTTGTGGGTCAGACAACACAAGGTGCATGATAAGAATTCGGTCTCTACTAAGGCCCAGTAGCAAGCCAAAAGCTGTTTCTCAAAAGAGTCCTCTGCATCTGCAGAGGATGTCAGGGTTTGCTCCAAACTCCTAAGGGGCTGCACTGTGATTCAATAATAGGGGCCTGCCAAAGGTACCAAACAGCAACTCTAGATGCCACTGACACTTCAAGCACCATTGGATCTGCTGGGTCACACGGCCCAAGTGGCAAAGCAGCTTACATGGCAGGGTGGACCAGCTGCAAAGCCTTCTCTTGTTCTGATCCCCACTCAAAATAAGCAGCTTTTTGGGGAACTCAGTAAACGGGTATAGTAGCATATCCAGATGAGAAATATGTTGCCTCCAAAATTCAAAGAGGCACAATAGGTGTGCCTTCTTTTTGTTGTAGGAGGGGGTAGATGCAAAACTTATCCTTCACCTTAGAAAATATATTTTAACATGCTCCTGTTTCTGATTCATAATGACTTGATAGGATAGAGTAGAATTGCCCCACAGGGTTTCTAAGGTTGCAAATCTTTATGGAAGCAGACTGCCACATCTTTCTTCCGAGGAGTGGCTGGTGGGTTCGAACTGCCGACCTTTTGGTAAGCAACCAGGAGCTTTAACCACTGCACCACCAGGGCTCCTCTTACACCACTGTCGTTGTTGAAAGGAGTCGTCCAGTCAGTTCTGACTCATATCGACCCTATGTACAACAGAACAAAACACTGCCCAATCCTGCACCATCCTCACAATCCTTGCTATGCTTGAGTTCATTGCTGCAACCACTTTGTCAATCCATCTTCTAGAGGGTCTTCCTTTTTTTTTTTGCTGACCCTCTACTTTACAAAGTACGGTGTCCTTATCTAGGGACTGGACCCTCCTGATAACATATCCAAAGTACGTGAGATGAAGTCTCACCATCCTGGCTTCTAAGCAGCATTCCAGCTGTACTGCTTCTAAAACAAATTTGTTTGTTCTTCTGGCAGTCCATGGTATATTTACCATAATTCAAAGGCCTTGATTCTTCTTCAGTCTTCCTTATTCATTGTCCAGTTTTCACATGCATATGAGGCAATTTAAAATATCACGGCTTGGGTCAGGCCCACCTTAGTCCTTAACGTGACAAGTTTGCTTTTTAACACTTTAAAGAGTTCTTTTGCAGCAGATTTGTCCTACGCAATACATCATTTGATTTTTTGACAGCTGCTTCCATGGATAATGACTGTGGATCCAAGTAAAATGAAATCCTTGCAACTTCAATATTTTCTCTGTTTATCATGATGTTACTTATTGGACCAGTGGTAAGGATTTTTGTTTTCCTTATGTTGAGGTGTAATCCATACTGAAGGCTGTAGTCTTTGATCTTCATCAGTAAGTGCTTCAAGTCTTTCTTGCTTTTAGCAAGGAAGGTTATGTCATCTGCATATTGCAGGTTGTTAATGAGTCTTCCTCCAATCCTGATGCCACTAGATGCCTAGAAATTTCACTAGGTGAAAGGTCCCTGAATTTTGATTGTGTTTATTTCCCACCCTCTGGCATGCAAATGTCTTACAAGTAATTTTAGAGCACTTGCCACTTCTTGCTCACTAGGTCCAATCAAATGATGTCATCATGTAATGGACCAATGTGGCATCTTGTGGAAGGGAATGGCAATGAAAGCTGAAGAATAAACTA
Source organism: Trichechus manatus latirostris (assembly GCF_000243295.1). NCBI lineage: Eukaryota > Metazoa > Chordata > Mammalia > Sirenia > Trichechidae > Trichechus > Trichechus manatus. The sequence continues at coordinate 15,620,602 of NW_004443970.1, forward strand.
TAAGATAGGGCTGGAGAGTTGATATACCTCTGAGGTAAGATAATATTTAAGGTGTATGACTGGCCTTGTCAGCAGAAAGCAAACTGTTTTTAGTGTTCTTTAGTAACATAAATTGAGAATAAAGCATTTTCCAGATCCATATCCATGTACCAGATATCAGAAGATGTGCTATTTTGCTCAAACAATGTTAAGTCTGGAAGAGAAGCTGCAATTAGTCACCACCTGGTTAAATTCATGATAGTCTACTGTCATTCTCCAAGATCCATCTGTTTTTTGCACAGGCCAAATAGACCAGTTGAATGGTGGAAATCACCATCCATGCATCCTTCAAGTTGTCTAATCTTTGCAATCTCTCCAGGAATGTGGTATTGCTTTTGGTTTACTATTTTCCTGGGTAGAGGCAATTCTAGGGGCTTCCTCTTGGCCTTTTCTTCTATAATAGCCCTCACTCCACATGTCAGGGATCCAATGTTGGGGTTTTGCCAGTTGCTAAGCATGTCTATTCCAATTATGTACTCTGGAATTGGGGAACTTGATGCAGGATGGGTTCAGGATCCACTTGACCCACTGTGAGACAGGCTTGAGCTAAGGCTCCATTGATCATCTGACCTCCATATGCCCCTAGCCTGACTGGTGGACCACAGTGATGTTTTGGGTGTCCTGAGATTACTGTGCTGAGAAGCTCCTCAACCAGGAGAAGATTGAAGACAAGGACACTCCTGGGGTGGGTGGGTGGTTCTGCCATGATAAATTCATTCTAACATTCATTATAATCCTTTAGATATCTTCTACTATAGTATACCAAGGCAGTTCTGACATTTCAAGTTCATTTAGTGTAGGCCACCTTTTGGTCTATGTTTCAGTAAAACAGTCAAATGGTTAGAGCCCTTTCTAACTCCTTGAGCTGAAACATTGAATGCAGAGTCTCTACTTGGTGGGCCTATATCAATAAATTCAGCCTGATCCAACTTTATTTTCTTCCACAATTATCCCACACTTTTAACATCCATTACCACACATATTCCTTGGATTTCTGTCTGTATGAAACAAAATAATAATATAGTTCTTTTTGAATGTAGTGAACTGCCTTTTGGGTCATACTTTGCGCCTAACTTTTCAGGGCCTGCTGGGACTTGAGTCTAGTTATAGGTCTAGAAGGAAAGATAGGTTGTGGGGTGGATTCTGAGGACAATCAGAAGTGTCTTGCCAAAAAAACTACCTCAGGGAAGGCCACTGCAGTTTCCTCAGGCAAAGATGGGTTAATCTCTTCAGATGGGAGTGTAAAGTCTGCTTCTGGGGGCAAAGAAAACTCAACAGAATTTAGGAACTCAATATCCTCAGTTTTCAGTATCTGCACAATTGTCCTCATCCCAATTTTTAGAATCCCATTTATTCGCAGAAAATGTCCTCACTTTAACTTCAGACATCATGCGAGGCTTGGAATTCAATTTGTATTGTAATTCAGCCACTTGCAGGATAAGATTCTGGGTTTGGTTTTCATCAGTCTGAACTCTATGGCTACAAGACATGCAGTGTTCTTTCGGGGCACACATAGCAAATATCAAGTCAAATATGTGGTGCTTGAGCTGGGAATTTGAAGCCCTAAGCTCACCCTTTTCTTTCCCCACATTGTCCAGTGAAGTCAGGAGCAACTAGCCAATGTCATTATACTCGTCATTTTGAGAAAAATGTTTTAAGGTATCAAATGCATGACCACCTAGAACTTTGTCTCTTATAAGTATTTGATTAGGAGTATCCACTGGGGACATTTTGCATATCTTTTTTGTTACATCACACCATGGATTATCAGTGCAATTCATACTACTGAAAATAGAGTCATTAGTGACATTAAATCTGGCCAGATTTGAGAACCAATTCCAGAAACTTCAAAACCAATTCAGAATACTCATCGTTAAGATTCTGTTCCTGTAGAACTAGTATCAATATCAAAATATCTTTGTCAGTGTTCTCTAGAGAAAAAAAAAAAAAAACAGCAAAATATATGCATTTATACACACAGACACACGCACAGAGAGAGAGAGAGAAAGAGAGAGAGAGGGAGATATTTTTGAGGAATTGGCTCACCCATTTGTGGGGACTGGCAAGTCCAAAATCTCTAGGTCAGGAGATCCCAGCAGTCTTGTGTCCCAAAGTCATTCATGTGGTAGGGGAGCAAGAGGAAGTCTGCCAAGATGTCCATTTATACCAAGTATACTACCTCCGGAAACCTCCTTTTTTGCTTTATGGACTTCAACTGATTGGAAGAGGACCACACATTATGGAGGGCTGTTGTCATTGATGTTAGGTGCTGTCAAGTTGGTTCTGATTCATAGTGTATGTACAACAGAACAAAATACTACCTAGACCTGTGCCATTTTCAAAATCACTGCTATGTTTGAGTCCATTGTTGCAGCCACTGTGTCAATTCATCTCTTTCAGGGTCTTCTTCTTTTTTTGCTGACCATCTGCTTTACCAAGCACGATGTCCTTCTTCAGGGATTGGTTTCTTCTGATAACATATCTAGAGTACATGAGACGAAGTGTCACCATCCTTGCTTCTAAGGCACATTCTGGTTGTACTACTTCCAAGACAAATTTATTGGTTCGTCGGGCAGTCCATGGTATATTCAATATTGTTTGCCAACACCATAATTCAAAGGCATCAATTCTTCTTTGGTCTTCCTTATTCATTGTCCTGCTTTTTCATGCGTATGAGGTGATTAAAAATACCATGCTTGGGTCAGATGAACCATAGTCCTTAAAGTGACATCTTTTCTTTTGAACACTTTAAAGAGGTCTTTTGCAGCAGATATTTCCCAATGCAATGTGTCATTTGCTTTCTGGACTGCTGCTTCCGTGGGTGTTGATCATAGATCCAAGTAAAATGAAATCCTTGACAAATTCAATATTTTATCCGATGATCATAACGTTGCTTGTTGGTCTAGTTGTAAGGACTTTTGTTTTCTTTATGTTGAGGTGTAATCCATACTGAAGTTTGTAGTCTTTGATCCTCATCAGTAAGTGCTTCAAGTCCTCATCACTTTCAGCAAGCAAGGTTGTGTCACGTGCATATTGCAAGTTCTTAATGAGTCTTCCTTCAATCCTGATGCCTCATTCTTCTTCAGACAGTCCAGCTTCTCAGATTATTTGCTCAGAATACAAACTGAATAAGTATAGTGAAAGGATACAACTTCTGATGCATACCTTTCCTGATTTTAAACCACGCAGTATTGCCTTGTTCTATTCAAACCACTGCATCTTCGTCTATGTACAGGTTCCTTATGGGTACAATTGAGTATTCTGGAATTCCCATTCTTTGCAATGCTATCCAAAATTTGTTATGATCCACACAGTCAAATGTCTTTGCATAGTCAATAAAACACAGGTAAACATCTTTCTGGTACTCTCTGCTTTAAGCCAAGATCCATGTGATGTCAGAGTGATATCCCCTGTTCCATGCATGTCCTCTTCTGAATCTGGCTTGAATTTCTAGCAGTTCCCTGTTGGTGTACTGCTACAATCACTTTTCAATCATCTTCAGGAAAATATTACTTGCATGTGATATTAATGATATTATTTGATAATTTCCACATTCTGTTGGATCACCTTTCTTTGAAATGAGCACAAATACAGATCTCTTCCAGTCAATTGGCCAGTTAGCTGTCTTCCAAATTTCTTGATATAGACGAGTGAGTGCTTCCAGTGTTGCATCTGTTTGTTGAAACATCTCAACTGGTATTCTGCCAATTCCTGAAGCCTTGCTTTTGACCAATGCCTTTAGTGAAGCTTGGACTTCTTCCTTCAATACCAGTGGTTCTTGATCACATATTGCCTCCTGAAATGGTTGAATGTCAACCTATTGTTTTTTGTAAAGTAACTCTGTGTATTCCTTCCATCTTTTTTTGATGCTTCCTGAGTCATTCAGTATTTGTCCCACTGAATCCTTCAATATTGTAACTCAAGACTTGAAGTTTTTCTTCAGTTCTTTCAGCTTGAGAAGGTGAATTTGTTCTTCCCCTTTGGTTTTCTAACTCCAGGTCTTTGCATATTTCATTATAATGCTTTACTTTGTCTTCTTGTTCTATCCTTTGAAATTTTCTGTTCAGCTCTTTTACTTCATCATTTCTTCCATTTCATTTAGCTACGTTGTACTGAAGAGCAAGTCTGAGAGTTATTTCTGACATCCATTTTCATCTTTTCTTTCTTTCCTGTCTTTTTAATGACCTTTTACTTTCTTTGTGTATGATATCCTTGATGTCATTCCACAACTTATCTGGTCTTTGGTCATAAGTGTTCAATGTGTCAAATCTATTCTTGAGATGATCTCTAAATTCAGTTGGAATATACTCAAGGTTATACTTCGGCTCTTGTGAACTTGCTTTAATTTTCTTTAGCTTCAACTTGAACTTGTATATGAGCAAGTGATAATCTGTTCTACAGACGGTCCCTTGCCTTGTTCTGATTGATGATATTGAGCTTCTCCATAGTCTCTTTTCACAGATGTAGTTGATTTGATTCCTGTGTATTCCAGCCGATGAGGTCCATGTGTACAGTCACCATTTATATTGTTGGAAAAAGGTATATGCAATGAAGAAGTCGTTGGTCTTGCACAATTTTATCATTTGATGTCCTGTGCCATTGTTTTCACAATTTGTGTATCCATTTCCTTGTTCATAGACCTTTGGGTTATTACAATTAAAGCTACTCTTAATATTTAAAGACAAATATTTGGGTGGTGTAGTAGACAGAAGAAGCCCTTGTAGCACAGTGGTTAAGCACTTGGCTGCTAAACCGAAGGTCAGTAGTTTGAACCCACCAGCCACTGCACAGGACAAAGATGTAGCAGTCTGCTTCTGTAAAGATTACATCTTTGGTAACTGTATGAGGCAGTTCTACTCTATCCTACAGGTTGCTATGAGTCTGAATCAACTCAATGGCAATGGGTTACTTGGTGGTAGACAGAATAATGGCCCCTAAAGATATTCATCTCCTTATCCCTGGAAATTGTGAATATGTTACATTACATGGCAAAAGGGACTTTGTAGATGTGACTAAGGTAAGTATTTTTAAATTGAGAAGATTATCCTAGATTACCTGGTTGTACCTAATATAATCATAAGGGTTCTTGTAAGAGGAAGGCAGGTGAGTCAAAATGAGAGTAGGAGAGGTGACCATGGAAGCAGAGATCAGAGAGAAAGAGATTTGAAGATGCTATGCTACCTGCTTTGAGGATGGAAGAAGTGGCCACAAGCTAAGGAATACTGGTGGCCTCTAGCAGCTGGAAAAGACAAGGAACAAATTCTTCCCTAGTGTCTCCAAAAGGAATAGACCTTGCCAATACCTTGATTTTAACTCCTTAAGTCTCATTTTGGACTTCTGACCTCCAGAACTGTTGTTGTTGTGTTGTTAGGTGAAGTCAAGTTGTTTCTAACTCACAGTGACCCTATGTACAACAGAACAAAACACTGCCTGGTCCTGCACCATCCTCATGATTGTTGTTATGCTTGAGCCTATTGTTGCAGTCACTGTGCCAATCCATCTCGTTGAGGGTCTTTCTCTTTTTTGTTGCCCTTCTACTTTACCAAACATAAAGTCCTTCTCCAAGTACTGAGCCCTCCTGATAACATGTCCAAAGTATGTGAGATGAAGTCTCTCCATCCTTGCTTCTAAGGAGTATTCTGGCTGTACGAGAAAGATTTCTTCCAGAACTGTAAGATAATAAATTTGTATTGTTTTAAACCTTTCAATTTCCCATTGATAGTTGTCTCAGATGTGAGGTTAAATTTAATCCCTGTTTGTCTGCAACATCTAATTTTAATTGAATATCATAATAACCAGTTCTTGATGGGATGTTCATGCCTCATAGTGACCTGAACCCTAGAGTTGTGCACAGTTACACTCTTCTTGTGCTTCCATTTTATGGAATCTCCGTACAGTTTCTATGTCTGATTCAAACATCTGGCCTACTGGTCATAAGACCTAAGAGAGAGCAGTTTGCAATGCAGCATAGACCTACTGCAGAACCTGTTTTAATTCAGGCCCTATCCAAAATGGATTTCTTAAGAACAAGCTAATATATGGGTCAGATAATCATGCCTAAATATGGTGTATTTTGCTTCCACAATTTAAAAGGCTCACCAAGTTTTGTGCCTCTTTCTTAAACGTGGATGGTGCAAGTTTCAGTAATTTATCTCTGACTTAAAAAGGAATATATCTAATGTACCAGATCATGAAAACTTCATAAATCTATCATGGCTGACTATTGAGCTTTCAGAGAGTTTATCTCACAACCTCTACCACCCATGTGTCTTACTAAGGCATCTAGTGCTTGCTACCTCCTACTTATAGCCCCAGTTAACATAAAGTCATCAATATAAAGACCAGTGTGGTGTCTCATGAGACACAAAGACAATAAATTTCCTGAAGTTTAGATTATGAAAGACACCATGAAAGTTGGTAAGACAGTGCAGTTGTTTTTTTATCCTTCTAAGGTGATGACAAATTGCTAATGATTATTTTTCCTGATAAGAATTGTTAAAAAAAAAAAAAAAAAAGGAAATGTTATCAAAGTCACCGTTTCTCTAACTGGTATGTGCAAAACAATCCTTTAAGATATTGTTAAATTATAGACTGATAGATCTCACCTCCAGAGCTTCTGTTTCAGCCAGTCAGGAACATGGCCCAATAATTTTCATTTCAAAGTTTTCAAATTATATTGATGCTGCTGTCCCAGGAATTTCAGGAACCACACTTTGAAAACCCACTCAAGTGTCAGGGATAGTAATGATTTTCTCCAGTAAAGATACTACATTTGAAAACAGAGCTGGTATAGCTGTTTGTGATAATTGCCAGTGATTCCCTAAGAGTTATCTGGCTTTTGCACCAGTCATAATTGTGAGTTAATTAGTGTGGTGAAATGAATTATTTTATGTGGCCTTTTTCCTTTGTTCTTGGTAAAAACAGCTTGATAGTTTTTTCCTCTTATCCCTGAGGAGTTGCCTTTGCCCTAGTTTTCTACCACGGACACTTTGTTACGTTTCCTGACTAAGTTGTAAATTACTTGGTTTGATACTATTTGTCTGGCCCTGGGTTGCAGCCTTCCCTGTGATAGGTATGCACTTTGCAGGTATTGGTCAATATACTATGCAAATGAAGTGATTATAGCCTACTATGCAAGTGAAGTGTCTGTGGCCTATCGAGAGGGCATTGGTCAGTTTATAGCCGCTGCTGGGAGAAGCCTTGCCTTGAAATTGACAAGCAGATGTGTATATATACAGCCAACCCCTCAGAGGTTTTTTTTAGACAGAAAAAAGCAGGAAGAGAAGCAGCAGGAAGAAGCAGAAGGAAAAGAGAAGAGAGAAAAAGCAGAGAGAGAGAGGAGTTAGGAACCTTCTAAAAGAGCTGTAACATGTGTCAAGGGCCGTAAAACTGAAGCAAGCAAAAGGCCCAGAAGAGGCCCTATGGCAGAGTCAGTGGTTACAGACAGCAGGGCCAAGAGAAGCCTGTCCTGAAGTTGGCTGAGCGGAGGCTTGTCCACAGGGGGCTGAGAGAAGGCCTGCATGACCCAGAGGAGCTGAAAGAGCTGTCCTGCACTGAAGAAGGGTGACTTTGCCTCCATGCTTCCTGATCCTGATCCTGAGTTGTAGCCTGTTCATCCTGATCCCAAGTTTACCGTGTTACTTCCTTAATAACCCATTTAACTGTAATCATGTTCTGTGAGTTTTGTGTGGCCATTGTAATGGATTATTGAACCTAGCAGAGAAGTAGAGAGTGCTGTGGCAGGGACGGCTGGTATCAGAATCGGTAAAACAAATGGAAAGTGGAGGTATGTATAATCTCCACCTCATAGGAGTTAGCTATGTGCTGATGATGTTCTCATTATCCCCTTTGAAGTTAGACAGGTTCTGATGCTACTACTTCTACTACCCAACTTTCACAATTGTTGGTGTTGTTGTTAGGTGCCATCGAGCTGGTTCTGACTCATAGAGACCCTATGTACAACAGAATAAAACACTGCCCAGTCCTGTGCATCCTCAAAATTGTTACTATGTTTGAACCCATTGTTGCAGCCACTCTGTCAGTCCATCTCATTGAGGGTTTTCCTTTCCTTCACTGACCTTCTACTTTACCAAGCATGATGTCCATCTCCTGGGACTGATCCCTACTGATAACATGTTCAAAGTAGTCTCGCCATCCCTGCTTCTAAGAAGCATTCTGGTTGTACTTCTTCCAAGACAGATTTTTTCCTTCTTTTAGCAGTCCGTGGTATATTAAAAATTTGTTGCTAACACCACAGTTCAAAGGCGTCAATTCTTCTTTGGTCTTCCTTATTCATTGTCCAGCATTTGCATGCATATGAGGTGATTGAAAACACCATGGCTTGAGTTAGGCGCACCTTAGTCTTCAAGGTGACATCTTTGTTTTTCAACACTTTAAAGAGGTCTTCTGTGGCAGCTTTGCACAATGCAATGTGCCTTTTGATTTCTTGACTGCTGCTTCCATGGGGGTTGATTGTGGATCCAAGTAAAATGAAACGCTAGACAACTCTAATCTTTTCTCCATTTATCATGACGTTGCTTATTGGGCCAGTTGTGAAGATTTTTGTTTTCTTTATGTTGAGTTGTAATCCATACCAAAGGCTGTGGTCTTTGATGTTCATCAGTAAGTGCTTCAAGTCCTCTTCACTTTTAGCAAGCAAGGTCGTGTCATCTGCATAACGCAGGTTGTTAATGAGTCGGAGATCCCATGATAGAAATTTGCAAGACCAAAAACTTTTTCATTGCAAATATTCTTTTCAACAGCATAAATGATGACTATACACAGGGACCTTGACAGATGGAATACACAGGAATCAAATAGGCTACATCTGTGGAAAGAGACTATGGAGAATTTCAGCATCATCAGTCAGAGCAAGGCCAGGGTCAACTGCAGAACAGACAGATCTTCAATTACTCATACGAAAGTTCAAGATGATGCTGAAGAAAATTACAAGAAGTCCATAAGAGTCAAAGTACAAACTTGAGTATATCCTATCTGCATTTAGAGACCATCTCAAGAACAGATTTGATACATTGAACACTAATGACCATAGACCAGATGAGTTGTGGAATGACGTCAAGGATATTATACATGAAGAAATGTAATGGTCATTGCAAATACAAGAAAGAAAGAAAAGACCAAAAGGGATGTCTGAATAGACTCTGAAACTTGAGGGTGGTACTGCTCTGAATTCCCTCTAAGGATATCATATTATATTTGGTTTACTATATTGGTAATGGGTACAATTTTAGAAGCTTCCACTTCCTTTTTCCAACAATAATAACTCACACATAACCCATAGGGTAAGTCATAGGTCCCATTAGACTAACTCTAAGATAAACTCAAGTCGAGATTCCACCTATCAACTGACCTCCATACACCCCTGAGTTTTTGAGTCTCTAGGGATTAGCAACAATTCAGAGTTTGTAACTAATATTCTCCCAGAAGGCCTGGATATTGAATGCTACCCAGTGCACAACCATCCCGGTAAATGATTGAAGGTAACATAGAGGATATTTGGGGAATTTACACAGTTTTACCAGTGGTTATGCTGCAGATTCTTTCTTAGTGGGAACCCTCATCTTCTTCAATCGAGGATTCTGGGCCTGTGTGTTTTCATAGATCATGGAATTGGATAAGAGGCTAGGAATCCTCATTAGGACGACATGAGCTAGACTTCTGAACACTAGATCTAAAATTTTTCAATTTGTATATACTAAGCCATACCTTTTAGACTGCTCATCTGAGGGACTTAGTGATCAACAAGCCTCTGATACCAATTATTGCAGGTCAGAGCACTGATTACCAGTTCACTTGGCTTGCAAATTGATTCTAAAGATCTTGTTTCTGATGCTTAAGCCTCTTTACCCAGCTTCTATTACGCTGGCATATCATTTTTCCCGTTGAAATATGGAGTCCATTTTCATTGCAGCATTTCCCACCATCAGCTTTCTTTGACTGTAGAGGTAAAGCACCATGGAAAATTTCAAAGATGGCTTGGTAATGGGAATGCCTTCCAGGCCCTCCCAGGGTGATTGTTAGAGGGTAGCCGAGCAGGTTATACATAATAGATCTACTGTTATAGTCTCATGTCTCAATACCTTCAGAAACCTTCCTCAGTAGCTTCCTCTCAACCATGGCTGCAGCTCAGGAGTTTTAAAAAACCCAATGCCTAGGATGTACCCCAGAATGGTAAAATCAGACTCTATGTGGATGGAACTTAGAAAACTTTTATAAAATGTCCTTGGTGAATCCAATGTAGAGTCAAAGTTGAGAGCCACTGCACTGTATCAGAGAATTGCCAGCATTTCCTCCTCATTAACTGTAGTCTACACTAAGTCCAAACTTCACTTAACTAACTTTCTGATGTAAACACCACTCTTCAGGTGCTTAAACCCATTCATTACTTTCCTTATTACCTTTTACACTTGGAATTTAGGAGTTCAAAATTCTTATCCTTTCTCAACCTGTCCAAATAGGTCTTATTCTTTTTCCACAAGTGTTTTTATCTTACCATAAGATACCTTGCTGAGTTGTTCCTTTAGTTGGCATTACAACTGTGCAACCAATACAATAAGTCCTTGGGTTTGATTCTCAGTTACGTGTGCCCCATCTCTAGTGGAGATAAAGGACTCTTTTAATGCGTCTATAGAAGCTTTCTGATTTTTCATTCATGTTCTGAGTTGGTCCTTCAATATTTTCTTCTCCCTTACCACAGCTTTTATGATAACCATTGTTGCAATTGTGACTAAGTGCCACAGCCACTTCATCTCCCAACACCTTCATTGCATCTGCGCTTGATCTTATACCACCACCAGTGATTATTTGACTAATCATGATGTCATAGCTTGCCAGAGATTATCAGTGCTCCATTTCCCCAAGCAAGGAAGTTATCTGTGTGCTCCTCAATTATGCTAGCTACTCAATACCAAAATCCTATTTTAAGAGTGTTTCTTGGGGCCAATTCTAGTGCCAATTACTGCATTACTCAAGATCCTGAGAGGAAACAGATGGTACATTCAAATGGACAAATTAATGAGAGCTTAATGAATGACTGTTTAAAGAGGTGTGGATAGGAGTATCAGAAACCAAGAGATGGTTAAGCACTTTGCAGTTAGCAAAGGCTGGAAGATTTTACTATCCCTAAGCATGAATGGGCAAGGAAAGAGAACTATTTTGAGCAAGTGATGAGAGAGCTACAGCTGTAGGAGAAGATCACCAACAGGAGGTTTGAATTCCCAAAGAAGAATGCAGCCACGACAAATCTACAGCCAGAACAAGTGAGAGCTAGAGGGAAAAACATACTCCAACTTTACTCTCCTCCCACCCTCTGATCTTCTGGTAACACTCACTAGCCAAATCCAAACAGGACAACCCTGTACAGAGTTCAAGGTATACAGCTGATACATCCCATACAGAACAGACTGCTTTGGACATACAGAGAACAGAAAAGGATTAGGGGTAGATCTAGAGGCACAAATATTGAAAAGATCAGCAGCATGTCCAAACCTGATATTTCCACTGTGCTCCAAGCTTTATAACCCTCCTGTTAGTTGACATCTTCAATTAGATGCCTTAAAGACACTTTAGACACGATATGTTGAAAAATATATCCACTGTCACCCACTAAATCCACTCTGGTTTCAACTTCATCTGTTTCCATGAATGGTAAAACCGTCTATCTTATATTGCCAGCAAGAAAGCTAAGTGGCATCCTTAACATCACTCTCCTTTTTGCCCTCCAACCCACCACCAATTCCTTTTGGATTTTATTTCTTGAATTTTTCATGAATCTTGTTATTTTTTTTTGATCTCCCTGTCACTATTGTAACACTTCAAACTATCATTATTTCTTTTCACACTGAGTAGAAACATATTATTTTAAAATTTTATTAAAAACTTTTTTGATGTATGATGTACAGCAAAAGTGCATAAAATATAAATGTACAGCTCAATGAATGATCACAAAGTGAACACACATATATCCACCACCTAGTTAAGAAATAGGACTCTGTCAATACTCAAACAGCTATCCGTTGAGCCCCTTTCAATCATTCCCTTCTTCTTTCTTCCCTAAGGGAGACCTATTATCCTTATTACTAACTGTATAACAAAAAAAACCCAAACCCATTGCCATCCAGTCGATTCTAACTCATAGCAACCGTGTAGGACAGAGTAGAACTGCCCTATAGAGTTTCCAAGGAGTAGCTGGTGGATTCCAATTGCCGACCTTTGGGTTAGCAGCAGTAGCTTGCCACAGCTCTTAACCACTGCGCCACCAGGGCTCCATCACTAACACTATACAAGAGTTTAGTCTGGACAGACTTTTCAAAAACAGCTTTTTTGGGGAGATGTAACTCACTTAACATAGCACATTGTAGTTATTCGTTTATCAGTTGATGGACATTTGGGTTGTTTGTACTCTTTAATTACAATGAATAATTCTACTATAAACATTTGTATACAATTTGTGTCTGTGTGTGTATGGCACATTTATTATTTAAGTTAGATTATATCAAAATAATAGGAATCTCTGGGTGACACAAAAGGTTAAGTGTTGACCACTAGACCAAAAAGGAGCCCTGGTGGTACAATGGTTAAACGCTTGGCTGCTACCTGAAAAGTTGTCAGTTCAAACCCATCTAGCAGCTCTGGGGGAGAAAGACCCGCAAATCTGCTCCTGCAAACATTACAGCCTAGAAAACCCTATGGGAAAGTTCTACTCTGTCACATGGGATCACTATGAGTCAGAATCTACTCAAAAGCTCCTAACAACACCACCACCAGCTGAAAGGTCAATGCATTGAACACACCCAGAGGTGCCTTGGAAGACAGGCCTGACAATTTGCTTCAGAAAGGTCACAGTCTTGAAAACCCTATTAGGAAGTTCTACTCTGCACACATGGGGTTACAATGAGTCAGAATTGACTCAATGGCAACTAACAACAACAACAATATATCAAAATAATAATTTTAACAGGCAATCTAATCTAAATTGCTGGACTTTCTCCACTTGGGGGGTATTGCCAACTTAACAATGTGTAGTCTTCTGACACATGAACATGTGACGTCTTTCCATTTATTTAAGTCGTCTTCAATTTCTTTAAACAATGTTTTCTAGTTTTCAGTGTACAAATCTTTCACTTCTTTTGTTACATTTATTCCTAATTATTTTATTATTTTTTATTCTATTGTACAGGTAATTATTTTCTTTCATTTTTTCATTGTTCATTGCTAGTATCTAGAAACACAATAGGCTTTTATATATTGATCTTGTATTCTGCAACTCTGCTGTACTAATTTATTAGCTCTAAGGTCTTTTTGTGTGTGTGCGGATTCCTTAGATTTTATATATATAAATACATGTCATCTGTGAATAGAGATAGTTTTACTTCTGCCTTTCCAATATGGTAATATTTTATTTCTTTTTCTTGCTTAATTGTTCTGGCTAGTGAGGAACCCTGGTGGCTGAGCCCTCAGCTGCTAACCAAAAAGACAGCTGTTTGAATCCACCAGCCACTCTTTGGGAGAAATATGCTGCAGTCTGCTTCAGTAAAGATTATAGCCTTGGAAACACTTTGGGGCTGTTCTACTCTGTCCTTTAGGGTTGCTATAAGTTGGAATTAACTTGACAGCAACGGGTTAGAACCTCAAGTACGATGTTGAAGTGGTGAGATTGAACATCTTGTTTTGTTCCTGATCATATAAGGAAACATTTAGTCTTTTTCCACAAGTATGGGGTTAGCTGTGAGTTTTTCATACCTCAACTTTATCAGTTTGAGGAAGTTTCCCTCTATTACTGTTAAGTGTTTTTGTCATAAACGGTGAAAGATTTTGCCGAATACTTTTTTTCTGCAGCTATTTAGATAATGATTTGTTTTTTAAAAAATTATTTATTCTATTAGTATAGTTTTTTTTTTATACTGTTTCACAAATGTTAAATAAACCTTGCATTCCTTGGAAAAATCCTATGTGGTCATTGTGTATAATCTTTTGCATATGTTGCTGGATTTGGTTTTAGAGTATTTTGTGTCTATGTTCATAAGAATACTCATTCGTAGTTTTCTATTTTTATGATATCTTGATATAAGGTTAATAATGTCATCAAAGAATAATTTTTTTTAGAAAAATTATTTTTTGGAAGAGTTTATGAAGAATCAGACTTAATTCCTTGACTGTTTGGTGAAATTCACTGGTGTAGCCATCGGGGCCAAGGCTTTTTTTGTTGAAAGTTTTTAAATTACTAATTCAATGTCTTTGTGAGCTATAAATGTATTCAGGTTATCTAATTCTTCTTGAGTCAGTGTAGTTAGTTTGTGACTTTCTAGGAATTTTTTCATTTTATCAAAATGATTTAATTTTTTTCACATACTTTTATTTTGTCTACTTTTGTCTTTCTATTTAAAGTGAGTTTTTATGTTGTTGTTGTTGTTGTCAGGTGCCTTTGAGTCAGTTCCGACACATAGAGACCCTAGGTACTACAGAAGTAAACACTGCCAGGTTCTGTGCCATCCTCACAATTGTTATGCTTGAGCCTGTTTTTCCACCCACTGTGTCAATCCATCTCGTTGAGGGTCTTCTTCTTTTTCATTGACCCTCTACTTTACCAGGCATGATGTCCTTCTCCAGGGACTGATTCCTCCTGATAACATGTCCAAAGTATCTAAGATGTAGTCTCCCCATCCTTGCTTCTAAGGAGCATTCTGGTTGTACTTCTTCCCAGACAGATTTGTTTGTTCTTTTGGCATTCCATGGTATATTCAATATTCTTTGCCAACACCACAATTCAAAGGTGATAGTTCTTCTTCGGTCTTCCTTATTCACTGTCCAGCTTTCACATGCATATGATGCAATTGAAAATACCATGGCTTGGGTCAGGCACACCTTAATCTTCAAGGTAACATCTTTGCTTTTCAACACTTTAAAGAGGTCTTTTGCAGCAGATTGGCCCAATGAGATGCGTCTTTTGATTTCTTGACTGCAGCGTCCATGGGTGTTGATTGTAGAGCCAAGTAAAATGAAATCCTTGACAACGTCAATCTTTTCTCTGTTTATTATGATGTTGTGTATTGATCCAGTTGTGAGGATTTTTGTTTTCTTTATGTTGAGGTGTAATCCATACTGAAGGCTGTGGTTTTTGATCTTTGTCACTAAGTGCTTCAAGTCTTCTTCACTTTCAGTAAGCAAGGTTGGGTCATCTGCATATTGCAGGCTGTTAATGAGTTTTCCTCCAATCTTGATGCCTTGCTCTTCTTTATAGAGTCCAGCTTCTCTGATTATTTGCTCAGCATACAGTTTGAATAGGTGTGGTGAAAAAATGCAACCCTGACGCACACCTTTCCTGAATTTAAACCATGTAGTATCCCCTTGTTTTGTCCGAACAACTGCCTCTTGATCTATGTACAGGTTCCTCATGAGCACAATTAAGTTTTCTGAAATTCCCATTCTTAGCAATGTTATCCATAATTTGTTATGATCCACACAGTCGAATGCCTTTGTATAGTCAATAAAACACAGGGAAACATCTTTCTGGTATTCTCTGCTTTCAGCCGGGATCCATGTGATATCAGCAACGATATCCCTGGTTCCATGTCCTCTTCCGAATCTGGTCTGAATTTCTGGCAGTTCCCTGTTGATATACTGCTGCAATCACTTTTGAATAATCTTCAGCAAAATTTTACTTGTGTGTGATATTAATGATTTTGTTTGATAATTTCCACATTCAGTTGGATCACCTTTCTTGGGAATACGCATAAATATGGATCTCTTCCAGTCGGTTGGCCAGACAACTGTCTTCCAAATTTCTTGGCATAAAGCAGTGAGCACTTCCAGTGCTGTTTCCATTTGTAGAAACATCTCAATCGATATTCTGTCAATTCCTGGAGACTTGCTTTTCGCCAAAGCCTTCAGTGCAGCTTCAACTTCTTCCTTCAGTACCATCGGTTCCTGATCATATGCTACCTCTTGAAATGGTTGAACATCGATCAATTCTTTTTGGTATAATGACTCTGTGTATTCCTTCCATCTTCTTTTGATGCTTCTGGTGTTGTTTAATACTTTCTCCATAGAATCCTTCACTATTGCAACTCAGGGCTTGAATTTTTTCTTCACTTCTTTCAGCTTGAGAAATGCCGAGAGTGTTCTTCCCTTTTGGTTTTCTATCTCCAGCTCTCTGCACGTGTCATTATAATACTTTACTTTGTCTTCTCGAGTTGCCCTTTGAAATCTTCAGTTCTTTTACTTCATCATTTCTTCCTTTTGCTTTAGCTACTAGACATTCAAGAGTGTGTTTCAGAGTCTCTTCTGACATCCATTTTGGTCTCTTCTTTCTTTCCTGTCTTTTTAATGACTTTTTGCTTTCTTCATGTATGATGTCCTTGATGTCCTTCCACAATTTGTCTGGTCTGAGGTCATTAGTGTTCAACCCATCAAATCTATTCTTTAGATGGCCTCAAATTTCAGGTGGGATATACTCAAGGTCATACTTTGGCTCTTATGGACTTGGTCTGATTTTCTTCAGTTTCAGTTTGAACTTGCGTATGAGCAACTGATGATCTGTTCCACAGTCGATCACTGGCCTTGTTCTGACTGATGATATTGAGCTTTTCCATAGTCTCTTTCCACAGATGTAGTCAATTTGATTCCCATGTATTCCATCTGGTGGGGTCCATGTGTATAGTCACCATTTATGTTGGTGAAAAAAGGTATTTGCAATGAAGAAGTTGTTGGTCTTGCAAAATTCTGTCATGTGATCTCCAGCATTGTTTCTACCACCAAGGTTATATTTTCCAACTACCGATCCTTCTTCTTTGTTTCCAACTTTGGCATTCCAATCAATGGTAATTATCCTGATTGCAGGTTCTATCAATTTGAAACTGCAGAATCTGGTAAAAATTTTAAATTTCTTCACCTTTGGCCTTAGTGTTGGTGCATGAATTTGAATAATAGTCATATTAACTGGTCTTCTTTGTAGGTGTATGGATATTATCCTATCACTGACAGCGTTGTACTTCAGGATAGATCTTGAAATGTTCTTTTTGACAATGAATGAAATACCATTACTCTTCAAGTTGTCATTCCTGGGATAGTAGATCACGTGATTGTCAGATTCAAAATGGCCAATACCAGTCCATTTCAGCTCACTAATGCCTAGGATATCGATGTTTATGTGTTCCGTGTCATTTTTTGATGATTTCCCATTTTCCTAGATTCATACATTCAACGTTCTAATTATTAATGGTTATTTGCAGCAGTTTCTTCTCATTTTGAGTCGTGCCACATCAGCAAATGAAGGTCCTGAATGCTTGACTCCATCCATGTCATTAAGGTAGATTCTAATTTGAGGAGGCAGCTCTTTCCCAGTTGTCTTTTGAGTGCCTTCCAACCTGGGGGACTCATCTTCCGGCACTATGTCAGACAATGTTCCACTGGTATTCATAAGGTTTTTGCTGGCTAATTCTTTTCAGAAGTAGACTGCGGGGTCCTTCTTCCTAGTGTGTCTTAGTCTGGAAGCTCAGCTGAAACCTGTCCGCCATGGGTGACCCTGCTGGTATCTGAATACCTGTGGCATTGCTTCCAGCAGCACAGCAACACTCAAGCCCCCACAGTATGATAAACTGACAGACACGTGGGGGGAGCTTTTTACAGACAGATTCAATAAAAAAAGCCATCGCAGTTTCAATAAAAAAATCCAACGATATATTATATATTGTCTGAGCTTTTATAGAAAATACATAATATATAGTTGGGTCTTTTTTTATTGAAACGGCAATATCCTTCCTCTTTAATTGGGGCTTCCAAACTATTTATATTTTATGCCATGATTGACATGTTTGAGTATAAATTTATCATCTTTGCATTTGTTTTCTTTTTTGATTTATCTATTATTTATTCCTCTTTCTCTCTTTCTCTGTCTTCTTTTGTATTTGTGCATTTTATATAATTCAATTTTATCTCTTTTTAGTGGTATATTACTATAAGTATGTGGTACTTTATTTTAATATTTTCTCTAATGTTTATATTATACATCTTTAGCTTATTATAGTTTACCTCCAGATGATATTATACTACTCTCCATATAGCATAAGAACCTTATAACATGATAGTTTCATTTCTCTTCTCCTGACTTTTCTATTGCTCCTATACATTTTACTCCTGCATATGGTATAAATGACACAATGCAACGATATTCTCCTTTCTCTAAAGGACCAATTACCTTTTTAAAGATCTTGAAATCATAAGAAAAAATATCTTTAAAATATACACATAGTTTCTTATAATTCAGGTCTAAAAGAAACACCAAACCCATTGCCATCCAATCGATTCTGACAGGTCTACTAGTGATAAATTCTTCCAGATTTTGACTGTATGATAAGTCTTCATTTTGCCTTTGTTGTTGAAAGATATTTTTGTTAGACATAGACTTGTAGGTTAATAATTATTTTTATTTCAATATTAAAAAAAAAAATTCCCTCATCATCTGACTTGCATTATTTCTAGTAAGAAATCTTTTCTCATTCTTATCTTTGTTCTTCTCTACATAATATTTCTTTTTATTTCTTTTTTTCCACAGGCTGCTTCTAATATTCTCTCTTTATCACTACTTTTAAGTTATATGATTGTGATGCACATTGATGTACTTTACCTCTTGTTTCTTATGCTCAGGTTACATTGAGCTTCATAGACCTGAGGGTTCATAATTTTCACCAAATTTAGAAAGTTTAAATAGATTTTTTTTTCCTTATGACTCCTCTCTTTATTCACCTTCAAAGACTTTGATTAAATGTATATCAGGCTGCTACAAGTTAATACTCAAACAGCTCCCCCTTAAGCCCCTTCCAATTACTCCCTTCTTTCTCCCCTAAGGGAGACCTATTATCCTTATCACTAACACTATAAGCAAATAGGAACATATCTGTCTTGGAAGAAGTACAGCCAAAATGCTCCTTAGAAGCTATCAGGAGGGACCAGTCCCTATAGAAGGACATCATGCTTGGTAAAGTATAGGGTTAGTGAAAAAGAGGAAGACCCTCAAGGAGCTGGATTAACACAGTGGCTGCAACAATGGGTTCAAGCATAACAATGATTGTGAGCATGGCACAAGACCGGGCAGTGTTTTGTTCTGTGGTACGTAGGGTCGCTATGAGTCAGAACCAACCTGACGGTACCTAACAACATTATAAATTACTGAGAGGTGATTACTTAGATCTCCAAATATGATTTTGGATTTGTCTATTTCTCCTCTTTGGTCTATCGGTGTTTGCTTCATGTATTTTGAAACTCTGTAATTAAGTGCATACTTACTTAAAAATGTTACACTGTTTTGGGGATTGATTTATTATTATAAATATACTTTTTTTCTCTAGTAATGTTACATCTATTGAATATACTTGTATAGTATAAGTATAGTTACATGAGCTTTCTTATGATGAAGAAAACTGAATATACCATGAACTGCCCAAAGAACAAACAAATCTATCTTGGAAGAAGTACAGCCGGAGTGCTCCTTAGAAGCAAGGATGGCAAGATTTCATGTCACTTACTTTGGGCATGTTATTAGGAGGGTCCAGTCCCTGGAGAAGGACATCATACTTGGTAAAGTGAAGGTCAGCAAAAAAGAGGAAGACCCTCTGTGAGATGGATTGACACAGTGGCTGCAACAATGGTCTCAAACATAGCAACAGTTGTGGGGATGGCAAAGGACTGAGCAGCATTTCCTTCTGTTGTACATAGAGTTGCTAAGTAGCAACAACTCTACGGCACCTAATAATTTACGATGAAAATCTGCATGGTATATATTTCCGTTCTTTTACTGTCAGCCTAACTAAGCTGTCATATTTAAAGTGAATCTTTTATAAACATGATTGATTTTGCTCCTTTCTATATTGTCATGTAAGATTATCATCTTTGCCTTTTAATTAATGTAGTTGGCCCATTTACATTTGATACAAATTTTGACATTGTTTGGTTTAATTTTAACCTATTGCTGTTGATTCTGACTCATAGTGACCCTATAGGACAGAGTAGAACTGCCCCATAGGGTTTCCAAGGTTGTAAACTTTATGGAGGCAGATTGCCACATCTTTTTCCAATGGAGCAGCTCATGAGTTAGAACCGCTGACCTTTTTGTTAGCAACTGAGTGCTAAACCACTGTGTCACCAGGGCTCCTAGGTTTTATTTTACCATCATGTCATTTCTCTTTGTTCCATGTGTTCTTTGTGACTTTTGGTCCCTGATTTATTTGGACTTTTTAAATTTTTACATAAATTATTTATTTTAAAATAGATTTAGATTTACAAAATTTTGAAGGTAGTACCTCAGTTCTAGTTTCCCCTATTATGAACATCTCACATTAGTGTGGTACATTTGGTATATTTAATGAGCCAATAATGATATGTTATTATTAACTAAAGTGCGTACTTTGTTCAGTTTTTTTTCAGCTTATGCCTAATGTCTGTTTTCAGCTTCAGGATTGAATCCAGGAAGCCACAACACATTTAGTAGTAATGTTAACTTAGACTCCTCTCGTCTGTGACAGTTTTGCAGACTCCTTTTTCTTTATGATCTTGACAGTTTTGAGGAATATTGATTATTTTGTTGAATATCCTGAGATTGGGATTTATCTGATGTTTTTCTCATGATTAGTCTAGGGTCATGGGTTTTTGTAAGGAAGACCAGAGAGATAAGTACCATTTTCGTCACATCATATCAAGGGCATGTACTATTAACATGACATCACTGTTGATGTTAATGTGGATCATCTAGTTGAAGTACTGTTTGTTAGATTTTTCCACTTTAAGGTTACTCTTTTCCCTCCATTTTCATACTTATTCTTTGGAAAGAAATCACTTTATGCAGTCTACCCTGAAGAAGTGATGAATTATGCTCTATTTCCCTGGAGGCAAAGTATCTATGAAAATTATTTCAAATTCTTCTTCGTGAGAGATATGTCTATTCTCTCTCATTTATTAATACATTCAATAACTTATATATCAGTATGGACTCATAAATATTTATTTTGTATTTTGGGTATAATCTGATATTGCTTTGGGCATTTTATTGTTCAGATTGTTCCAGCTGAGGCCATTGGGAGCTCTTTCAGCTGACTCCTGTGCACTTTTGACATACACGCATCATTGTGTTTTTTTTGTACACTTTTATTTCTGGCACTACAAGATGCTCCAAGCTCATCTGGTGTATTCTCTGACCCAGTCTTAGAATCAGCCATTTCTCCAAGTAATCCTGGTTCCTTTTATTGGAGAATGGTGTTAGAAATGAAGTTCTGGGCACTAGGCGTGCTTGTTGCTACTGGGATGTCAGAGCTACTAGGAACTTTCGGCTGACAACAGGGAGTATATGTTTAAATACTAACTCGTGTATGTGCATGTATCTATAAACGTTTTATATGCAATAGCCTATATCTGTATTAAGCCAAACATGAGTTCATACCTGCCTTAGTTATCTACTGCTGCTATAACAGAAATGCTAGAAGGAAGTGGCTTTAACAAACAGAAATTTATTTTCTGACAATTTAGGAGGCAAGAAATCCGAATTCAGGGTGCTGGCTCTAGGGAAAGTCTTTCTCTCTGTGTCAGCTCTGGAGGAAGGTTCTTGTATATTTTTAGCTTCTGTTTCTTGGTTTCTTAGAGATCTCATGTGGCGTGGCATCTGTCTTTGCGCATCTGTGTTTGCTTACTTGGTTGCTTGTTCAAGCTACTCTTTTACATCTTGAAAGAGATTGACTTAAGACACACTAAACACTAATACTGCTTCATTAACAAAGCAAAGAAAACCCTTTCCTAAATGAAATTATAACCACAAATATAGGGGTTAGAATTTACACCACATATGGGGACACAATTCCGTCCACAACAATACTGATGTCTCCAATTTAACCCATTAACACATGGATTATTCTAACCTCCTCCACAGGCTTATCTGAAATCTCCCATTCCAACAGTGAGAAACCTGGCTCCCACCATCAGCCATACGTTAAATTAATTGTTCTATTTAAGTATACATACATGGTGATAGCAGATTTGTTGACCCATACCCCTATAGGAAACAACGTTACCAACTAGAGTACAGTGCTTATATACAGTTCCTTTTGCATTTAGTTACAGATTCTATTCATTTCCAAAGTTACTTATGTCAACATCTTTTTCCCTCTTGTGAGGTTGTTTAATAGATTTGCAATACAGTTAGATTTCTTTAAAATCACTTTCTGAATTCTACTCTGGGATCTCTAGACTCCTAAATGTTTTTAAAAAATTTTACACACTCTTTGTGCTGTAAAGTTCTATAGATTTTGATGGATTCATAGTGTCATTTACTTACCATTACAGCCTTCCTTGGATTCTTTTAATTTTCCATTTTATTTCCTCTAATAGTTTTTTAGCTATACCTCTAATTTTAGTAACATCTCTAGAGATTATAATATGTGTTATTAACTTATCACTATTTATTTTGAATTAACATAATGCCAATTCATGAATAATGTGAGAATCTTAGTACAGTATAGTTCTATTTATCCCCCACCAATTGTTTGTGCTATTGCTGTCATATATTTTATTTCTATGTGTTATAAGTCCTAG
The DNA here is from genome assembly GCF_000243295.1 of Trichechus manatus latirostris. Classification (NCBI taxonomy): domain Eukaryota; kingdom Metazoa; phylum Chordata; class Mammalia; order Sirenia; family Trichechidae; genus Trichechus; species Trichechus manatus. The sequence continues at coordinate 15,643,234 of NW_004443970.1, forward strand.
ATAATTATTATTATTGATATTAATTTAACATTTCATTGTCTTTTAAGGGTTTTATTGAAAGAAATAAATAGCATTTATATTTTCCCACATGATAACCATTATTGGTTCTCCTTATTTCATACTCTAGATATCAGTTTCCATTTGCTTTCATTTTCCTTCAGGCAAAAAACCTTCTTTTAGCATTTATTGTAGTGTTTGTCTGCTGAAGATGAATTTGCTTGACTTACATTTACCTGAATATTTCTTTATTATGTCTTCATTTTGAAATATATTTTCAGTGAGTATAGAATTCTAAGATATTTCTTTTCTTTCAACATTTTAAACAATGTCTTCCTATTGTTATCTAGCATCCTTTCCTGCCCCTGATTGCATCATGTTTTATTTATCTGGTGGCTGATTTTAGAGTTTTCTTTTCATATTTGTTTTCAGTGGTTTGACTATCATATGCCCAGATATGATTTTCTTTGTTCTTATGTTGCTTGAACTTTGTTTTTTTATTTGCAACCATCACCACTATTTATTTCCAAACTTTTCATCACCCCAAACAGAAACTCTGTACCCATTAAGAAATACCTTCCCATTTCCCTGTCTCCCAAACCCATGGTAAACTCTAATCTACTGTCTCTATGAATTTGCCTACTCTAGATATTTCATATAAATGCGATCACACAATATTTGTCTTTTTGTGTCAGTCTTATTTCACTCAGCATAATGTTTTCATGGTTTATCCATGCCATACTATGTATCGTATGTATCAGAACTTCATTTCTCTTTATGGCTGAGTAATATTCCGTTGTATGTATATGTCACATTTTGTTTATCCATTCATCTCTTGATGTACACTTGGATTGTTTCCACCTTTTGGCTATTGTGAATAGTGCTGCAATGAACATTAGTGTTCAAAGGACCAGATGGCATTATGAACTGAGTTATAGCTAGAATTGGAAGAATAAATATTTATCACATGATTTAAATATCTGAGACCACGTAAAAAAGATGAAAAACTTCCAAATTCATTTTGTAAAGCTAGTATAACCTTAAAAAACTTCTTAGTAAAGTATAACATGAACAAAGAAAAGTTTACAGTTGTGTGTAGCTTGAGAAATTTTCCATACTAAACACACCTGTCCACACACCTAAAAAACAGAACATTATGAGCACCCATAAACCTTCCTTATGCCCATTTCTAGACAGTATCACCTGCTGAAGATAGCCACCATGCTGTAGCCAGCATAACTTTTAATGCCAAAACCTGATAAAAAAAATAATGCAAAAATAGAAGCTTGAGAATAATTTCACTTATAAATGCATAGGAAAATTTTCTAAATGAAATTTTAGGAAATGGAATCCAGAAATATTAACGCATGCACACACATAACATCGGTAATTTCATTGTTCACGATTATTCTTGCACTCTCTCTGAGGTCTTGCTGAAGTAGGTACTTTAATAGCAGTTTTCTCAGTAAGGGATTATGGATATTAAACTTTTGTTTTGCTCTTACATGTTTTAAAACGTATTTATTTTACCTCTGCTCTTAAAAAAGAGAGTTTCACTGGTTACAGAATTCCAGATTGACAGTTGTTTCCTTCAGCATTTTGAGTATATGACACCATTGCCTCTTGACATCTATTGCTAATGAAAGTTCTGCTGCCAATTTGATTGTCATTTCTTTGTATGGAATCCCATCTTCTCTTTTTTGTAGGTCATATTCTCCTTTTCTGCTTAATGGTCTGCAGTTTTGCTACATTATTACTAGGTATTGATTTTTTAATTTCTTGCTTATCATTCAGTGAGATTTTTCGATCTGAGGTCTCATGTGTTTCTTCATTTCTGAAGAATTATCAGCCATTTTATTTTTAAACATTTTCTCTTTTTCATTCTCCCTGTTTTCTCCTGCAGCTCCCATTGGATATATTTCTGAACTTCTCATTCTACCTTCCATTACCCTTAACTTCTCTTTCATAATTTCCTTCTCTATCCTTTTGAGCTATGATCCAGAAGCTTCTCTCTCAGTGCAATCTTCAAACTCATTACTTCTCTGTAGTTGCATGCAGTATACTGCTGAGATCGTTTACTGAAGATTGTTATTTTATTTTATTACTATATTTTTTACTTCCAAGATATCCAATGTATTCTTTTTCAAATCTTCCTGTTCTTGTTCAATGGTTGCTATATCTTACCTGTCTTTGAGTAGTTAACATAGTATTTTAAAGTCCTAAGATTGATCTCTATATCCTGAAGCCTTAATTCTTCCATTTGTTAAACTTATTGACTATTGTTAAGATAACGGACTTCCTGCTGCGCTTAAACTTTTTAAAAAGGTATCTTGATTGGGGGTTTTCCTTTTTATGTACCCTTTCTCTTCATATGATCTATTTTGCCTTCCCTGGTCCAAATCGGTTTCACAAGTCCAAATCAGGTCTTATATTAATCAGATCAGGTTGGATTTTTTTTTTTACTCCATACTAATGGTTCAATTTTGGACTTAACACACATATTGCATAGCCTCAGTTCTTCTGTTCTATTGAGCACCTTTGCTTCTTTCATTTTTATGTATAAATTCACTGTTTTCAAAAATAAAAAATCTACCTCCAAGATATTTAATGAACTACATATTCCATTTAACAAGAACAAGTTACTTTTTATAATCATTCTGAGAGAATATCAACCAAGACTTACCAACTAGAGCGGGGAAAATATCATCAGGCATCTGCTGGCTCTCTACAAATCTCATCTCCTTGTTGCATTTTATGTCTATGAATGAATCTGAAGTAGTGTATGTCCATTTCACAATCCCTTTGTAATATCTCCACTCCAGATCCTTTAGATCCAAGAATTGTTTTTCTGGATTAATTAAGAAGTATTTAGGAAGTTTATCTTCAGCGATAAACTTTTCTGGGACCGAGATCTTGGAAATACCCAGCTTGCATAACACCAAGGTGTTCTGAACTTTTTTCCGGGCCGGGGCTGTGTTCAAAGAGTTAGAGTGATCAATGAAGGAAAGGTATGCGCGGGCGGAGGGATTCCACTCTGAGGGAGTCTGGCTTGTGACCTGTGGAGCTCATGCACCACAAGACAGGGAGCCTGACAGCAGACTGTGGTGGAGGAGGTCTGTCATTGATTTGGGCCTCTCCCAGTTCTCTTTTTTAACCAGTGTGCATGTAAGAATAGGTTGAGGGTCTCCTCTTCTCCTGACAGTTCCTCTTATGAGTGACATGCCATACAAGCTTTGACTAAGCATTTTCTGTGCTTCACTAAGAGACATATTGTGAGTTTTTTGGATATTACATTTCTTGCTTTCCTTTTTAAAATCTTCAACAAATGCATACAATTCTGACAGCAAACATTTGGGAGACACTAATTCCATGCTGTCTTTAGTTGGATTAGTATCTTCAATGAGGGGCATTGTGCTGGGATTTTATTGTCTAAGTTCTTTTGAGACTGAAGCCCCTCGGCTTCTTGTGTCCCTTGTCTCTTCAGCTTCTGCTTCCTATGGCCTCTTGGCCCTTGGGCCTCATGTCCACATCTGCCCTGCTGGGGCAAGTGTTCCAAAGCTCAGTAGCTCCACCGGTATAAGTGCCCGGAGACACCCCACTCAGACAGAAAGTCTCGTGCACACAGACACTCAGCACTCTAGCTCCGTGGGTCAGCTCCAGCACCGGCTTTCACCCATCTCCTGGTTCTGCTGCTGTACGTTCTCTGCTGCTGCTGGTCCTCTGTCACTGCCGCACGTCTATCCATTCACAGTTTTAAAACCGCTTCCACATTTTAGGTATCTGTTAGAGCAGCACCTCACTCTCTCCGAACCAAATTCTGTGTTAGTCATCTAGTGCTGCCATAACAGAATTACCACAAGTGGATGGTTTTAACGAAGAGAGGTTTATTTCCTCATAGTCAAAGTAGGCTAAAAGTCTAAATTCAAGGTGTCAGCTCCAGGGGAAGGCTTTCTCTCTCTCGGCCTTCTCATCAGTGTTCCGCCAGACTAGGAGCGTCTCTGCGCAGGGACCCCGGTCCAAAGGACGTGCTCTGCTCCTGGCACTGCTTTCTTGATGGTATAAGGTCCCCCCTTGAATTTTTTTTTTTTGTGCTTTTTGGATATGTGAGTTGAAGATTTTTGTCAAACATTTAAATTTTTTGGCCATTATTTCTTTAAATATTATTTTCTGCCTCATTCTCTGTCCTTTCTTCTTAGGATTCCAATTACACATATGTTTGTTAATGTAATATTCTCCCATAGGACTCTGATCCTTTGTTCAGTTTTTTCGAATCTTATATTCTTTATGTTCTTTTATTTGGATAGTTACTACTGACTGTCTTTATGTTAACCAATTGTTTTGTCTGCTGTGTTCAATCTGCTGTTAAACCAATCTAATAAGTTTTTTTTTTCCTATACTATTATTTCTGGTTAAAAATGTTCATTTGATTCTCCATTATACATTCCATATCTCCTAAAACTTTTCTTATCTTCAACTAGTGTAAACATCGTGTATTAAAAATTATTTTACACTTTTATAATAGTTGTTTTTAAATCTTTGATGAGTAATTACACAATCTGGACTATCTGTGGCTTTGCTTCTATTGAATATTTTTAGTTTTGATCACGGGTAACATTTTCCTCGTTCTTTATAGCTCTTCACATGATGACATGAAGTGCAGTATGTCTAAAAAATAGTGAACTTTAAACTGTTCTATTACATGTCACTTTATCTCTATCATCTCTCTCTCTCTCTCTACGTCTACCTCTATCTCTATGTCTGTCTCTATTTACCAGAGTGTGAAAGTCCTTTTCTTCATTGGCTGGCTAAGGTGAGGGGCAGCCCAATCAGATTTTACCAAGAAATGGCATGAAGATTTAATTAGGTTGTACTCATGTCTAGTTTCACATGGGGTTGTGGAGATTGTACTTTGCCCTTTAGCCCACCCCTACATTTTAGAGCACCAGACTTAGAGAGGCTAATCCGTTGATCTGTTCAAGATTTCAGTTGGGAGAAGTTTGGATTCTAGCTTTAGTTACTTTTGGTTCATTTTTTCATTATACTTCTGCAGAGTCCTGAAATCTGAGTGCTCTAAGACTACGTGTCCAGTCCCACATCCGTTGCTAGTTCTATCACTTTCTTTTTAATTCTATCATCAGAATTTCTGGGGGAGGAGGGGGTTGTCAAGATGAAATATTTATTTTTGCAGTGTTTCAGTGGGAGGCTTTTCAGATATCAATCTATCTTGCCATCCTACACTGTCATTAAAAACTCACCTACTTTCTCCTTGTCAAGGCAGACCCCTCTTTTGCTCATCTGCTCTCACACCAGGCACATGTCCCCAATACAGAAGCATCTGTGCTTATTTCTTTACCTATGAAGATGTACAACCTCTTTGGTTTTGATTTATTAAGGCTTCTTTAAATATACTGCTCTTAAATAACTATATAAACATATGCTGTATATTGTATCTAATTTTTTTTCTTGGTAACACAAGTGGTAGTTTCTTCCATATCCTACTACATCTTACTCTGAAGTGAAATCCTCCACCATCGCTTATTTCCTGGGTGACTGTAATAACCTTCTAACTTGCCTTAATTCATCTTTTCCCTCCCTTCACCAAAACAACTCATTGACCACAATACAACCAAAGCCATCTTAAAAAAAAAAAAAAAAAAAAAAAGCATAACCTTATTTATGTTTCTCTTGTGAGTAAAATGGTTTATATTGATATGGGGATCATAACACATTCCCTCTATGGAATACTTTAAGCAAATGTCACTTTGTAATGAGATTTTCTTTACTCATCAGATTATCATGATAAGTAGCTGAAGCCTGTAGTTATTAGATTTAATGTTGGCTAACAAACTTGATTATTCTTCAGTTGTTTAGAAGTTGGTGACTTTTTGTTTTTATCTGTGTATTTTTAAAGGACTTCTATATTACTTGTGTCTGGTCAGTCAGGTGTTCAAAGGCTTGGTCAACCTCAATTTCTGTAATTAGTCAGTACTTTATGCAATATAATATGCAATAGAAGAAATACAAACAGAAGCTACAAGAAGAAGCACAAGTATATGCAATAGAAGAAGTACAACCAGAATGCTCCTTAGAAGCAAGGCTGGCGAGATTAGGTCTTACATACTTTGGACATGTTATCAGGAGGGATCAGTCCCTGGAGAAGGCCATCATACGTGGTAAAGTACGGGGTCAGCCAAAAAGAAGAAGACACTCAATGAGATGGATTGACACAGTGACTACAACAATGTGCTCAAGCATAACAATGATTGTGAGGATGGCACAGGACCGGGCAGTGTTTCCCTCTGTAGTACATAGGGTAGCTATGAGTCAGAACTGACTCTACAGCATCTAACGACAACAACAACAACATATGCAATAGCCCCACAAAAAAGAGTCTGAAGGTTTTTTCTCCAAAATATCTTGAGGCAACAGGAGAAGCACTCAGTGGGTGGCATTACTCACTGAAACTCACTGTGATTCACATGTAATTCCTAAAATGAGGCAGGACTTATTTTCCTTAGGACATCCAGATTGTAGCTATGATTCAACCCATCCTTCTGTTATAGGTGTATGTGGAAGTTTTCCTGGCATGGGGAGAAACTCTAATCCTTAACTCTCCTCTTTTACTAAGTTCTTCCATTTGCTTTCCCTGTGTCTCAGATGATCAGAAGGTGCCGTCAAGGCTTATGCGTTACTCACATGTAGTAGTTATTGTGATAGAGTCCCAACATCCATTCTAGCTCGTTGGTATGTCTAAGCCAATTATGATAATTCTATCCCTCTTTTTAATTGGGTAAGGAATATCCATGTGACTGAACTCTGGCATTTGAGATGTCAGGAAACATTTACTGAGAGATTTCTGGGAATGATTTTGTCACGCCTAAGATAGAACTAAAAGAATAAATGGATGTGGTCTTCACCGAATGTGAGGCCAGGTTAATTATGAAACTAACACTGAGGATGATGGTACAGAATTATGTAATAAATCTATTTCCCTGACTGAAATTTTAAGCTACTAAGCCAATCAATCTTGTAGCCTATTCTACCTCTAGAATTCCTATTATGAGATGTTATTGTTGTTAGTTGCCATCAAGTCAATTGTGACTCATGGCCACCCCATGTGTGCAGAGAAAAACTGTTCCATAGAGTTTTCAAGGCTCTGATATTTCAGAAGCAGATCATAGGCCTATCTTCCAAGCCTCTGGTGAGTGGATTTGAACCACTAACTATTTGGCTAGTATTCGAGCATTAACCTTTACACCACACAGCTAGGGTTTCTGTTACTTGTGGTAAAATATACCCAAAAACATGTATCATATTGGTGAGTCAGCCATGTATACATGGCACCTCATTTAGAGGAAAGAAATTTGCTTCTAGTTTCACCTCCAGTTTCAATTCAAGGACATCATACATGAAGAAAGTAAGCAGTCATTAAAAAGACAGGAAAGAAAGAAAAGACCAAAATGGATGTCAGAAGAGGCTCTGAAACTTGCTCTTGAACATAGAGGAGCTAAAGCAAATGGAAGAAATGATGAAGTAAAAATGTTGAACAGAAGATTTCAAAGGATGACTCAAAAAGACAAAGTAATTTATTGTAATGACATGTGCAAAACCTAGAGTTTGAAAGCTAAAAGGAAAGAACTGAAGAAAAAATTCAGGCCTTGAGTTGCAATTTGAAGGTTTCTATGGGTAAAATATAGAAAAAAGCAGAAAGCATCGAAAGAAGATGGAAGGAATACAGAGAGTCACTCTACCAAAAAAATTAGACAATGTTCAATCATCTCAGGAGGTACCATATGATTAAGAACTGATGGTACTGAAGGAAGAAGTCCAGCTGCAGTGAAGACGTGCTGAAAAAAAGGCTCCAGAAACTGACAGAATATCAAATGAGATGTTTCAGCAATTGGATACAATGCTGAAAGTGCTCACTCGTCTATGCCAAGAAATTTGAAAAACAGCTACCTGTCCAATGGACTGGAAGAGATGCGTATTTATGCCTGTTCCAAGGAAAGGCAATCCAATAGAATGCAGAAATTATTGAACAATACCATTAATATCACACACAAGTAAAATTTTACTGAAGATCATTCAAAAGTGGTTGCAACAGTATCTTGAAAGGGGACTGCCAGAAATTCAAAATGGATTCAGAAGAGGAAGTGGAACAAGGGGTTTCATTGCTGATGTCACATGGATTATAGCTGAAAGCAGAGAATACCAGAAATATGTTTATCTATGTTTTATTGACTATTCAAAAGTATTTGACATGTGGATCATAACAAATTATGGATAACATTGTGAAGAACAGGAATTCTAGAACACTTAATTGTGCTCATGCTGAACCTGTACATAGACTAAGAAGCAGTCATTCTAACAGAACAAGGGGATACTGAGTGTTTTAAAGTCAGGAGAGGTGTGCGTCAGGGTTGTATTCTTTCATCATATTTACTCAATTTGTATGCTGAGCAAATAATATGAGAAGCTGGACCATATGAAGAAGAACATGGCATCAGGATTAGAGGAAGACTCATTAACAACCAGTGTTATGCAGATGACACTATCTAGCTTGCTGAAAATGAAGAGGACTTGAAGTACTTACTGACGAAGATCAAAGACTACAGCTTTCGGTATGGATTACACCTCAGTATAAAGAAAACAAAAGTCCTCACAACTGGACCAATAAGTAATATCATGATGAACAGAGAAAAAATTGAAGTTGTCAAGGATTTCATTTTACTTGGATCCAAAATCAACGCCCATGGAAACTGCAGTCAAGAAATCAAATGACATTGGGCAAATCTGCTGCAAAAGACCTCTTTACAGTGTTAAAAAGCAAAAATGTCACCTTAAGGACTAAGGTGTGCCTGATCCAAGCCATGGTGTTTTCAATCGTCTCATATGCATGTCAAAGCTGGACGATGAATACGGAAGACAGAAGAAGAATTGACATCTTTGAACTATAGTGTTGGTGAAGAATACTGAATATACCATGAACTGCCAGAAGAACAAACAAATCCGTCTTGGAAGAAGTACAACCAGAATGCTCCTTAGAAGCAAGGATGGTGAGACTACGTCTCACATACTTTGAACATGTTATCAGGAGGAATCAGTCCCGGGAGAAGGACATCAAGCTTGGTAAAGCAGAAGGTCAGTGCAAAAAAGGAAGACCCTCAATGAGATGGATTGACACAGTGGCTGCAACAATGGGCTCAAGCATAACAATGATTATGCAGATGGGACAGGACTGGGTAGTATTTCATTCTGTTGTGCGTAGGGTCACTGTGAGTCAGAACTGACTCACTGGCACCTAACAACAACAATCCTTCAAGGGCTTCCTGCTTCTCTTGGCTCCTCTTAATATTGCATGCAAAGCCTAGCACAAGTTTGACTCTATGCCTCCTGTTTTTCCTATGTGCTCTAGAGCCTCTGTTCTCTTTGTTCAATTCCTCCAGCGAGTCCAGTTGCCTTCTCAGTGGGACCTAATTGTTCCTTCCCTTCTCCCCTCCTCTCCCCCCACACCCCAATAGTTAGTCTTAGACATCTTTTAAATCTAAATTACAATGTTGCTTAACATTGCCATTTCAGCTCATTAATGCCTGGGATATCGATGTTTATGAGTTCCATTTCATTTTTGAAGAATTCTAATTTCCCTTGATTCATATTTTGTACATTCCACTTTCTGATATTAATGGACATTTGCAGCTGTTTCTTCTCATTTCGAGTCATGCCGCATCAGCAAATGAAGGTCCTGAAAGCTTGACTGGATCCACGTCATTAAGGTCAACTCTACTTTGAGGAGGCAGCCCTTCCCCAGTCGTATTTTTAGTGCCTTCCAACCTGAGGGGCTCATCTTCTGGCACTCTATCAGACAGTGTTCTGCTGCTGTTAGTAAGGTTTTCTCTGGCTAATTATTTTCAGAAGTAGACCATTAGGTCCTTCTTCGTAGTCTGTCTTAGTCTGGAAGCTTAGAGGAAACCTGTCCACCAAGGGTGACCCTGACGGTATTTGAATACTGGTGGCATAGCTTCCAGCATCACAGCAACACGCAAGCCCTCACAGTACACCAAACTGACAGATACGTGGGTGATGGAAGCTCCATAGACACATCCTAACTCCATGAGTGATCAAATTACTGGGCTGAGGAGTGGGGACCGTGGTCTCAGGGAACATCTAGCTCAATTGGCATGACAAAGTTTTTAAAGAAATTGTTCTACATCCTACTTTGTTGAGTAGTGTCTGGGGTCTTAAAAGCTTGTGAGCAGCCATCTAAGATACTCCACTGAAGCAAGAGAGAAGAAAGAAAACCAAAGACACAAGGGGAAGATTAGTCCAAAGGACTAATTGACCACAATTACCACAGACTCCACCAAACTGAGTCCAGCATAAGTAGATGGTGCCCGGCTACTACCACTGACTGCTCTGACAGGGATCACAATAGAGAGTCCTGGACAGACCTAGAGAAAAATATAGAACAAAATTATACTCACACACACACACACACAAAAAAAGGCCAGACTTACTGGTTTTACAGAGACTGGAGAAACCCTGAAAAGATGGCCCCTGGTTTTAACTCAGTACTGAAGTCACTCCTGAGGTTCACCCATCAGCCAAAGATTAGACAGGCCCATAAAATAAAATGAGACTAAATGGGCTCACCAGCCCAGGGGCAAGGACGAGAAGGCAGGAGGGGAGAGGAAAGCCGGTAACAAGGAACAAAACGTTGAAAAGTGGAGGGTGTTAACACGTCCTGGAGATGGCAACCAATATCACAAAGCAATATGTGTATTAATTGTTTAATGAGAAACTAATTTGCTCTGTAAACCTTCATCTAAAATATAATTAAAAAAAAAAGAAAGAAAGAAATCAAACGACATATTGCATTGGGCAAATCTGCAAAAGACCTCTTTAAAGTGTTAAAAAGCAAAAATGGCACTTTGATGGCTAAGGGGCATCTGACCCAAGCCATGGTATTTTTAATCACCTCATATGCATGTGAAAGCTGGACAATGAAAAAGAAAAAAAACCAAAGAAGAACTGATGCCTCTGAATTATGGTGTTGGCAAAGAATATTGACTATACCACGAACTTCCAGAAGAATGAACAAATCTGTCTTGGAAAAAGCACAGCCAGAAAGCTCCTTAGAAGCAAGGATGGCAAGACTTCATCTCACATACTTTGGACATGTTATGAGGAGGGACCAGTCCCTGGAGAAGGACATCATGCTTGGTAAAGTAGAGGGTCAGTGGAAAAGAAGAAGACCCTCAACAAAATGGACTGACACAGAGATTGCAATGATGAATGGATTCAATGCAACTAACAACAAAACCATGAAAGAAAGCCACCACCCTTCTGTCAGTTCATTCCATGTTGCTATGATGCTGGAAACTATGCCACTGGTATTTTGAATAACAGCAGGATCACCTATGGTTGACAGGTTCCAGTGGAGCTTACAGACCATGCAGACTAAGATTAAAGGCCTGATCATCTACTTCTGAAAATTACACAGTGAAAACCCTAGCAATCACAGCAAAATATCTGACACATTACTGGAAGATGAGTTCCCTACATTGGAAGGCATTCAAAATACACAGTGGCTGCAGCAATGGACTCTAGCTGTGATGTTTGAGTAGCACCTGAAGTCCTCTAAGTTTAGGAGAAGGAGAGAGAATCACTATCAGCTCAAACCTGATTTCTATGGGGTGGAGATCAGGCATACCTCCACTCTTCAATTTTACTATTTCTGACACCAACCATCCCCCCATGGCACACTCTACTTCTTTGCTATGTTTGGTAATTCGTTGCAATAACAACACATAACTCAAAGACCCTACTTACAGTTAAGTGATTTGAAGTAACAGGGTACAACTCAGGATCAGGATCATCAAGCTACAACTTGGGATCATGATCAGGAAGCATGCAGGCAAAGTCTGAAAGGTGCCCCTGAAGTGGTGAGCACATTCTTCTCTTCTTCAGGGCAGGGCAGCTCTCTCAGTTCCTCTCAGCTGTGCAAGCAGTCAGGTCCTTCTCTCTGCCATGCATGCCACCTCTCAGCCATGCAGTCCTCCTCTCAGCCTCCTCAGAATAGGACTGCTCTTAGCCATGCAGGCTTCTCTTCTTTCAGACTCCTGTCATTGGCCACTCCACTGCTAAATGACCCAGCTCATACCAGTGTAGCAGCTTTGTTCTGCTCTCTCTTAGTTACATTCCTAGCAGCAGGTTTCTGCCATCACCACCAACTCTGCCAAGGGGTCCCTTCAAGGCCTGTCGCCACTCGCTCTGCCTCAGGGCCCATTCCATACCTCTCGTTGTCTTCAGTGTTATAGCCCTTGACCCATGTTACAGCTCATTTAAGAGGTTTCTTGCATCCTCTCTGCTTATTCTCTCTTTTCTCTTCTTGCCTCTCTTGACTTTTCTCTTTTCTCCTTCTTCCTGAAACCTGTGTAGGGTTGACTGCACATATAAGCAAACTGCTTATCAGTTTCAAGACATGGCATTCCCAGCAGGGCCATAAACTGACCTATCCCCTCAGTGGACCATAGTCATTTCATTTGCATATTCTATAGTATATGGATCAATCCCTGCAAGATGTGTGAAATAGACCAATCACAGGGCAGGCTGCAGTCAGGGCCAGACAAAAAATATCCAACCATCAAGCTGTTTATGGCTTACTTAGGAAATGTCAATCAACCTGTACAAAAGTAACAAACTCTGGGGTAGAAAACAAGGGCAAAGGTAACTCCTCAGGGCTTAGGGGAAAAATATCTCCAGCTGTTTTTCCAAAGAAACAAGGCAAAAGGCCACATAAAGGAACTCGTTTCACCGTATCAACAATTGTGAAGATGGCACAGTAATGGGCAACATTTCGTTCTATTGAGCATGGGGCAGCAGTGAGTCGGAGTACACTCATTGGTGACTAACAACAACATAGAAGAAACAAAGTTAAGGGTGACTCCAGAGTGTTTGGGCAGAACAACTGGAAGAATAAAATAGGCTTTAACAGAGGAAGAAGTAGACTGTGATTGGGAGCAATAAGGAGTCCAGTTTTGAATACGTGCACGAGAAAGGCATAGAGGTAGGACAGTAGGACAGCCCATGACATATGGGTAGAATGGCCAGGAATTAGATTATATGAATGGCTCATCATGAGGTTCATATTGAGACCTAATGGTAAAAAATAAATAAATAAATAAAAATAAAGTTGTATGGATCAATTGTGGTCTGAACTTAAATCCCAGCAAAGGAATTTACAATTCGGAGAAGAATGGGAGAGCAGCTGGGTAAAAGTTTTTGAAGGAATAGTTTGAAAAATTGAAAGTTTACAAAAGCTTTACAAAGCAGTGGGGGAGTTCTGCAGGTATCACTGCAAAGTTATAAACAAACAAACAAAAACATAACAATAAGAAGTCTGCTAGTGGAACAAAAAAAAAAAATTCTATTGTAGGAACTTTCCCCTGAGTTTCTGAACCCCAAATAAGGCAACCTGGCATAGTTGTAAAATGCTGAGGAGGAAGTCTGGAGGCCAAGTTGGTGCATAGTAATCAGAGATGCAATGACTCATTTTGAGCTAAGGTATCATGAAGACTGTGATATACCAAGATTTAAGTCACAGATGGCAAACGACACTTCAAGGAACATGCAAACATTAATATACTCACAGCTCTCTGAGGAAAATGGTAGAGTAGAAAAAGCTCTGGATGAGATAGGAACTTCAGAGTTATCCTAATTTCACTCCAGCCAACTATAATGGTCTCTCGGTGAGGCAATTGTTTCATCAGTAGAGAAAGTATCTCATTCACACCGTTTAGACTAATGTGGATGCAACAAAATGGTAGGTGGTTCTTCCTTCCTCTTCCTTCACATGTCACCACTCTGGTCACAAATGGTTCCTCCCTGGCATTTCTACATGCAGATAAAATCCTATCCTAGAGGACCTTAGGGGCTAATGAAGAACATGAGAGGCACAGAGAATAGTAGCTGAAATTTCACAAAAATGTTAATCAGAATCACATGTTTAGAAATGACAAGAAGTCCTGAATACCTGGATAGTAAGTTACATGAGTAGGGAAGTGGTAAATAGCAGAAAGTGAGACCAAATTTGAAAAAGTCTTCCAAAAGCACTGGTGAAAAACAAGGCTCCAGAAATTGACAGAATTCCAACTAAGATGTTTCAACAAATGGAAGCCGCTCTGGAAATGCTCACTTGTCTATGCCAAGAAATTTGGAAGATAGCTACCTGGCCAACTGACTAGAAGAGATTCATATTTATGCCTATTCCCAAGAAAGGTGACCCAACCGAATGTGGGAATTATCAAACAATATCATTAACATCATACACAAGTAAAATTTGCTACAGATCATTCAGAAGTGGCTGCAGCAGTACATTGACAAAGAACTGTCAGAAATTCAAGCTGGATTGAGAAGAGGATGCGGAACCAGGAATATCGTTGCTGATGTCAGATGGATTCTGGTTAAAAGCAGAGAATACCAGAAAGATGTTTGGGTTTACCTGTGTTTTATTGACTATGAAAAGGTATTCGACAGTGTGGATCATAATAAATTATGGATAACATTGTGAAGAATGGGAATTCCAGAACACTTAATTGTGCTCATAGGAACCTGTACACATATCAAGAGGCAGTCATTCCAACAGAATGAGGGGGAGACTGAGTGGTTTAAAGTCAGGAAAGGTGCGCATCAGGTTTGTATTCTTTCACCATACCTATTCAGTCTGTATGCTGAGCAAATAATCCGAGAAGCTGGACTATATGAAGAAGAATAGGGCATCAGGATTGGAGGGAGACTCACTAACAACCGGCATTACGCAGATGACACAACCTTGCTTGGTGAAAGTGAAGACTTGAAGCACTTACTGATGAAGATCGTGACCACAGTCTTCAATATGGATTACACCTCAACATAAAGGAAAAAAAATCCTCACAACTGGACCAATAAGCAACATCATGGTCAACAGAGAAAAGGTTGACATTGTCAAGGATTTCATTTTACTTGGATCCACAGTCAACACCCATGGAAGCAGCAGTCAAGAAACCAAAAGACGCATTGCATTGGGAAAAATCTGCCGCAAAAGACCTCTTTAAAGTGTTGAGAAGCAAAGATGTCACCTTGAAGTCTAAGGTGCGCCTGACCCTAGCCATGGTATTTTCAATCATATCATATGCATGCAACAGCTGGACTATGAATAAGAAAAACTGAAGAAGAATTGACGACTTTGAATCATAGTGTTGGTGAAAAATATTGAATATACCACAGGCTGTCAAAAGAATGAACAAATCTGTCTTGGAAGAAGTACAGCCAGAACGCTCCTTAGAAGCAAGCATGGCAAGACTAATTCTCACATACTTTGGATGTGTCATCAGGAAGGATAAGTCCCTGGAGAAGGACATCACACTTGGTAAAGTAGAGGGCCAGCAAAAAAACAGGAAGATCCTCAACGAGATGGATTGTCACAGTGGCTCCAATAATGGGCTCAAGCATAACAATTGTGAGGATGGTGCAGGACCTGGCAGTGTTTCATTCTATTGTATGTAGGGTTGCTATGAGTTGGAACCAACTCAACGGCACCTAACAACACCAAGCATGCTAAGCAGTGTTGCCTACTTGTATTCAGTAAAACAACCAGGTACAAACACTAATTTAATCTCTTTTTAAGGGCCAAGAAATTTGCTAGACGTTCCTCCTCTGTAGCCTGCATGACTGCTCCTGGAGATTAGGGTATACGGAGACAAGACAGAGGCTGTTCTAGAATAATGGTCTCTCAGGACGAATGTAATAGTTGCACTATTTGAAGGGAGAAATATGATGGCTACAGTCAGTGGTAACAAGGCCTAGAAGTAGCAGTGGCTTTTATAAGTATTCATATGAAAAAAGGGACTAAGTATATCCATTAATTAACTCATTAGTTTTAAACATTCCATACCCTTTACAAGATGGCAGTGGTGGTTCAGTGGTAGAATTCTCGCCATCTATGCGGGAGAACTGGGTTCGATTCCCATCCAATGTACCTCATGTGCAGCCATCACCCATCTATCAGTGAAGGTTTGTGTGTTACTATGATGCAAATAGGCTTCAGTGAAGCTTCCAAACTAAGAAAAACTAGGAAAAAAGGCCTGGCAATCTATATTCTAAAATCAGCCAATGAAAATTCTATGGATCACACTGTCAAATCCCATTGCTCATGGGTTCAGCATCAGTCAGGGGCCAACTGGACAGCAGCTAACAACAATGCCCTTTACCATCTCTGTACATTTACATTTACTGTACCCTCTGCCTCTAAAGGAGCCCTGGTGGCACAGTGGTTAAGTATTTGGCTGCTAACCAAAAGGCTGGCAGTTCGAATCATCAGCTGCTCCTTGGAAACCCTGTAGGGCAATTCTACTATCTCCTATAGGGTCAGTATGAGTTGACTGCAGTGGGTTTGTTTTGTTTGTTTGTTTATTTGGTGTGACTGTAAAGAATGAGCCCTGGTGCACAATGTTTAAGTGCTCAGCTGCTAAACAAAAGATCTGCAGTTCAAACTCACCAGTGGCTCCATGGGAGAAAAGCCTTAGTGACCTGCTCCCAAAAAGATTATAGCCTAGGAAACCCTATGGGGCAGTTCTACTCTGTCACATAGGGTTGCCATGAGTCATACAGTGTTGTTATTATGGTGTTAGTGAAAAATATGGAATATGCCATGGACTGCCAGAAGAATGAACAAATCTGTCTTGTAAGAAGTACAACAAGAATGCTTCGTAGAAGCGAGGATGGTGAGACTTCATCTCACGTGCTTTGGACATGTCATCAGTAGGGACCGGTCCCTGGAGAAGGACATCCTACTTGGTAGAGGGTCAGTGAAAAAGAGGACGACCTTCAACTAGATGGATTGACACAGTGGCTGAAAAATGGGCTCAAACATGGCAATAATTGTGGGGATGGCACAGGACACGGCAGTGTTTCGTTCTGTTGCACATAGGGTCACTGACTAAGAGTCAGAATTGACTGGATGGCACTTAACAACAACATGAGTCAGAATCAATCAACAGCACACAACAATGACATGTCTCTAAATGTTCTGTCTGCCATTGTCTTCGTGGAAAATTCATCATCTCCATTCCATACTCCCTCCCTCCTCCACCAAAAGCCCAGAATGGTGCTGTTGCCTGCATTGGGCTTCCATTTCACTTTATAGATATATTTTGCTTGATTTCTCTTTCCTAGATGACTCTTCTGTGGGGGTGGCTGATCAGAGACTCATTCACAACATTGCATTGTAATTATTCTTTCAGACATCTCGCTCCAGCCAGGATTGTCCTAGGGGTCCTTTAGGAGAGAACTTTATCTTCTTTTGTGTCTTTATCTTCCTGTAGTCCCTGGGACAACACAATACTAGCCAGGTGTGTTCAGTGAATATTTCCTGATTGAAATAAAAGGATATTCTTCTTCACTATTTCTTTTGTCTTTGGCTAACATGAGCTTCAGAATGCCCAGAAACTATGGAAACAGGTTTATATAAATACTTCTATAAGAAATGTGCTCTGCCAGAGCTCTCAACTAGGTAGAGAGTGAATTTTTTTCAAACTGAAATCTTTTCAAATGATTGTACTGGAACCTGTGCAGTCAAATCACACTATTCAAAAATACTTCGTATCTATCAGAGCCCATTAACCACCTGGATAATATTTGGGAAATGTCACTTTAGAAGAGCCTGGTTGGCACAGTTTTTCCTTGCTAAATCACACCTGTGTAATTTCTAGCTTCACCCGCATGCTGTTTGGAATAGATGTGGTCAGGTAAGATTGTGTACTTTTTAAATATTATTTTAATCTGATATTGATTAAAACATTTAGGAGACATGCTTACCAACAGCATGAGACAGAATAAACACTTCTACTGTGATGTTTTATCCAGTAACACATACAGCTACAAATACTCTCCCTGATTTATTCAATAATCAAGCTTACAAAAATCAAATGTGCACGTACTAAGTAACAGGCAAGTCGTTAAGCAATAAGGGTGCAGTAAGGAAACAAGACCCATATGGCACCTACTCTCATGGAGCTTATAGTATATGGTATATTTTAAAAAGAAAATGCAATAAAACTCAACAAATATTTCTATACTATATGCGTACTCAATGGTAGAATTCTCACCTTCCATGTGGGAGACTCAGGTTTGAGTCCAGGCTATTACATCTCATGGGCAGCCACTACTGGCCTATCAGTGGAGGCTTGCATGTTACTATGACGCTGAACAGGTTTTGGCAGGGCTTCCAGACCAAGATGGACTAGGAAGAAAGGCCTGGCAATCTACTTCTGAAAATCAGTCAATGAAAACCCTATGGATCACAACGGTCAGATCCGAAACCAATCATGGGGATGCTAATTTCATAGTGCAAGGGGTTACCATGATTCAGGAGCCGACTCAAATGCAGCAAACAGCAACTATATTATATATATCCCTTAGCAATTTAACCATTTGATTCCAAACTACATTTCTTTTTTTTTTTGTCTGTACACATATTGTTTCATGACATTGGTTAACAACCCCACAACATGTCAACGCTCTCCCTTTTCAACCTTGGAGGACCTTTTTTTTTTTAGTGAAAATATACGTAGCCAAAGATACACCATTTCAAAAATTTCTGCATTTACAATTCCGTGACATCAATTACATTCTTCTAAATGTGCTGCTATTCTTTACTATCCTTTTCCAAATTATTCCATCATCATTATCTTCAACTCACTGTTCACTAGGCTTCCCATCAAACCTTTTGAGTTGCTGTTCTCAATTTGATCTCACATAGATAACTCTTTTTTTTTTGGTACCTTAGATGAAGGTTTGCAGAACAAATAGTTTCTCATTAAACAGTACACACATTGCCCCATGAAAACGGTTAACAACCCCACGACATGTCAACACTTTCCCTTCTCAACCTTGGGTTCCCTGTCACCAGCTTTCCTGTCCCCTCCTGCCTTCTATTCCTTGTCCCTGGACTTCTGTGCCTCTTTAGTCCCATTTTGTTTTATTGGGGCTGTCTAATCCCCAGCTGAACGGTGAACTTTGGGAGTGACTTCACCACTGAGCTAAAAGGGTGTCCGGGGGCCATACTCTCAGGGTTTCTCCAGTATCTATCAGGCTAGTAAATCTGGTCTTTTTTTCTGTGTTAAAATTTTGTTCTACATCCTTCTCCAGCTCTGTCCAGGACCCTCTGCTGTGATACCAGTCAGAGAAGTCAGTGGTGGTAGCTGGGCACCATCTAGCTGTACTGTAATCAGTTTGGTGGAGGCCTTGGTAGCTGTGGTCCATTATTCCCTTGGGCTAATCTTTTCCTTGTATCCTGTTCTCTTCATTCTCCCATGCTCCCCAAGGAGTGAGACCAGTGGAGTATCTTAGATGGCTATTCACAGGCTTTTAAGACCCTAGACGCTACTCACCAAGGTAGAAAATAGAACATCGTCTTTATAAACTGTGTTATGCCAATTGAGCTAGATGTTCCCTGAGACCATGGTCCCCACAGCCCTCCACCCAGCAATGAAGCCCCTCGGGGAATTTGGATGTGTCTAGGGAGCTTCCATGACCTTTCCTTGTACAAGCTGTGCTGGCTTCCCCAGTACTGTGCACTGTCTTAGCCCTCACCAAAGTTACCACTTATCTATTGTCTATTTAGTATTTCCCTCCCCAACCCTTCCATCCCTCTTAACCAACAAAGATTGTTTCTTTTTGTGTGTAAACTTTTACATGAGTTTTTACAGTAGAGGTCTTATACAATATTTCTCCTTTTGTGATTGACTTATTTCACTCAGCATAATGTCCTCCAGTTTCATCCATGTTATGAGATGCTTCACAGATTCATCATTGTTCTTTATCGCTGCATCATACTCCATTGTGTGTATGTACCATAGTTTGTTTATCCATTCATCTGTTGATGGGCATCTAGGTTGTTTTCATATTTTTGCTATCGTGGACAATGCTGCAATGAACATGGGTGTGTATATGTCTATTTGTGTGACGGCTCTTATTTCTCTAGGATATATTCTTAGGAGTGGGAATACGGGATCATATAGTATTTCCATTTCTAGCTTTCTAAGGAAGCACCATATTATTTTCCAAAATGGTTGTATCATTACGCATTCCCACCAACAGTGCATAACAGTTCCGATCTCCCAGCAGCCTCTCCAACATTTGTTATTTATAGTTTTTTTTGATTCGCGCCAGTAATGCTAGGGTGAGATGGTATCTCATTGTGGTTTTAATTTGCATTTCTCTAATGGCTAGTGAACGCAAGCATTTCCTCATGTGTCTTTTGGCTGCTTGAATATCTTCTTTGGTGAAGTGTCTGTTCATTTCTTTTGCCCATTTTTTAACAGGATTATTTGTCTTTTTGTTGTAGAAATGTTGGATTTTCTTGTAGATTTAGAGACTAAACCTTTATCTGACTTGTAATGTCCAAAATTTTTTTCTCAGTGTGTAGGTTCTCTTTTTACTGTTTAGGTGAAGACTTTTGATGAGCATAAGTGTTTAATTTTTAGAAGATCCCAGTTATCTAGCTTATCTTCCGGAGTTTGTGAGTTGTTGGTTATGGTTTGTATCCTGTTAATGCTGTGCATTAGGGCCTCTAGCTTTGATCCTATTTTTTCTTCTATGAACTTTATAGTTTTTGGCTTTATATTTAGGTCTTTGATACATCTTTAATTAGTTTATGTACATGGTGTGAGGTATGGGTCCTGTTTCATTTCTTTGCAAATGGACAGCCAGTTTTGCCAGCACCATTTGTTATAAAGACTGTCTGTTCCCCATTTTATGAACTTTGGGCCCTTGTTGAGGATTAGGTGACCGTAGGTGGATGGATTTACATCCGGGTTCTCAATTCTGTTCCATTGGTCAATGTATCTGTCATTCTACCAGTACTAGGCTGTTTTGGCTCCTGTAGCCATATACTAGGTTCTGAGGTCAGGTATTACGAGTCCTCCTACTTTATTCTTCTTCGGCAATAGTCCTTTACTTATCCGGGACTTCTTCCTTTACCATATAAAGTTAATGATTAGTTTTTACGTCTCTTTAAAGAATGCTGTTGTTATTTGGATCGGGATTGCATTGTATTTGTAAATTGCTTTGGGTAGAATTGTCATTTTCACAATGTTGAGTCTGCCTATCCATGAGCATGGTATGTT